>NC_134172.1:23382860-23696129 GCF_964188355.1 Buteo buteo | reverse complement strand
GAATCACACGTTGACATGGGTTGTGGAAATGATTCCCTCATCTTGGTGGCCCCACTTGCAAAAATATTTTTGGGAACGGTACTGACTGATAAAAATATGCACTATAGTCTATGCCAAGACAGTGGTAAATTTGCTATAGCAACATAGTATGTCTGATGGTTATGTTATTCTGAAGCCTCAGCTGTGGGCCAGGACTCCTTCACACCAGATATTGTACAAGCCCAGACTGAAAACTGTCACTGCGAATTTGCTATTTAAGTAAGTGATTTGATGAATGATGATAGCCTCAGTTGTGAAAAGTACTGCTTTTAGAGTATAAATCCTGCTTTTTTTATCTTCAGTTGTTTGCTAAAAATCCAAGTAAACTTAGAAGTTCCAGAGCAACATGCTTTCTCACAAAAGATTTTGAGTAATTTCTGACTTTCCTTATATCTCTGCCCTAGAGGTGCCCTAACAAAGTCCTGACAAAGAACTTTGGGAGGTTGTGAAAACTCTCAGTCCTTGCAGAATATTGATATTTGCAAAGATGTCTCACCGTGGAATAACATACGTTCACATTTACCATGTATTTGTTATTTCCAACCTATACATACATGACAATATGCTTTCTCTCCTACAGCGGAAGAGCCAAAACATAACTTCACATGACAGCATGTAGGTTAAGGATGATAGAAAAGGTGCAATGAGAAACAAGGGGGTGCAAAGCAACACCACGGGGACTGCAGCTGCCTCCTGCCATGATGAAACGCCTCCAGAGGCACCGAAGGAAATTGTTTAATAAATGGACCCTCCTGGAATATGAGAACGTAGCAGCATCACACTGGCACAAAAAAGCAGGTCATTCCAAAGGAAAGGGTTGTTTCCATATGATATGGTTAAATCATGCTGTGTATTCTGTTTATTAATACTTTAAATGGCTTTCTTATTTAGCTTACTTAATTTAGCTTAAATCCTCTTTCCAGCTGGCAGCGTGAGTAAACAGCTGTAAGCTGAGGTTTTCTTCCTAGTGGTGGGAAGAAGGAAGGACCCCAGATTTAACAGTGTGCAGCTTCTATTTAGCACGGAGTAGACGGGCTCCGCAGCTCCGTTTTGCATATTTTTAAAATATCAAATATCAAACTAATCCTGGTTATGTAACTTTAAATTTTATGGTCACCTAATGAACCTGAACATGATATGTGCATCTTAGCTATTTACACATGTGCTGAATTTTGTCTTTAAAAGGCCCAGTAATGGGAAAAAGATTGGTACAACAAATTTTCATCCAATTTGATAAATATGTTTCTCTGTATCAATCCTATAATGATCTTTGATATACGGTAAATGGTTATATAAATAAATGTACCCAATTCCGATGGAATTTCTTTCATTGCATTCACATGTTTTGTTTAGCATTTTTATGAAACCATATGAAAAATGAATGAGTGCTCAAACTAGTTTACATCACTCCTTAGTGATTAATTATAGCATAAACACTGTAATTCTACACTGAAATAGAAAAAAAAATACCTCAGAGATATGTTTAATCATTTGGATCTAGTAGCGCTGTGTTCATTCGTTCCTTTTTGGTCCATTAGAGAGTAAATTAGATTTGATTCACTTACTCTGATTGGCTTAATTGTACTAGTTACAGATGAAGTACAAATAAAACCGTAATAAATCCAGCAGATGTTTAACCTGCTCAACCAAGATCTTTAACAGTCAATTCCAATCACAATTTACACTCAGCAATTTAATGAGACCCTTAGGATGTTGATCTGATTTTTCTAAAACCCAGACATTTTATTTCTGTGTTGCCAAAATGAGACCGGTGTGCTGTATTTTCAGGTCCAGGTTCTTTCACTAAGTTTGTTTGTGATCTCACTTCTTTCTGTCCCAGGCGGTAAGGTAACAGCATCCCCTACAGCTGGGGGAATTCTAGGAGCTGGTGTAAAAGTAGATCACATGGCTTCTGCCCAAGGTAAAAGCACTAAAGGTCACTAGTACAGAAAACAACAAATTTCAGAATAAAATTATAAAATAATGGTTTTTAATGTCTTTGACATAAAATTTGAAAATACCTACATCTAATGCATAATGCACTAAACTGCAAGGTTCATCAGATCGCAATTTAAATTGCTATGACCTTTAAAAATACTATTTAATATGCGCATGATAAATTCTAATACTAAATACCATATCTTAGTCAAATTGATCTTTCATGTGCTATTGAGAAACCATCTGTATCTATAGAACTAAAAAGGACAATATACATTAGCAAACTAGTCCATGCCAGAGTTCGTTATGCCCCAACAAGTCCCGCCAAGACATAAAGTATCTAATTAACATAGAAAAATGTCAGTTGTTTTAATTATAATGAGAGGTGAAAGGAATCCTCTCTGAGTGTGAAATTACTGCAAAGCCATCCATTGATCCCTCCATTTAATCGGTCTCTCGAGAGCACCAGGAAGATGGAAGAATATCGGATTATTGTGGAAGTGTCAGCCTGGGATTAGCTTTAGGCACCAGGGTTTCATACCAAGGGATTTCCCCTCTCCACTCCCAAACCTGGACCACTGGCTGGTTTCACCATTCGCCCCACTGAAGCAAGTTTCCCCTCCCTATGTAATGCTGATGGAAAGACTGGAGGATACCCAAACCTTTCGGTTAGGTTCCCTAACCAAAGGCTCAGCAAATGAAACACCAAGTCCCAGTGAAGAAAGTAAAACCAGAGCCCACAAATCAGCTACTCCAAGGCCATCTAAGGATGCCGAGCAGACACTGTCCCTGGGATGAAGCCCACTGAGGTGGGTCAAGGGGTGGTCCCCCCCTCCCCAGCCAGCCCAGGCAAACCAAGGGCTGGTTGCCTGCAGGGGCATGGGACTTATTTTGGGGTGGGGGGAGAACTGTGTAAAACTCATGAGACATTTTAAGGGGATTGAGTGTGAAATTTCCTATGGGGCATTTAGGGGAAGGACCAAGGTGGGGAAGGGGAGGGGTCCGGGTGGCTTGGGCATCCTGGTGAACTGGGGAAGATGCCCACTTGTACCTGCTGCCTCCATCAGCTCTCTGCAAGAAAAATCACAGCTTGACCCTGCAGAGCCTGCTTGCTGCTTATGCAGGTGCTTATTAGCATGAGGAAGTTAGATTTCTCTTTTCTCTGTTGTAAAACCTTTTGCTCCTCCAACCAGCAGCAGAGGATGATACTCGGCAAACAGTTGAATACACACCCGTACTGAAAACAAATAATTTGCAAACAAGACGTAGCCTGGAATATGTTCTGACTATTTTGAATATTGAACAAATCTGTCAAAATCAAATTCTGTTCATAGATAATTTGTGAATAGCAGAAAAAGCTGAAACTGCAAATAAATGTTTGATCTGCATCGGTTATGCTGTTCTGTCAGCATCTGAATTATCAAGCAGCAATCCTACTTAGATTCATAAATGTCAGATCCAAATGTACTTGCCCCCAAGACAAGTCTGATCTGTTCAGAGGAGGCTGAGGTGAGCTGGTCAGTGCTGGGCATGTATATGCCTTCCATTAGCACTTCACTGGGCACCTCGAACCTAAATCTGTCTTCCCTATAAACCAGTTTTCTGTTTTAAACCAAAGAAAATCATGCAACATGTCTGATTTTTCTTCTTTTTTGTGTGTATGCATTATATTACACTTGATTATTGTGAGGTCAGAATTTTCAAAGCATTTGAATTATTCACCACCTACATTATTTTGTATTTGATTCAGTTTGCCATGAAAATTGCCTCTGGATTTAAACACACTCTGTAATAATGTTCACTTCTTATTATTGTACAAATATGATAATTTTAGTAAAGTTGGTTCAAAGATATACATTTCAAAAACAACAAAGAAAATTAAACCCTTTTGTTTTTATCAAAGATTTTTAAAGCCTTCTAAAAATATATTTCTACATGTTCAAAAAGCACATTTCTATAAAGTGATTCAGTGATTTTTAGAATGTTTAAGTGAAAGTTCTGAGCTTTTAAAAGACCAATTTTCTTTTAAAAAAAAGGTGGAATGAGAATTCTTCATATATTGACTTTTTGAAAGTGTTTGCAGATGAAATCTATAGTTAGAACATAAAACTTCTTAATAGACCCTTGAATCTGTTAATATCAAATTAGACATCTTACTCTCGAACTCCATCCTTGCTGCAAACCGTACCACTTTAAAAAGAAGGAGCCCTTTATTAAAACAGTATTCTTACACCAGCGGAGCAATATGGGAAGCTGTGATCGGAGCTGACAGTTGGTTTACTCTTATGATTTGATCACAAAATATCAGTGCCATCTGTGGGAAGCCACACAGGCAAATGTGTCATCACATCTAATAATGAAAAGAAGAAACAGACAGAACGTGCTGTAGAAACAGACTGCTTTAATTACCCCCTGTACAATGCTTTACAAAATTTGCAAAGGAAAAGTCCTGTGCGGACAGGTAGCTTATGCAAAGGAGAATGTCATAACTATGGCAAAACAAGGTTTGACCTTGGGAATTACACCTGAACAATATCCAAACCGTAGATTCATTAAGAAAACCTTTTAAGCGCAGGACAAGGGTATTGCAGACCTTGCAGACCCCCGAATTTGGGAAAGGCAGGCAATGCCGGTAGCGAGGCGTTGCTCTGCCCCATGAGAAGGGCAGTGCCCAGCTGTGCTCGCCGGCTGGCTGCCCTGTGTCCTTCGATGCAGCGACCACATGTGGTAAGGGTGGGGGGAGACTCCATAGTTTGTGAAGTTTAACAGTTATGCTTAGGACATAAAAAGGCCGTGGCTGATTTTTTTTCTGAATGGGGATCTCCAGCTGCAATGAGATGAATGGCAATAGGTGCACTCCAGCATCCCCTGGTGCCAGCCGGGATGAGGTATGGTGTAAGGACAGTATCTGGGGGAGTTAGAGCACGCTGTTGGGATGCAATCCCAGGTATGGGGCGAGTGAAGCAGATAAAGCTGCTCTGAAGGATTGGCCTGTGCTGATGGGTGGAATATAGGCTCAGTTTTGGAGAACAGTTTGCTCCTGCCCAGGTCATGACACTTCTGTGTAGTTCGTATCTTAATGAAGAGAGGGTGCTATGCTGTCTCATCCTTACTGCATGCCCTGCTTCCTGGATATTCTGGGCTGGCCGCAAAGGTGATAGCTTGCCATGCTGGTTCAAAGAGCTGCTATGGGACGAAAGAAAGCAAGCCTCCTGTTTCTGAGGGCAGCCTGGGCACAAGGACACAGCTGCAGTGTGATTTGTGGCACATCCCACCTGACAACCGCTGCGGCGGGGGTTCACAGAGGTACGGTGGGGCCCGCTTGGACAGTGTCTTGGATGGATGGGGAAAACAAGTCATACGTGATCCTTCTCGCCTGCAAGCCAGCACCCTGTCCCAGCACCCACTCAAAGTCCCAGACTGTCCCTTGGCCCTTCCAGGTGCTTTTATTTCTTCCTCATTCACATCTAGTCTCAGCTGCATTAATATTTGCAAGTGGTGATACTGCTATTACTTTCTTTATGTTCTTCAAGCACTTTATGTTGTGTCTGCTTCTGGCAGGCTGGTTGCCCTCCCCAGGGGAAGGACCCATGTATGATTGAAAGAAGAGACGTCCAGCAGAACCTGAGAGAGACTCTAGGCGCTGGGTCATCAGGATTTGGTCTATGCCAGGAAATAAAGTTGCTTGGGATTTTATTTACAGTCCGAGCCAATCTACAAGAGCGTAGCCAGGGTCGGCTTCTGGCACTATGTGGAGGCACCCTGGAGTTGTCCCCACAATGCCAGCTCAGCACAGCACTGCTGGTGACATCCAGGTTTGGCAGCTGGAGCTTGCGGTCTGCAGAGACCTTCCCCTCCAAGAAGTGGGCTGCAGGCGGCGGGTATGCCGGTGCTGCTAGCGTGGCTCCTGCTGCACCTCGATTGTGCTGCACCGCACCGGCCTCCCTGCAAGAAGACTTCTGCAGGGGATGGCAGGAATGGCTGGAGCTCAGCTCATGCCATGCTCCTCACCGGGGTGGACGGAGCTGGGCTACAGCTGCTGCAGAGGGCACATCACAGCCAGATAGCCCAGGACCCCTAGTTATCCAGACTGTTGGCCAATTCAGGACCTAAAGTTAGAAAAAGAGTCTGTAGTGTGACACAGAAGTGAGTGGAGGAAGGCAGCTGACAGCTCTCAGCAACCACGGCAGGGCAAGCGCTTTTCCCGTTCTGGCCAGCCTGCCCCACTGAGAATGACACTGTAATGCTCACAGTTTATGAAAAAATTAGCAAATTCATAGCATTCCTGTGTGACCAAGTGTGGCAGCACTATACATGTGTGCAAAATCAGAGTAATTTGCTATCCTTGAATGCCACCTATAGGTTACTGTTTTCTGAAATGATCCTAATGCAAAACCATGGAAGACAGAGGGCAAAATACAGTTTTCAATTAAAGCTGCCAAATTTTTGTGTGCTTACTTTGATTTTTGTAAGGTCACTAGTGACCATGTTGTCCTCAGAACAGTTGCATCCATTGCCTGCAGATCACAGTTCCTCTCTATCTGATTTTCCAAATCTCACTCATGGTCATAATGGCTCATTTATGAAACTATCATTCAAAGGCTACTCTTTTGTAGGAACAAAACCCCATGGATTTATCCCTTATTGCCACATGTCGTGGTTTAACCCCAGCTGGCAACTAAGCACCACACAGTGGCCCACTCCTGCCTGGTGGGATGGGGGAGGGAATCGGAAGGCTCAAAGTGAGGAAACTCATGGGTTGAGATAAAGGCAGTTTAATAGGTAAAGCAAAAGCCATGTGCACAAGCAAAGCAAACCAAGGAATTCATTCACCACTTCCCATCAGCCGGCAGCCACCTCCAGGAAAGCAGGGCTCCATCACATGTAACGGTTACTTGGGAAGACAAAACACCATAACTCTGAATGTATCCCTCTTCCTTCTTCTTCTCCCAGCTTTATATACTGAGCATGACGTCATATAGTCCAGAATATCCCTTTGGTCAGTTGGGGTCAGCTGTCCCAGCTGTGTCCCCTCCCAACTTCTTGTGCCCCCCCAGCCGACTCACTGGTGGTGTGGGGTGAGAAGCAGCAAAGGCCTTGGCTCTGTGTAAGCACTGCTCAGCAGTAATGAAAACATCTCTGTGTTGTCAACACTTTTCCGCACAAATCCAAAACATAGTCCCATACTAGCTACTCCATCCCAGCCAAAACCAGCACACAACAAAACCTTTAGTTAGTGCACAATACTGCTGCACAGCATCCTTTGGAAGGATGTCACAGGGCACTTTGTAACAAACGAGTTTCAGATCATTAACAGGGAAGTCAGTGATTTACAGCAGCTGTGAGTCTGGCCCTGCTTTCTGATACAAGACTTCTGAACAGCATGCATTTGACCCTTCACTTTACACCGTGTCCTTTCTATTTATTCACATTTTCCTAATTAGAGCAGAAACTTACCATTTCTCAATGCTGTAATAGCATGAGGTTCCTTTGGGAACTGGTTTATTTGGAAAGTTTTTGATAAAATAAATGAAACCTTTTAGAGATGGTCGATTCATTTCAAAGAGGATTCATCCTGCAAGCTGCTGAGCATGACCTGCGCTGTGCTCATGGCATTCCTACTATGCACCACCTTTCCAGGAGGCACCCAGCACACTGCAAGACTGCATTGCCTTACCCCTGCTCTGGCTCAGTGATTCAGGTTCAATGATTTAAGAACATATTGTACCCTGTTCCTAGTATATGTCAGCACATATTTGGTAGCCAATTTTGACAATGCTGCTCTCTTAGTGTTATGGGACAGCCCAATGTGACTTCTATTACTATAACATCCCTGAAATGCTTGGGAAAAGAGGCATACAGATTTGCTTCATTTTTTTTTTTAGAGAGCTTCTAAAGGATGTGGATGAATAAGGTATTACTACAAGTATTTTCCTTCTGAACTCTTCACACCTGCATATACAGAGTGCATGGAAGTAGCTGTATTTAACAAAAAATGTTTATTTTACGTCACTGTAATGTTTTCAGGACACTTACAATGAGATCAGTGTGCAAGGTGTTTGACTTGAGCCATTGTATCTCTACCATTGTATCAACTTAAACCGGCATTGTAATAATGGAAGCATAATGCACATTAAGAAATTCAGTTGATGCAGAAGGTCCTCCAAAAGGTCTAGGGACCTAAGATGTCTCCTAAAAATGTTTCCAGAAATACATGGTCATTCATTACAACACTGAACTTCATTGATATGTGTAACAGCAGTAAAAACCAGCCTTCTCATACAATGATGACATTTTTTTTTTTCAGCAGTTTAAAGCTCAATAACTTACTGCAGTCCTTCCTTGAATCCTTAGATGATTTCTTAGAGAACACCTGAAAATGAGTATGCAAAGAGCTTGATATATCTTTGTTGTACAATCTAACAAACTGTTAAATGTATGAGAAAAGGTGCATAATCCTGTTGCCTGAACCTTTGTTGCTAAATTAAACACTCAATGGATCATTGCAAACACATCCTTACCACATAGGCTGGTAGGTTTCCTAAAGTCCTGTTGCCTTCAAATCTTCCCGAAAAAACTTGGAAAGATCTTTTATATTTATATAAGTTTTGGATATAAGGGTAAATTATGTGCAAGTCATGTAACAGAGGCAGAGGTAACTAGCTGAAACCAAGAGTAAGTTCTCCTAAGATCAACATAGCCTGGCATTACTATTATTATTATTATTATTGTTTTATTATTTCTTGGCTGGAGCTATTTGCCTATCACTTCCAAGTGTCTTTTAACTGTGGTATAATAATTAACAAATGCCTTTGTTTGAATAGAATTTTGAGCTATTGAATTGCTGCAGTCTTTCATCTTTTATCATGTGTGCTAAAGATGCTGTTCAAGCATCTGTCCACATTAGCAAGCTCAGCTGCACATTTGTTCTCACAGAGTCAAGAGAAGGCAGTATTTTCCTGAAGACGTTCCCAGAGCCATCGAATTGTTTTTCCTCTGTTAAGAATCTGTCCCAGGAGTTATAAACAACTTCCAGAGAGGAAAGAAAGCACCTGAGGCACCTTCCAAGATGACGAAGCACAAAAAGTTGGGAAAGACATGACTTTTCCTCCTCTTCTTCTCATTTCAGTATTTGCGGTGTTACTTAGTAGGGCCTCAGTACCAATGAGTCAGAATACAAAACTCTTAAAATAATCCAGAAATGTTCGGAAGAAATTAATGTTTTGCAAAATCCCAGGCTGTGCCATCTCCAGAGATTCCTCTAATGACTGTTCTACTGGAGAGGAGAGCAATGTTTTCCCTCAGCCTCATTCATGAAAATACTTCCCTAAAAATTCCCATCCTCAGCAACAGAGAGTTTGGGCAGGTCTGGCCTCTCCTGCTCCTGATGCAGATGCATGTCTCACCTGATGGGCTTTTTGGGGTGGCAACCCCTTTATCCAGGGAGGACTTCACTGAGGGGTCCAGTGTAGGGCTAGTGAGCAGCCACAGTAGCAGTGGTTGCTCCTGTCTCCAGATATCATCTCCTTGACACCAGACCCCTTCCAAAGCGGGATGAAGAGGAGAACAAATTGGTATCATAGAGGGGGTTCCCTGCAAGGGCTGCCTGTTGCCATGGGAGAGGGTGGCCACATAGCCCATTTTTGAAGACATATGCAGAGAGAAGCTTCTCCTGAGCCAGGAACAAGCTTGGCTTTGTCATCTCCGCAGGATCACGGATGCGATTAGGACTCTGCCAGTGTGTGACCTGGTAAACTGGATGTTAAGATAAGATAATGTGCTCTCATCCATTTCTGTCAGCGAAGGCAGGTTTTGGCATGGCTAATGACAAAATTCTTCCCTCTGAACAAAATAGTGCATTTTTATGATTCTGATGCTGGCTGTAATTCAGCTTTTCTGTATGTCAGTTGCCAGCAGCTTCCTCAGATGAATCAGTTTCTGTTCCCTAAACTGAGGCAGACAGATGTTAACAAAATATCTGTGCAGTACTTAATTCCAAATACTATAAAGAGAACTTTCTTGGATTTATATTCTTTCAAGAGGACTGGTTGAGGCTGTGCAAAAAAATTTTCTTGGGAACAAACGGCACAGAAGGCATCCCCTTGCTCTAGCTCGGACGGAAGTCTTTGGGTCACTCACATGAAGCATTTTTCACATGCTCTTAAGTATCTGTGGGATTGCAATATTTATTTTTGTTCCTACATGATTCAGCAAACATTAACTAAGATTCCAAATGATCTTTGCACAGAAAACTCTAGCACTGCCTTTTGGCCAGAAGGTGATCAAACAGCCTTTCCACTCATTTCTAGCACACAGATAAATAGTAAGCAAATGCTTACTATGCACCGAGCATCCATCTAGGTTGACAGATTTTGCAAGCATCCCACCAAGAGTGGAATCCTACCTGAATAAGACTGTGCCAAGTTAACTACATGGCAGAGGTTGGCAGATGCAAGTCGTCTTCCTATTACTGTCAGATACAGAAAGCCTTGGTGCTGGGTATTACATTTGGAAAAGTATCTTGACTTTTCCACATAAAACATACTGCTTTGGCACAGATAACTGGGTCAAAGAAGAAAATACACACTGACATTATTTGATTAACCTTCCAGGGAATCATTCACAAGACAGCATTTGGACTACAAACAATTCTATAGGGGAAACCTGAAGAATTTGGCAGCAGTGTTAAATTGCACTCTTCCTTAGTAGTTTCTCTTCCTGATCATTAGCCTGAAATGCAAACAGCCCAGGAATGATTACCCAATCCCCTGGATTTTCTTTTAATGACAAAGAGAGCTTGAGCTCAACAGAAAAGCAATACCATTTTTAGGAATAGGAAAAAATATATATAGTAACATTTGCTGTATATCAAACACATGCCCACTTATAACAATAAGCTGGAATGTATGGATTCCACTTCATGTGTCCTTAACAAAGAGTTCAGTGACTATTAAGGAAGCTATTATTATTCTTAAAATACCTTTAAGGCACAAGGGCAAGCAGCTGGGTGATTCCACGCAGGGTAGCCAAGAAGCTCATGCGGTACAGTTGGTGTTTGCAGTGCAACCACCTCCAGCTGAACTGCTCACCCGAGCTCCCCCGCAGGGTCGGTGGAGAGGAAGGCATGACCTCCTAAGTACATTTATGGCATGACTCACCCAACCTCTTCTACAATCAAAATAACTGACGCACTCTTAGAAAAAAAAAATTCTCTTTGCATCTAATCAGAATTTCTCTTGCTGCAACATGGGAAGGTTTCCTTTCACTCATCACCTCTGGAAAGAGTCTGACTGCCCTCCCTCTAACCCTGTCAGGTAGCTGAAGACAGCAATTGCATCCTGCTTCAGGTCTCTGCTCCGGCTGATCAAGCCCAGCTCTTAGACACCCATGCCAGGACAGGGTGCAGGTCCCGCTCCTCTCCCCAGCCGGCACCCCCTGTGTCTCCCCGGAGCAGGCTGAGGAGCTCAGACACAGGTAGTGACGGGTAGCAGCAGGTTTAACGGTGTCACTTGTCAACTATACGTTTGTAGCTAAAGCTAAAGACGTGCCTAACCCTGACTGATGAGCAGTGGAGCCTCTCCTCCTACACGGGCTGCTCTAAGGACACATAACGGCAGTGAACATCGTGCTTAGGTACAGTCGACTACCATCACTACTCAGACATTAGGCGGGTATCACTGACGGTCTCAAAATTACCCAGCCACTGAACTGGCATTTTGAAAATATCCAAAAGTTCATCTGTTGGGAGAAATTTCAGAGAGGAAAAGGCAAGTGAGGTGTAATGGCAAAATCCTGTTGCTAGTGTGACTTGAGTCAAACCGCAGCTGTCATTGCCAGCAGTATGACTACGTTCACAAGGTAGGTAGTTTCAAAAATAAAAAGACTTCACCAGAACAGATAAGTGTTGTTTTAAAAATGGCAGATGCTATTTTAGCATTCAAATGAGAAATGTTATAAATAGGTAGTTTTGAATATAAAGCATGCAAGCCACAAGAGAAGACAGACCCTGCTTATGTCGTTGCTGCCTGGATTATCCGTGCTGCGGCTTTGCCCCAGAAGGAATCAGGCTTATCAAGGTTCTTTAACCTCGAAGAAGGACCGAAACAATGCTGAAGGTGATATAGGGATTGTCCATGGGACCTGTCCTCTCAGGTTCTCTTTAAACTCATGATGGATGATTCTTCTTTTTGTGTGTCTATTACATCATGTTCTACACAAAAGGCTGTATGTGGGCATTGGGTAAGACATGGAGGGGGAGAGACACACAAGCAGGAACAGACTGGGAGGCCATCCTGCAGCTAGGCCAGCGTTATTTCCTTAGATGGGATAGAAAGATCCAGGCTTTTGCCAGGAACTCAGAAGGTATAGGTAGAGCGGTTTCTATATCTTTATACTTTCACTCTGTCTAAAAAGTTTTCTGTTTGAAGTGTTCCATTTTTAGCATTACAGATTCCTCCCTTTTGGGATGCTCACTTTAAGGAATTTAATCTCAAAGCCTTGGTCCATTTTGGGCATAGCACAGGAGTAGTCTCTCCTTGTCACCATGCTAAAGAATCCATCGATTGACCTGTACATGAAGCCACGCTAGATATTTTAGCAAAAGTATATGAAAATTTATACAGTATGAAAACAATCACAGGAAAGATGGCATATGTTGGGCATCTCACGAGGGATTTTGTTTTAACAAGCAATTTTAATTTTTTTTTTTCATTTGACTATTGCAAGAAAGATGAGTGCCAGGAATAAAATTAAATGAAAGAAGGCAGAAACTTAGCACTCTGGGACATGGAGGACAAGAGGTGTTGCATATGGGAAAACACATGATGAGAGATTCATGGTGTGCTGGAGCTTTGCAAAGCTTTGCAGACACAGCCAAGAAAATTCAAATGAGAAGGAATGGGCAAAAGGGAGTCAGTGGCATGAATCATAAGGGTGTAATGAGAAAAAGGTCAGGAGCCAAGATCACGTTAACCAACTGGGTAGGCTGAATGGGAACAAAGCAAATCTCAGGGAGGCCAGACTCAATGACAACACAATGTGAGTTGATGATTTGTAATTTTAATAATGCAAAATTCAGTAAATAAAAATGTTAAAATAAGCAACTTTAATAATTCATTGCAACGTTTACTATTTTAGGACTGTTATTTTATAGCATATTTGATTCAATTGCTCAGTGTCATTGTATGTCCTTTCCTTGTAACCATGCCAAAACTTAGACATTACAGTGTTTCATAAATGGCCAGCTAATTGTAAGGTACTTCTGGGTTTTTCAATAAACCAGGACCCTGTCTGTCACACTAGAACATCAGCTTTGAACTAAAGTTGCATTCTTGCTCACCAAGGTTTTATATGACCTCAGGTGGCCTATATTTCCAGTGCTTGTACTAAATCAGCAACTTTATGTAGGTTTGAATACTGTTTAGGACTTCAATAGTTTGTATCTTCAAAGCACTGTGTAAATATTAACCAATGTATACATACCTTAACTTCACCAAATGATGCTTGTGTTAACTGTGGGACTTGAGTCAGAGGCCACATCAAAATTTAGAGGTTATGCCATGTTTATCTTTGCTATATCTGTAAAAGCACTTGTAGGTGCTTTTGGTAAAGTTGAAATTTTTGCATGCAGAAATATATAACCTTCACCAAAATATATCTTTTTTATGGTAGTACTCTGTGTTTGATGCTGCACAATGACAGATGCATACATATGAACAGTTGAAGTGTTAATGATGGGCAAAGGCTCCAAAGACTAAAAGCTATTACATGGCTGACTGCAGGCTTGTTAGCTTAGCACTGATCCCAAGCAAAATCATGGGAAAGATTGAGCATGACATATATGTTATTGTTAAAACTGGTTTAAGTACAATGTAAGATGCAAGTATAAGGAACACTAACAACACGCTTTAATGAAAACAATAGCATCCATTTTAAATGTAAATTTTTTAATGTTAGCATTTAACACGGAAATATTTCTAGCATTTTTGACAAGCTTAGTTAATAAAAAGTGACAGCTGACATAACACACTTAGATTTCTGCAGGTTCTTTTACTTGATACAGTATGACATCCTGATTAAAAACATTTAACTGAACCACTGAAGCACATACTAAAAAAGATTAAAAACTGGCTAACAGATGGATCTCAGAAAGAAATCATCGATGGGGTCTCTTTTCTAGTCTCAAATGTGTTCAGTCTCTTTACGGAGGAGTAGAAGCCATGAGATTAATCCTACAACCCAGCAAGACCAAGTCTTAGCAGAAGGCTAGCTAGTTCGGTTTCTCACTAGCACAGAAAGGATCTCATGAGGGCCCCTAGGTTTGTAGCCACATACTCAAATCCACTCTCTTGTTTTTCTTATTTAGGCATTTTTTTAATCTGACTGATTCAGATTTCACAGCGTTCAGGGCAAAGTCTTCACTCCTGAGTTGGAACCAGATCTTATCTTAGCCACTATCAAGTTTTCTGTTAAGTTCAGTGGACTTTGGCTAAGGTGATATTGAAACAACCAAAATTCCACCAATTCCTTGTGCCTAAACAGTGGTGAAAGCCAAACTCCCCAATGCCCCTGAGGACCTCTTCAAACTAAAATACTAGGCACAGAGATTTGGGTGAAAACAAGCCCCCATGTATTACTAGTGCTTGAGGGTAGCTTCCAGCCATAATAAACAACCGGTAGAACAACAGTAGAACAGGTACATACACCTTGCCCTTCACAGCAAAATCCTCCACAAACTTTGAGTGAAAACAGAAGATTTTGGCATTGCTATATATAAAAATTATACAGACCCAGACCTTGTGCAAACCTTAGCAAACTGCTCTCCAGAGGCCTGCTGACAGGGTTAATAGCCTCATAGCTACAGCAAGTGCACAAACTGAGATGACAGAAGTGATGGACACAGAGAATTAAAATGTAATTAACATCACATCCATGATATATGTTTACATTAATTGCCAATCTAATTGTTGGACTCTACAATCCATGAAAAAAATGGAGGGAGCCTGAGAGTAAAAAGAGAGATTTCATATGGGCACCAGTAGGCATGAAAAATAAATTAGAAAAGCAATGGTGATCACACAATGCTCTTTGAGCCTGTGGCACGGAAGCAAGAGGTTTGCAATTTATCATGCAGTTAAAAAGGCAGCAGGAACCCTATAATTCCTATTGTGAAGCTGCAGAATTGTCCTGCAGTCAGCAATTTAGTCTGAACAGTTTTACTAAAATACCTTTTTGTGCTTTCAACGTAACTTCTGTTTGAGACAATAGGTTTGAATTTAGAGTGAGAAGAGTCTCCAGACTGTAGTGGAGAGCTCTGCAAGCTCAAGAGGACAGAGAGCTATTAGCACTCCAGCAGCTCCTCACTGTGGGTAATCATATTATAATATGTTTGCTTCTCCTGTAGGGGCTGACAAATATATGTATATATATCAGGTCCAAGATGCATGTGTCTACCATTTTTAAAGCCTGGTTTCTTACTGTGGCAATAACTTGTTTTCTGTTTAACACAGGCAAGTAAAAAACTGCTAGAACATGGGCATCTTTCCCAGTCTCTTTAAACATACTGCCTTTATAGGAGCGATGAGGCTTTAGCTGCTCCCACTACAAACAGCATAAGGAGCTCACTCTGTCCTTTGTTGTACCAAGCTTGTTGTGGCTTTCATTTGACAAGATTACATATATGCAAGCCTCAGATAATGCAAATTGTTTTAGCTTGATCTGACACTTATAGCACGACTCTGTCTAGTTGGTTTAGAGTGCAGGGAAGAAGAATCATACAAACGGATGCTCCATTTCAAAACTTCTGTACATGCCATGAATTTTTTTGGAAGAATCCTGGGGAAACTGCAAGGTTCCTATTCAGCTGTTACAAAGCCTTTGAAAATACCTTAAGATTTCAACGAAGATTGAATAAATACTTTGTGGTCCAGACCCTTAACTTTTTATGGCATAAAATACTACTCCAGTGAACAACCAAATTAACATCAAGAGATGGGTCTCGGAAGAGGTCCTCTGGCCCTTTGTCTTTCTGTATTATAATGGGTCTTTACAGTAATTTTGAAATCCAGTCCAATAATGCATCATAACATAAGATGCAAGACTAGTGTTACTGAGGCAGACCACAGGTTTGTTGTGCACTGCCTCCTGTTCCCGACTGCGATCAACAACGGATGAATACTAAAGCTAGGGAAACAGGCAGTTATATTTCCCCTGAGTTCTCTCCCTGCCTCCAAAAAATTGTAGCTCAGAGACTTTCTGAACAAGAGGTGTTGCCTTTGCATTTAATGGATGCTGATGGGTTCTTTTCAATGAATTTTATCTAGCTGTGGTTTTGACGCTGTGCAAACTCTTAGTATTCACAGCATCCAGACTCCAGGGGTTACAGAGATTATCTGCATAGTATGTAAAAACCACCTCCTTTGTTTTGAACTTCCTGCCTGCTGGTGAAATTACATGTCTCTTAGATCTTGTAACTGGATGTGTCAGAGCCATCACTCATTCCCCATTAACCGTTTCTGAGCTGCTCCTTATTTTATAGATCTCGTATGCCCTGAAACTGTTGTTTCTTAAGTCATATAGATCTTTGAAATAAACTTAGCTTGCAAGCAGAAAGCGATGTAAAGTTTAGCTTTCTAGCTGGATAGGAAGAAATCATCACTATCTTCTAACATCATAACAAAATGTGCATTGGCCATAAAACACTTCAGCAGTTTTTCTGTCTCACTCCAAGACAAAACTTTTCTTCCAAACTATCACACCCTGAGTGATGCAACATTGTTCTTCTTCCAAATTGTGTTCTGCAGCCATATGCAAACAGGCTAGTCATCAGAGGGCTTCCTTCCATCTTCAGTGTCCTGTATACAAATTCCAAAGAGTGAATGGTCTCCATTGACCCATATATATTTTCATAATAAGGAATTGCACAGCATGCTTTTCACATTGAGGCAGTGCTTTAAAGGTTTTTCTGAGGCTGTACTTGGATAAATAAGTTGCATTTGTTGGGATGGTGGAATAACTACCGCATTTCACACTGCAGTAAGTAGTATAGGAAGTTCCAATATGAAAAAAACCCTTAAATCATACAAATCTTCATTTCATACTGACTCAGCATTATGTTCCATTTCCATCATTTACAGGAAATGGACAATTATGAAGTTTCTAAGCATGCTCAATTATCTTGGGCCCATTTCAAAATTGATTGCTGTCTTTCCAAGCCTGTCTCTCTTGAGTAACACAGGGTTGTGATGTACAATAATCAAGTATACCTTGAGAACAAATCAGTAAAACAATGAGTGCCTTAGCTCAGGAGTTTCTCTCCAAACTAGCTGCAACGCCTTCAACCACAAATCTTTGCTCCCTTCCTGACCACAGCAACATCAGAGACGGATCTTGTATTCAGCTTCCAATAGCCAGGAGGTGGAGTTGTGAGGCTTCAGCATCGCCCAGCCTAACTCACAGCCCACCGGCCTCTTCAGATGATCAGTCTATTAGAGAGCTATCTTCTGAAAATAAAAAATGTAACAACATGAAGTTTTTAATGGATCATAAAGACCATAAAGCCCCTGAGCCAGCACATGCTTCTGAATTTGCTGCACGGACATATTTTGTGTGTCTAGCAGAAGCCAGTACTTCTTGGGGGGAAAACATTGTTGGAGAAATGGTGCAGGGAAAGGAAAACAATATGAAATTGTCTGCAGCCAGCCCTGCTCAGACAATATGGATCTGAATTTCAATTCACTGTAAACAAGCAGCCCATCTTCGAGAGTGTCAGCAGTTTTAATGTCATGTCATCCAATCAACACAGGTTGTGTTCTGGGAATCAGAAAACACTTCTGCATTCATGGGAGAGAAGACATTTTGTCCTGTTTTACTAATTCCTTCTACTAAATTGTACCTCACTTAGCGTCTTGCTGATGGTAAAGATCAGCATTCACTTTCTGGCATTGTTGAATACCTCTTTCAACACCACAGCAAGTTCACACATGCCTCCAGACTGCTGTACAGAAAGAGGTAGAAAATCTCTCTACAGAGAGCGACATTTTTTCTTCTGTGATGAAGTCTGAGTGTACCACTGGTGAACACACTTTTTAAGGTGAACTGTCTATTTGAAATCACAGTGTGCTTGAAAATACTAAGCTAGTTCTTCAGCTGCTGAAGACTGGCAGAGACCCATTTAATTCAATGGAGATGTGCTAATTTGAACTAAAGAGCTGACCCTCTGTGCCTACCCATATTAAATTATTATTATATTAGACAGATTGCAGATAATTATAATCCTGCATGTTTCAGTTTATTGACACTGTGTCTCTGGGAGCACTCTCTTAAAGGAATTTAGCCAGTCATCTGCCATTCACTTCAATTGCAGAAACGCACATAGAGGCTCCCAAACTAAAACTGAAAAAAAAACCCCAACCCAGAAATAAAAGACTATAAAACCACAGCAAGTGGCAGAGAAATTATAGGCTGGTCTAATATTTGATCTGCTTTCAACTCATTGTAAAAACATTGCGTAACAAGCTGGCAAGATTTGAATTACTCCTTCAAAGGCAGCTCATAATCCTTGTCCGCGACATCAATCCCCGCACATAAGCCCTGCCCCATTCGGTTCTGGACCAGGGCTGCTCTCAGCACTCTTCGGACCATAACCTTTCTTCTTATTTTAATTTCTCAAGAACAGATGTCTCCTGCCTGACAGCATATCACTGCCTTTGATCTGTTTGCTCTGGGAGGAGGAAAGCCACAGACTTGTCTCCTGCCACCCACTGACCCGAGTGCCACTAGCAGAGAACCTTGCCAGCGCAGCACAGGGGGGCCGTCATGTTACAGAGAAGCTGCCCCACTGCTGCGATGGTGATGCTGCCTCGCTGCTGCCTTGTGCCCTGTCCTGCTCCGTGATGGAGGTTAAACAGGGGTAATGTTACCTCCTCTTTGCATGTTCCCATGAAAATCGGGAGGGAAGGGGACTTTGTAGTCCATGTGATCCCTCCTTTTTGTTTGCTTTTTTCTTCAGCCTACATTGTTAAACAGAAAGTTGTGAACTACACTGCACATCTTATCATGTACAGTGAGAGAGCATGCCATTTATGCAAACAAATTTAACCACACCAAATGTTACTCAAAAGGCAGAGCATCCCATTTCTGGTACCTGAGCTAGCTCACAAATCACTATATTGCCATACATCTGGGAAGAAATAACGTCCTGCAACAGCACAGGCTGTGGCTGGCCGTGGGTGGTGGTGAAGAGGTAGGGGAACCGGAGCCTGGACTGGGTTCTTTTTGCAGGGAAGGGCAGCCATATGCTGGGCTGCATGTGAACAGCACAGCCAGCAGATCAAAGGACATGCTTATTCCCCTCTGTCTGACACTTGTGAGACCACATCTGGTGTGCTGTGTCTAGGTTTGGGTTCCCCAGTACAGTAAAGACATCAACAAACCAGAGATTCCACAGGAGGAACATCAAGATTACAGGGTAGGAGTACAAATCAGGAGTGTAAATATGTAAAGAGACTGGAAGAATTGGATTTGTTAAGTTTGAAGATGAGAAGGCTAAGGGAAGATCTTATTGTCTTCTTCAACTACCTCTGGGGATGTTATAGAGAAGATGAGCCAGACTCTTCCCAGAGATGAACTGTGAAATGACAAGACACAATGGACACAACTTGCAGCAAGAGAATTTGGCAAGACATAAGGAAAAATATCTTCACAGTGAGAGTAGACAAATTCTGGAACAAGCTACCCAGAGAGTTTCTAGCATTTCCATCTTTGGAGATACTCAAAACACAATTGGGTAGTCAAGCAACCTGGTCTAGCTTTGAAGTTAGTCCTGCTTTGAGCCAGGCACTGGACAATGTGATGTCCATGGTCCACTCCAACCTGAACCATTCTGTGATGCTGTATGGCACGGTAGTGGAAGAAACAGATGTTTTGAGGGCGTGTAAGGTGGTGCAGGTCTCTGGGAGGCCAATGGACTCATAAGGTCTAGATGCTACTTCTGAACCGGCCCCCAACATCTTGTGTGACCAACCACTCTGAGGCAGCTGAGGCATCGTTGCCTCCTGGTGAACCAGGAGACAGTAGAAACGCTTGTATTGTGCCAGCAATTGCCCACTGCTGACCACAAGACATTCAGCCTAGCCTAGGATCACTCCATCATCTTTCCCAACTGAAAAATAGGGGTACATATTGTGAGAAAGATTAACTGTATTTGAACTATACCTGCTCCATAGCTATGGAGGCCATCAGACAGGAAAGGAAAACATCTATGAATAGCATATACTAACATCCAATACTGCGGAAACCCATCCATTTTATCTGCCAACTTATCTGGAATGGAAATCAGTCGGGAGAGGTTGCAGTTAAGTAGGGAATGTGAAAACATGATTTTAAATGTTTGGTAAGTACTTTTCAAGGCAATATTAACATTAATAATTCCTGCTGGCATTTGGACCTCCGTTGTCACCCACTCACTTTGGCATCATATCATACATAAAAACTTTTGCCATTTAAGCTAGTTAGTAACATCCTCCAATGTTCTGACTAGCACTTAACTTTCAATTTGTCATCATTTAGCGTTCCCAGTTCATCTGTTTGTACAATTTTTAAACTTTCATATATGGATAATGCCATGCATTGCAGAGGGCAATATGCAGCATCATTTACAGCCTATGGAGGTCTGAATTTCACTAGACAGCTCTCTCCGTAAATCTGATTCATGAACTGTAGTACCACCACTGTGCAGTCTAGTATCTAGGAGCTCTTTGTCATTTAAAAATAGGAGCCACCCACTGCTCTTTGCACACATTAAAACTGCTGCTGAAGCCAACAATGGACCTGTGTACACAGGAGGGATAATGAGACTGTAGTCTTACCACAGGTCATCCTGTGGTACATAATCATGGGTCAGTGGACATATGCCTATATAGTACACCACAGTGCCACATAAAGGTACCCAAATCGACTGAAATACTGATACATTATTTCGGTGATCCATCAGAATGATTTATCTATTTCTCACCTTTAACAATAAGCTATATAGTTACTACAGTATCTTCTTGCAATCATGAGAGAGGTACCTCCAGATGCTGATTACCTTGATCTTGGCAAGAAAAATTGCTAGCAGGCAGTTCAGCAAGGTCACACTGACCTCCAACACACTTGAGGTGCTTTGGCATGAGAAAAGTCTTTGGAGGATCACTGGCCAATATAAGGAACATGATGAAGCAGCTGTATGAAATGCAGCAGTACTAATAGTTCCAGTAAGCAGCTAGCTTTTCATAGCTGCAAGGTTTTGAGTTTATTTTCTCATAAGAACTCTAGTGTAACTCTAGGTCAGGAGTAAACAGCTCTCTACAGACCCAGAATTAAGAATTTAAATGAACGCCAGTGAATAGCCATAAGCTTTTGAAAAGCAGTGGATTTCATGTTTTGCTGCTATTTTACCATTATCGTTCTTACAAGAAAATTACATAAAATCAGAAGAATGACTGGCCTGTCTTTACTGAATGTTTAATTTTGATACCTACCTAAATAAATGCATTTTCAGTATATAGGGGGAGCAGAGGACAACATGCTCGATGGTGGGGCATGTACCTTTTGGAGTAACTGGGGTTCAGGAGATGCTGCCTTGCACTGAGACATGACCCCAGCTTGTCTCTCCACGTGGTGCTTTTCCCCATGGCCAGGAAGTGCAGAGGAGCAGATGGCCACCAAGGCTGGTTACTGCCTGTCCTCCTCGAGAGAAGCCTCAGGGGGTGGGGGCAGCAGCCCCCAGGACCCAGTGCATCGCTCGGAGAGCTATACCTCAAAAGACAGCCACCTGGCTGCGGAGACCAGCCAGCCTCCGAAGCTCTGTACTTCTAACCAGGAGCATGGGGGAACCTGAAGCAGAGGAAAGGGAGGGCAGAGGGTTGTGGTAGTCTGATCCTGGGCAGATTTTTTTTCCAAACATTCATTTTTGCTGGCTGCCTTTTGTATGTAAATGTGTGGGGTTTTTGCTGGAGAAGCAGTTAATGTGTTGTTATGAGCAGGGAGCATCCTATACAATTCTTACAGTAGCAGATAATCTACAAACTTATAGTGGCTCTCTTAGTTCCTTATGAGTGGGTGAAAAGTATATAAAAGATGCAAGTTAAGTGTGTAGATATATTTCTTAAGAGTATACAATCAGTGAGAAGCTGCAATTTAAGGTCTAATATAGAGTGGCAACCAGCACATTCTGCAAAGGTTGTAGGGCTTTATCAGTCGTGTGATCTCATGGTCTAGTTTATAGCAAATACAGAAGGGCTGAGGCTGACTGTTAACAACAAGACAGGGAGAAAATAGTTACAGAAAATACTGGTCACTAGAACAAAAGAAAATTCTATTTTAGTCCCACCCCCACAAACACTATATTGGATGCAAAACTGGAAAAGAAAAAAAAAAAAGTTATTATTTCAAACAAAATAAAATGCTCAGCTCTAGACCTAAAAAAAGACAGTACTGATATGGGCATACAGAAGATGCTACTTTTCAGGGAAGCATTTGCCTTGCTAACACCCTGTCTATCTGTGAGACAAAAATTACACAAACATATGAAGATGATAAAATGGGGTTATCCACAGGGGTAAGCACATTCACAAGAGGGGGAGGCTGAAAGTCTGCATTTGCCAGTTACCCAGCACGCTACTACTTGGTCTCTCTAAATGGACAGTCTCTGCTCCTCTTCTTTAGCCCTTGTTGCTGCAGGGCTTGTTCTTTGTTGAGCCCCTGCCTGGTTGCACCTAACCCAGGCTCACGCCTGGGGTGTCTCCTGCTGCTTGCAGACATGTCATCTCTCCCAGTTCCTAAGCAGTCCCACCTGTGTGCATTGAAATGACACCACCCTCTGTGAGTCCTTGAGGTTTCTGTAATCATTAATTGATAATTAATACTCATCTCCTTGCAAAGCTCTTAGAGCTGCTGCTTCTTTAAAGCCTCATCTTGAATGAAGCGTGTTTTGCATGAACTCCTCTTGACAAGGAAAATAAAGAATCCACGTAAGCAGATCTCTCTTTTTACAGTGTTACATTCTTTGTCAATCTGAGAGTTCACTGCAGCTTGTGGTATGCAAGGTCCTCTTCTGCTCAGTCTGACCTCTTGTACTTCCTTCCTATGCAGCTTACTGCTCCACAGCAAACTCTTTGCCAGCACCTTCTGGTGACGAGCTCTCACTTAGGTTTTCACGCAACTCCTCCAGAAATGCTTTTGCCCTTTCTGTGTCTGTCTCATGAGCAAAGACATTTATTTTCCCAGTCTCTGTGCACAGTCTATATCCCAAGAATGACAAAGCCCCAGGCCAAAAAACATCTTAAGTGACAACAAAGCACATCTAAATCTCCACCCAGCTTCACATGCATTGGCCAAAATCTTAATTAGGGGAGTAATAAGTCAATGAGATATGCTGTAACGCTTAAAATACAGTCCGCTAGCATAGGTTGGAGCATTCAGCCTGGAGTCTGTGCATACCCTGGAGTGTTCTGAGTCACTGGCACAATTGCTGCAGGTGTAGATATACTTGTGTCAGCTTTGATCTCTATAACGCAAAGCCCATAGTGGCCTGGACCTCTGCACAAGCTGTATATCCTGTATGGACTCTATATAGATCTTCAGGTGGCCAACACCCTGTGAAGTTTGTACCACAATGACCCTAGTACTGTGGTTACTTGGAAGGCTGATTTAAAGTCAGCTTGAACATGTCTCAAGCAGTCTTCTTTCCCACACAAGTGCATGCATGCTGCACGGTTCCCACTTCTGCTATACCAAAGATGGCAATTTTCAGAGTGTGGTGGGTTGACCCTGGCTGGACACCAGGCACTCACCAAAGCCACTCTACCAATCCCATCCCTCAGGTGGACAGGGGAGAGAAAATATAATGAAAGGCTTGTGGGTCGAGATAAGGACAGGGAGAGATCACTCACCAGTTACCATCATGGGCAAAACAAACTTGACTCAGGGAAAATTAACTTAATTTATTACCAATCAAACCAGAGTAGAGTAATGAGAAATAAAAAATAATCTTAAAACACACTCCCCCACCCCTCCTTTCTTCCCGGGCACAGCTTCACTCTTGAATTCTCTACCTCCTCCCCTCCAGTGGTGCAGGGGGACGAGGAACAGGGGTTGCGGTCAGTTCATCACACGTTGTCTCTGCCGCTCCTTCCTCCTCAGGGGGAGGACTCCTCACTCTTCCCCTGCTCCAGCGTGGGATGAGGCAGTCCTCCATGAACTTCTCCAACGTAAGTCCTTTGCATGGGCTGCAGGTCTTCATGAACTTCTCCAGTGTGGGTCCCTTCCACGGCATACAGTCCTTCAGGCAGAGTCTGCTCCAGCAGGGGCTTTCCCACGTAGTCACAGCCTTCTTCAGGGACATCCACCTGCTCCGGCGTGGGGTCCTCCATGGGCTGCAGGTGGAGATCTGCTCCACCGTGGACCTCCCTGGGCTGCAGGGGGACAGCCTGCCTCACCAGGGTCTTCACCACGGGCTGCAGGGGAATCTCTGCTCCGGCGCCTGGAGCATCTCCTCCCCCTCCTTCTTCACTGACCTTGGGGTCTTGCAGGGCTGTTTTTCTTACATGTTCTCACTCCTCTCTCCAGCTTCAGTTTTCATTGCACAGCAACTTTTTCCCTTCTTAAATACATTATCCCAGAGGTGCTACCACTGTCACTGATGGACTCGGCCGTGGCCAGTGGCAGGTCCATCTTGGAGCCGGCTGGCACTGGGTCTATTGGACACAGGGGAAGCTTCCAGCAGCTTCTCACAGAAGCCACTCCTGTAGCCCCCCGCTACCAAAACCTTGCCTTGCAAACCCAATACACAGAGACAAAAAGATTATGGTATACACAGTTGGTACCAAGTACAGACATTTGCTTGTTTAATTAAGAATTGTGTTTCCCTGTCCCATCTTCTGGTCCCTATTGATGCAAAAGCTCCACTCAGCTGCACAGGTCCTGTAGTCCTGTGATAGCTTTCTGCCCTGATCAGTGTTGTCAGTGTTGCAAAAGCAGGTTTGATAGCAAGTATGATTTTTCAATAGAGTGTATCCAACTCAGCACAATCACTGCACAGAAATTAAAGATGTCTTTCTATTACGCTGAAACTCTCCTTTAAGTCTCTTTGTGCCTAACAATAGAACTCAGAAATTGAAGAATTTATCTTACAGCTTTCCCCACATGTGACTCTAATTTACACTAAGGAATAGTTGTAACATGCATTCTCCACATCACTTATTCTCCCCCTAAATTACTTAAAGATCATATTTTTTTCCTAAAGTTCTTGAAGAAATAATTAAATTTTTAATGGAATTATTAACAGTTATTATCTCTGATAAGCATTAGAGCCGTTGAGAAGAAAATGACTGAGAGATGCATGAGGAGTAGGCTACTTTTTACTGTTAAATTACTTGCCTGGTTTATAGCAAGATTTAGAGTCCCCAGGAGAGCCACAGTGTATAAGGTAATGTAAATGTACACAATAAAAAGCAGACCAAGTTTTTAATCTAAGACGGGTGAAAAAGATCAAAGTAAGTCTTATTACTGTACCAAAATCTTTATCAAGACACAAAGGAAAAGAAAAATTATTTTATTTTATTCATGACCAGAGAAGACATCTACAGTAATATTAAAGAGTCATCCACTCCTCATTAAGCTCATCTGCTTAACCACAGATCCCTCATCTAGTGCAATGTAAATTGAACCTGACTAGCCTTTCACCCAGGCTCGAAGTGTCTTCCTGGAAAATCCTTGTGGTCCAGCCTTCGTGTCAAAGCAGGCAGTGGGACAGTAAGTGGCTACCCCACAGAAATGGTTGCAGGTTGAGCAGCATCACTCAAGAAAAGTGAAAATAACCCAGTATAGAAGGGTGACTGCCAAACACTTCACAACCTAGATGGAAAATAAAACCCTTTAGTCCATTAGGAAACAGGGACTTCTTCCTTCTGTCAGGCTACAAACCAGTTCTCTTACTGGAAATTCCAGCTATGGAAGATTTTCAGAAACAGATATCAACAAGTTTATCTCCAGCTGGAGCAGGACTCCCTGGTTTGTTGTTAATCATAGAATCATAAAATGGTTTGGGTTGGAAGGGACCTTAAAGACCATCTAGTTCCAACCCCCCTGCCATGGGCAGGGACACCTTCCACTAGACCAGGTTCCTCAAAGCCCCGTCCATCCTGGCCTTGAACACTTCCAGGGATGGGGCATCCACAAACTCTCGGGGCAACCTGTTTCAGTGTCTCACCACCCTCACAGTAAAGAATTTCTTCCTAATATTAGCCACTTCTCTAAAGTTGTATGTTGACTTGTTTGTATCTTTACAGAAGTCTGTTCAGAACTGCCAAAATTAATTCTTAAGAGATATGCTTAGGAAATTTTGTCCCAGTAGACTCTGTTCTCATATAGATTATTTCAGTCAACTGAACAAAGTTTTCCATCCTTTTCAATTATTCATTTTTTTTTTCTGTGAAGTTATTTATACAGCAGTGTACACAGTGCTTTGCAGTAAGTAGGTATGTCAGGCAAAGAACAATGTCCTCTCGACAGTCTTTGCAGTCCAAAGAAATTAATAAGGTACAGAACAAAACAGTAAGAATAAGGAGGCAAGGTCACTGCAGTTCAAATATTTCATGGAGCAGAAGCAATGGTAAAAATGTTTGAAAAAGGAAAAATATTTGTCACATTGGGAAGGGTTTGTTCACTTAACCTTATACATCCATAGTGCAAGGATCCATGTTTGAGCTAGTCACTGGAGCTTCCTTTCTGGTGAGAAACAAGTGTTTTTAACGCTGAGATTCATCTAATTTGGACACCTTTAGGAAGAGTGGTATCATGCTTTATGCTGTACTTATCATATCAACCGTCCCTCCATTGACTGTAACATAGCCAAGCTGACCAACTCAGATGTGGATATCTACATTTAGTTAGATGATTCCCTACATTTAGTTAGATGATTCCAACCTACTATTCTAGCCACATGACAATATCTCTTTCAAGTCCTTTGTAAATGAAATTTCTGCTTGACAAAGCTTCAAGCAGTGGTTCCCCATTCTTTTCCACTGGGGGAGAGCTGTTTTTAAATCCCCCATTCACAAACACTTTTTTTCCTGGAGGTAATTGCTAGATTAGCTCAACTAAATCAGCTGTCTCGTAGGCTGCACTCTAAATCAGATTTGGTTATAGAAGCCTGTTTTTTAAAAGCTGTCTCCAGATATTTTTTTCTTTTTGTTGTAAATAGATTCCTGCGTATGTGTGGTTTACAGCCCTGCCATGCAAAAGGCTGAGTCAGAGCAAACTGGAGTTGACCTGACGTAGCCTTTTACATGACTGATCACAAGCTGGGATGGAGTAACTAGGGAGAGGCAGAAACCTTTTAACTGTGTCTGTAAGCCGTGGACCGCTCCACGGCACCATGTCCTCAGCCACCATTGCTCCCACTCCTGTTTAACATGGTCACCCACTGGGCAGGAACAACGTGGGCAGACACCCAACAGGGTTTTGCCTGACACCCTGTGACTGTCACCAGCCCTAACCTGAAACTCTCACCTCTGAGGAAGACAGTGGGATGCAGTACAGAGAGCACAACTGCACCACGTGCTGAGCACCTCCGGGCCTCCACGCCAGCAAGGAAAGCTGAGGATGCTCAACGCCTGGTCTTGCGCTTGAGGCTATGAATGTTGTCACTAGAGAAAATACCTTCTCTTTTCTTCTGCAGGGACTGCACTGGGAGTATTAAGCCACTTCTGCTCTGTCACTGAGCAGCGATGAGATTGCAATGATTTGGTGGCAGTCCTTACTGAAGCCCATTGATATGGAATGGAAAGGCCTGCCTCCCATTAACACTGCTAAACCTGAATCAGTTAGTTTCCTATATGAGACATCCTTTGTTTTTCTATTTAATGATTTCAGTAGCTCTGCAATATGAAACTTTCTCAATCCAGTCCTTGTGTGTGGGAGGGTGTGAATATTTCCAGCTCATAGTAATGAATGCTTTGGCACAGGCAGTTGCAGCAGGCATAGGACTGCGAGCGCCGCTTTCCAAGCCCAGCTCCAACATGCTTCTTGCTGCACCCCAGTGCTAATGCAATTAGCTTTGCTCTGTGTGCGCACCATGGTGAGATGACACAGGCAGGGTGACAGAATAGTAGTCGAAAGACCCTCACATTTATCTGTGCTTTGTTACATACTAAAAATGAATCACATTCCTTACATTAGGCTCTTCAGTCTGAAATAGGCATTGTCTAAAAATCTGAGACACCCATGAAAACACAACATCCCTCTGCGGTGCTTTGGTGGCACAGAAAAATGTACCCGGATCAGCTCAAAACTGGTCCCCCCTGGCAGGACACAGGGCAGAAGGAGGCAGGTATGGATGCTGCCTGGTCTCTTCCCCAGAAAACAAAATCTCTCTCTCAGCTGCACTCAGGAGGAGTTTGACTTCTCCGTCTGTTTTCAACATACACATTACCTTCCTTTTCAGTCCTGAAGCCAGGCTGCAATGGAGACCTGGAGAAGCACAGAGAGTATAAAACACTTCTGGTTTGCCTTTTCTGTGACTATCGCATGAATGCATTAACATTTTAACATTTTTGCTGCATTATGGCAACACAGAATTGTTGATGCCATTTAAATTTGGTCCCAAGTAACTAATGAAGTTATTATATGTTGCCATGGTATGCAGATTAGATTTGCAGCACAAAACCTGTATATTTAGCCAATCATATTATTTCTTCTAAAATGAAGTGATACATTGCAAACTTTAAATAAACAGAATGAAAAATTTAAGTTAAGGGGAGGAAAAAGCAAAATATCACCTAATGAAACACGTTGATAATAGTTTATTGTGCATGGTTTAATTACGAAAATCACATTCCTCTTAATAATACAGTACACACTAAAACCGAATATGTATAGATGTTAATTGTCTTCCCCATTACAAAGATAGAGCTAATGCCAGGGATTTGAGACAAATAGCACTTAACCTCCTGAACCCCAGATGAAGAGGGAGATAGATGTATGCTTTTGATCATTCTGGTCTTTTCATGATCTGAATCAATAAGTACCCCTTATAGCTTTGAGTCATGTTTCTAATTAGTCAGCCTCTTGGGCCTGGTTTACAAAATAAAATATAAATCAACGCACATTTGTAAATTCCAACAAGCATTCTGGGCCAATGCCATCTCAATAAAATAATTAAAATGCCATCAGCCTGTTAACTTGCTCTCATCTCTGCCAAAATATATACACTGTCAAATGCCAACTCATTTGGAGTGGTAAGGAAAAAGGTATTTTGAAGATACGATAGCTGCAATAAATATAAGATATAAAATACACAAGTCTTAATATAACCAATTAAAGCTTCACTTTTCTTTGTTAGTGCAAGGTATTGCAGAAAGAGAACTAATAAGGAATGCTCTTGACTATGAAGGCCATAGAATCATAGAATCATAGAACAGTTTGGGTTGGAGGGGACCTTTACAGGCCATCTAGTGCAACCCTCCCTGCAATGAGCAGGGACATCTTCAACTAGACCAGGTTGCTCAGAGCCCCATCCAACCTGACCTTGAATGTTCCCAGGGATGGGGCATCTACCACCTCTCTGGGCAACCTGTGCCAGTGTTTCACTACCCTCATCATAAAAAATTTCTTCCTTGTATCTAGTCTAAATCTACCCTCTTTTAGTTTAAAACCATTACCCCTTGTCTTATCGCGACAGGCCCTGCTAGAAAGTTTGCCCTCATCTGTTTTATAAGCCCCCTTTAAGTACTGAAAGGCTGCCATAAGGTCTCCCCAGAGCCTTCTCTTCTCCAGACTGAACAACCCCAACTCTCTCAGCCTGTCCTCATAGGAAATGTGTTCCATCCCTCTGATCATCTTTGTGGCCCTCCTCTGGACCCCCTCCAACCGGTCCATGTCTTCCCTGTGCTGAGGACCCCAGAGCTGGATGCAGTACTCCAGGTGGGGTCTCATGAGAGCAGAATAGAGGGGCAGAATCACTTCCCTCGACCTGCTGGCCACGCTTCTTTTGATGCAGCCCAGGATACAGTTGGCTTTCTGGGCTGCAAGCACACATTGCCAGCTCATGACCAGCTTTTCATCCACCGGTACCCCCAAGTCCCTCTCCGCAGGGCTGCTCTTAATCCCTTCATCCCCCAGCTTGTATTGATACCAGGGGTTGCCCCGACCCAGGTGGGTCAGATGTATATGATCCAGAAAATACTCAATGACGCTCACAATTAGCTTCTGTAAAAGTAAAATGCAGCAGGTAAACCCCAAATTACAGAGCGAGATACATACGGTGCCACATTGGGGCTTGAATTTTACAAAGACAACAGCCTATGTGGGACCCCCCTCATTGGAGAGCATCCAGGAGACAAATTGTCCATTACCAATATGATTAATTTTCCCTTCTATCACTTACTATTATGCCTCGTGTGTACTAGGACAAATGTGTAAGGACAAATTATCAAAAACAGCCTCTGAAATCCCATCTGCCCCTCTCCGCATTCCCAGCTTTGTGTACACGCTGTCGCTTGTTGCTTCCAACAAAAGGCCAGATCTAGGTCTCGTTGCCACCAGCGAAGGAAGGGAGATATAGAAATTAGCACATTTAAAGTGGAAGCCAAATCCTTACAGCTCCACACATGCAAAAGAAGGGACTGGAATTACCCCATGAAGGGTTTTCAGTGAACCAGTCAAGTGAGGCATGTGCCACACACACAGATCAATTAATTGAATATCTATAATTATGAGGAAATGATAAAATCAGCCAGGCCCATCAACACTATGCAAGACTTGAGAAAGAATCCTTAAGGAAAGAAAAGTGAAAGCTATAGAAACGTATAGGAAATGAGACAGAAATACATTTTTTTTTTGCCAGAATAGATACTGCCAAACTGTCCTGATATTCTGGGGTTTTGTATGGTAATTGCTGATGAAAAGTCCTAAATTTCCTTTACCTAAATTTAAGATAATCTACATATGGTGCCATATGAGAGATAGTTAAGCTGAAAGAGACCAGCATTAGTGTAAGAATAATAAATTTGCTCAGAAGCTGGGATGGTAATAGGAAAAGAAACAGGAAAGTTACTGGTGGAACTCCCAAAGTCCAAGTCTTAGGATGGAGTGTGCTTAAAATTTTTGCTAATGACACTGGCACAAACATATGGATGCACAAAATAAACTGGATCCTTCTGACACCCCACTGGGAAGTACCAGCATCATGACGGGGATTCAAAACAGCACAAAGGAAAAAACAAATTACTTCAAGACCTGCAGGAGAGCAACAGAACAATAACACAAGTGGCACAAAAGTCTTATTAGGGTTTAGTAGGAGGGGGCAAAAAATTTCTTTTTTGTCTACTCCAAGCTAACAGTCTTAATTCTGTAGTGAAGTTTTAGCAATCATCACCCACAGTTTATCTCAGCACTATTAATTTTTAAATCGAAGTGAGATAAAGTGCTCAGCAGAGATCTCTGTTGTTCTGTGTCTGCTTTTCATCAGGATCGGAAGCCGACCCCCTTTCTGGGCTGGGGACAGCATCCCTGTTTTAAGGCCAGGCTGCAGGAGCCCCGGGGAAACCTGGGAGGGGGACAGGCGCTGGTGCTCCCACAGCAAGCAGGTCTGCGTGGGCTACCGAGCCGCTTCCAGCAAGAATCGAAGGTGATGCTTCTAATACACACCCCAAATGTTCCGTGAGCTTTTTTTCTGGCAGACTTTCCTTTTTCTTTTCGGCAAGCCGTTCTGCTCTCTGCAGTAATGCCGCAGCTTTGATCTGAAAGCCCTGGGGCCCAAGAGCTGGGAGCACTGGAAGGATTTGGGCAGCGCTAACGTCAAAATCCTCTCCCCTCTCAGAGCACCTTCGGCGCTGGTCCCGAATGGGATTTACTGGGTCACCTCGCCAACATGTACTGCAATGGGGAATGAAGGGGACGAAGAGAGACATGGTCTTGCTGGAGGTCATGCTTGTTTTGACAGTGGTCTGTGTAAGTCTGCACGGGTGGTTTTGGACACAGAGGCTCGCAAAGGATTTTAGTCAGGTGCTGGTTTGCAATCAGTTTTAAAAAAATAATTGCAGTAGTGTCTACCAATGAAATCAAGCAGCTTTACACTGGAAGCAGAAGGCTGGGGAGTTGGGACAGAAGCTCTGATTTTGTCCATGCTGATGACCAAGGAATCAGAGACTGCATGGCTACATTTTGTCACCCCAGCACAGAGGCCCACGGGAAGCAACATAACAGTTGCTGTTCGGAATACAGGTAGGTATTCCTGTATGGAATAGGTGAGGATGTGTTTGAAAAGTAGCATCCCTTATTTGGATAGCCCCAACCTGAGCAAAGCCCCAAGCTGGAAATCCCTCTGTCAGTATTTTATGTGTATCAACTTAGTTTACTCACATTAATTCACATGCCCTTCCACATTAAGAAGTTTAAGAGTTTCTAACCATTTATTTGTTTTTAGAAAACAATGTTTTGTAAGCACACTAAGAGCAAGAGTATAGTAATGGGTTTCTAGGTCCTTGGCCTTTGGTGGACTGTGTTGTGATAAAAACAGTCATGCTCAATACCTCAGAAAGTGATGATATAATCATCTTTATGGATAATAAAAAGGACTAATTTCTTTGTTTCATTTTTCTCCTGCTCTGAACTTAGGGAAAGACACAGAGAAGCAGAGGAATGCAAATTACATCTTTTTCCAACTCTGTGGCCTTACTACACTTCATAAACAGGCAAAGCAGAAATGTCACCCACTCATTACAGAAAAGGGAAGGCGGTGTATTGCTTAATGGCTAATTGAGTAATCAATGTGCTTCATTGCCTTAGAAGACTATAACACTCAGGAGAACTAGTGAAATTTAGGGCAAGAGGAAGTCTTGCAGCACCTGGAGGTTGAGGGACCTCAGCCTTCTGTAGGATTAGGCACAAGAGGGTACAGATGGTAGAGGAGGATTTTGCCTCTCTCATCCTTTACCCATCTACCAGAGTGCTGCTTTAATCTTGGTTTTCTTATTCTTGAATTATTACGATAGGATTTTAAAGGATCCTCATTTCCTCTGCTGCAATTTTCTACAAATATGAATGATTGTATATATTTGCTAATTATCATTGTCTACAACAATCATTTCAAAGACTAATTACTATTATGCATCCACAATTAAATTAAGTTTCAAAAGGTGGAGGCTGCTGATGTTATATGAACAGGACAGACACAAAAATTAGAAGCCCCTCACTCTATTTTTTTCCAGTTCTACTTGTGGGCAATCTCAGCCAGCACCAATGGACACCCTGCTGATTCCTTGAGGACAAGGAGCTGTCAGTAACAAGGAGAAGACAAAAGTGTCATCTGAGCTGTACCTCTGATTTGTAAGATTGGTAGAGTGGCTTTGACCACCTGTTGCAGGGCAGCGATAACTGCAAGGTTGAAAACAAACATGGGACCATGTAAAACTGACAAAAGAATAAACTTGCTACAGAAGAAGGATGGGTTACGAAATATTTTACGTCAATGTTGTGCTGAACACATTCAGCCAGAAGAAACAGAGAAATTAGGCAGTGAAGCTAAATTTATGTTTATTTTTATACTGGTGATAAGCACAGATTTAAATAAATATCAAATCCTGGCAACACCCAAAGCAATTGGATTACTTTTTGAGAAGAGGCCATGTTCTGGTCTTGTGCCTAATGGACGATGCTAGGCAGAGACTGTAGGCCACTCCTGCATGGTGGCATATAATTAAATGCCAAATTCTAAAAATCACAGACCTTTTAATGAGTGCAAAATCTTTATTCCATGGCTGCAGTTGCATATGTAGTTTTCTATCACTGTAGGCACAAAATTAGCAGTACAGTTGTGTATGTCTTTTGTACCTTATTCCTAAAGATAGCTCAGTCTAGCCTGAGGCTAAGTTTTTTGAAACAGTAAAATTGCTACCCATTAAACAAATGTATTTTTAAGCTGTGATTAAGCTGTACAGCAACAAGCAAACAAGAATCTGATGTAATATACTCAGTGCAAAATATTCAAAAAGCACATATATACCTTAGGATCTTAAGAATTTATTTGGGGGTTTTGTTGTTGTTGTTGTTTAAGTATTTTAGGTGCCCAAGTCTCTCGAAAATTACATCTAGCTACTGAATTTTTTGTAATGTTTAGAAGTGAAGCACAGGGAAGTGAGATGCGAGCACTGTAAACACTTGGAAAGGTTTCTAACACATTAATAAAAGTTTTTCTGAACAGCTACCAAATTACTCCTGTCACACACCAGGAGTATTGGCAGCCCTGCGAGGGCATAGTGAGTGTATGGGGATCGTACATTAAGGACAGCGCTTCTGCCTACGTGCACCCAGACATGACCATAACCCTGCTGCTGCTTTCAGCCCCGACCTCTTCACGGTGCAAGAGCTGGTGGCCAGGAACCTCAAGCAAGGGAGCGCACTTATACCTCGAAGCTCAGCCTTCCATCTGCTCCCCTTTCGCCTGGCTGCACCGACCCTGAAGCCCCTTCTGCTTATCACACAGGGGGCCCCGAGACATCGAGGCCAATGTCAGTGGTCACCACAGGGCCTGGTCCTGTGACGCTTTCCCTTGGCACCAGCCTTGTACATTTTCTTATACATCCTTCTATTCCTAGAGGCTAACTTCCATCATTTGCCTCGGACTGAATAGCAAAACTGTAGTATATCATAAGATACATGTTTCATTCTTTGGCAGATGCAGATAATGGCACAGATTTCTCAGATTAGGCTGGAGAAATTCTTCGATACTTTAAAATAATTAAAATGGTCTGGTATGCAAATGTCAAAATGGAAGAAATTTAGCAGAAAATGGAGAAGAAATAGCCAGATCTTCCTATTATCACTTGCTGTACATCTCAAAAGACAGCTGATTCCCAGCTCTGTATGGGTTCCAGCATTCAGTGATTTATTGGGTAATTCAGCATTTGCCAGTATGTCTTGTGCTAATTAAATGCATCGCACTCTATTCAGAAATGTCACAATTGATTTGTCTTCTGCAAGCACTGACTTTATTTCAATCTTCTAAAAAAGATTTTATGAGCCCCAGATAACTTATCCTGGCACATTCATCTCCCAGGGCAGCTTCTGCATCTGAGGGCAGTATGGGAAGAAACCAACAGTGAACATCCAATACAAATGTCTTCTTTGGACAGCTTATTTATCTGATATGTGCTGTATATCCAGAAGTGGGTAGCCTATATGGTGAAATTACAAGCTGCTCCATTAATGTATAAAAACACTGGAACATGACAGAAGTTAATATACAATATCGGCAGATTTTATTGGTTGATAGACTGAGCCATAGAGCCGCGCGGATTGAGAACACTGTAATTTGTAACAAGGTGTTTATTTACAAGTGGTTTTGTGACTGAATTCGGCTATTAACTAAATTGCATCAAGAGGAAATGAGCATAAAATAGCTCACTCTAAATATAAGATGCCAAAGCATGCTTAGTATAATATTCAGAGTCTGAGGACTATTCTGTCATTTTAATTCAGTGCTTTTCCCCCACACATTATGCATAACTGAATGCTGAGGGTGATTGCAGCGTTTTGCTACCCAGTCATGGAGAATACAGTTACAGTGTATGGGAGAAAACCACTTTGTTCTAAGAAAGTACAATTCCTGTCACAAAATTGTGGTTGAAGCTTAATCAGAACTGAAAATCTGTGATGCAAGACAAGAAAGGGTGCTTTTCACATGACACAGGAAGAAAACTATTACCTGTTTTAAGGCAGGGGATGAACATTCAGAGAGGCAGCGGAAGGGTCAACAACACAAATATTTTGACTATTTTACTAGAAAACAATAAATTTCTATTACTATTACTTCTGTCCTAGACCCTTTACTGCTCAGGTTCTTCTTTGACAGAAGTTGTTGCAGGGAGGAAACTTGCTGCCTTGATGGGAAATTTTCTGGAATAGGCTCGAATCAGTTAAGCACAGTTTGAATTTGTCATTTGTTACATTAGCAACTGAATGTTGCATTTGTAGCAGTTTGGTGTGTATAGCAGAGGGAGGATCCTGTGTCTATTTTTGCTGCGCAGGCTTCTGCTGCTGGGCCCCAACCAAGGATACCTACTATAAGTGGCTGTCTGAGATACTGCAGCAATGATGACATTTAACTGGAAGACTGTGATTCACACAGTTTACTCCCTGATGTCAGACGGTGACTCTTTATACGCTTTCTGAAGAAAAGCTATTGCAATGGCCATGAACGTGGTCATTTGGCCATGGCCGTTCATCTTGCCAAAACAGGGATGAGTGTTGAGTAGAACTGTACTGGTGGTTTGAGGTTCCTGTCCATTTGTAAGTCTTTCTTGTCTCCCCTTCGCTGGCTTGTATGGGAAAGTGAGGAAACACAGTGTATGAACTGGAATAGGAACAAAAGTCTTGGGTCCTTTATTCTGCAACTCCAGACAGTCATACTATACACTTCTTCTCATAAACTCATCATGTTCAGACTGCTGAAACTAACTCTTATGTGAGGCTGTTCCAGAATCACACCAATTAGAAATGTTTTTCTGCTAATTTCCATCTTAAAAAATATATTTATTTGTTCTGTGTTTATTTGATTCTTTTGCTTAAATAGCTTTTCTATATTCTGACTAAATATGTCCTTTATGCATTTATAGAGCACAGTCACATGCTCGCCCAGTTTCCACCCAGCCAGTCTGCTATGCTGTACCAACCAAATGTTTTAATCTTCATTCCTCTGGTCATCCTCATTCCCTGCACCTATTGTGATTTTAATTCATCTTTCTAGCACACAGATAGCCAGAGCTATTTCCAATAATCTATATTGTACGATGACTTTTATACTTCCCTCTTTTTTTTCTGAAAATGCTTCCTATGCTACATTAGTATCAAATATAAGGTTTTCATAATTGCATGATAATTATTGCTCACAGCCACTCTGTCATTGAGTAACACACCACGGTTTTCTTCTGCTTTTTCATTTCAAACCAATGAATTCCCAGTTTACCTGAAACGATTGTGTTACTCTCCCGTAAGTGCAATTACATTTTACCCAATTTTCTATTACCTAATCTATTTTAGTCCTCTGGTCACCCATGATATTCTGATTTGTTGCTCTACACCATTTTCTACTACAACAGTGGTCTCGCTTTTTAAGATGATGTCATACACAACGAGAAAAGCTACAAGCTAGGAATATTGCCTACTTACTAACATTAAGCCATTTGTTTGTAGAGAAAGCAATTTCTACCAAGGGATTCCTTTTTCTATATTCAGAATGTATTTCATATAAAAACCACAAATATGCCATTTACATGAAGGAGGGGAAAAATACATACCAGAAGACATCTTTGCTGCAATCATATTTTAGCATTGCTTTATTTTTCCATGTCGGTGATAAAGAAGGGTGCCATGTAAGTAACTGTCCATTTACTACTAAAAGGAGCATTTGCTTCTGTCATAAAGGATAAACATTTGTCTCCAGAAGTATTTTAGGATATCATTACTGCAAAAGGCTGAGCTTGCTCACAGAAAGGCAATATTTTCAAAACCACAGTTTTTCATAACTGACTGTTGGAAAGTAAGAATTAGTAATTTGGCAAAGCCTTAAAACCTGGTATTTTAGAGAACTGAGATGAAGGAACAAATCTGGTTAATGAAGAGAATCACATCACATATGGAAACTTAGCTCATTAGTAGAGTCATGGAATATGCTTCTATTTCATCAGGAAAACTGTCTGTCAGTTATGGGGTTATGTTGATCCAGAAAGCTCGAATCTAACACAGTATCTGCTGTTCTGATAAGTTTTGCTTTCAGTCACAATTGCCACGCCACTGTTTCAAGCGACCAGTTTTAGGTCACACAGGCAATCAATGCTCCAGGGGAGCCTCCAGAGCACTTGCTGCTCTTTTGCCAACCCAAGAAATCATGGACTATTCCCGCTTACATTACTGTATCTGTCAACACAAATTTTTACCACCAGGGATCACGTTCTTAGAAGGGGCTTCCAAATTTGCAAATTGAGTTTAATGTCCTACCCATTGTCTTTGGTAAGTCTTCTGCTTTTACAAACTGGGTAATAGCAAAGATGTGGTTGAGTGAGATGGGTGAGGGTTGATACCCCTCTCCTGCTGTATATGCAGTAGTGAAGATCATGTTTAAATGTGACCTTCCTGCGTGTCTAGCTGGAGACACTGACAACAGTGTCACTTCTTGGTCTGCTTATGGCACAGGTCAGCACTTGCCAGGGAAGGGCTGCTGGCGTCTCAGTCAGTCTCTGAAGAAAGAACATCCTCATACAACCTACTGTATGAGACTTCTCTCATTTCTTTTAAACTTAACTTCTTGCTTGAGCCTATTACCTTGCATACGGGGCGGGGGGGGGGGGGGGGGGGGAATTGGGCTTGGTACAATTAAAAGTCCTAATCAGAAGTTAGAGTAAAAATGTACAGTTAATGCCTGGAAGATAGAAGCAATGAATCTTGATTTCCCTGAGCACCTTCTAATGGGACTGCTGCTAATGTAGCTGCTTTTTCTTCTATGAATGCAAAGTTGATGCAATTCTTTACAAATATTTCCCATTCTCTTTCCTGCCAATTCATTCCCATTGGTGTCATTGGCAAAACTCCCATTGATCACACATGCAGCATGATCAATGCCTCCTGTACCTGGATATTTGTCTTTCTTTTTAGGAGATATTTGACTGCCTTTCTTCTTACTAGCACACTTGTTCTGCCTACTTGAAGGGCTTCCCTTCATGGCACTGTCACAAATGAGGATGATCATTTAACAGAGGTGAGCAAAACCTTGCCTCTGAGTCTTTCCAGGTGGTAAGTCTAGAGAAAAAGATTTCTAGAGAGGTCATAATGTGCATATCAATAGGTATTTAGATTAAAAACTATATAGAAAGATCTTGGTAGGGAGGAAAGCCTAGTTGCTGACTTGCAGGGCACATGCATCAAAGGCAGGCCTTTTCTTAGACCCCTAGGATACACATGCATCGCAGAGGAGCTGTATGTTAGAGCACTCCAGAGGTCCACATACACAGCACTGCTAGCCCAAGTCCCGGGAGAAGCCTGTCCTTCCTTCCTGGCTATGGGATTGCTCTCCTCTTGCTCGGAAAGGTCATAACACGCTATTGTGGACAGTACAGATATGTTTCTTTTCTCTTCCTTCACACACCATTTACTCTTCTCAGCCAGGAAACAAATGAACTACCTTTTCTGCATTTCTGCATCTTCTTTTTGTATTCCCTCTCTTTGTCATGTCCCAGTAGCTCCAGTCCTGGGTGCAGTTCCCCAGGGCAGGTTGCGGTGTGCCATCCAGAGCACATACCTTTCCAAGAGCACAAATTTTCACTGGGTCGGAGACAGCCACTAAAGACTGAGAAGGGTTCTCCGTAGGACTATGCAGGACTGTCCTGCCCTTATTTTTATTTGGACCTCTGTCAAAATAAAGGCAAGCATTTGCTGTCTGAGCTGGGTCCTCTCACTATGGCAACAAATGCAGGGTTTAGAGAGCTGGAGCACCTGAAAGGGAAAGCAGGTTATGGAGAAATCATGTACTCAGGACAGTGACCCTGAGCCCACATTTAATGACTCCTTAAGACGCCCCAGCTCAGAGGAACTGCTGCAGGATCCCACACGGCGCGGCGCGGTGCTCTCCCAGCCTCCTCTCCACCCACCCACCCACCCACTCACACAGCCACGGTGCTGTGCCAGGGAGCCTCCCGCGCCGGCTGAGTCAGCACGCTCGTCGCCCGACGGAGAAGCCCGTTTGCCCCGGCCACCACCGAGTTCCTCTGTGCTCCCGATCTTCCGCAGGGTTTCTGAGGAGAAAGGCAAAAGAGCCTTCTCCTCTCAGTCATTCTTGGAAGGCAGGCGTTCATCCCACGGAAGCAAGAAGGCTATGTTTCTTTCATTTGCAATTAAAATACAGTTCTTAAGCACCACATTTTAACGCAGAAGTAAAATAAACAATAAATCAACAAAAGCATCGTTTGTTAGTTGAGAGAAAACTGCTAAATTCTGCCTTTGCTGCTCGCTTTCTGGAATATGACAGAATCCAGTCAGTCCCTGGGTGCCAAGGATTCAAATAAAAAATATATACATAAAAACAGTTACTTCTAGCAGAAAGCCAGGATTCGTGCATGATAGACTCTAGAATAGATATTAGTCAGTAGCTGCATCTGCTGAAAGTCTGGATCTTTCCCTGGAATCTGTCATCTTACCTTCAAGCTACAAGCTGAACCGAGGGGTTTCTTAGGGACTGCGAGCTCATTTCTGCTGTGAGGGTAAAGGTGACCACAGGTGCTCAGGATGGTTGAGACAGCCGTGTGCAACTAAACCACTGAAAAAATATTAGCCCTATTGCCAGAAAACTTCCAGCAATAGAATAATCTGTGCTTCTGGCGTATGGACGATCTGCTTCATTGAGTTTATTTAAATTGGCTGTACACATCTAAATGCACTGCACTTGGCCGCATCCGGCTTCCTAATCAGTTTGCAGCATGAGAAATTACATATGGAAAACTGCAAGTGGGCGGCTTGTCCTGGGCAAGGGCCAGGGTTGTTGGAAGCGGCCTCAAAAGGCACTGACGAAACTTGCTGTTTCCCTGAACCCTACACATGTTTGCCCATTCAGTTTTTCCTCTGTCTGTCATTCCTTTGCTGGTGGAAATGCTCCATACCATATTTCTGCACCTGTTACTCTCATAAACCACCAGAAATACCTTCCCTTGGTGTGAGTGTGACTATTCATGGTGACAGGACTCTGCAGAGTCTCAACCCTCGTTGAGAAGACACCCACTGTAATTGATAGATGAGGTGATTACCACCAGAAGTACTACCCCAAGGAAGGGAAAAAAGCAGCTAAGCGCTGACGACATCCTGCAGTCAAGTGGCAACTGAGTCGCAGAATATCAGTCTTACTTGTTAATTGCTGTGATTTGGTTCTGAGACAGCTGGAGGTAGGCAAGAAAGCAATTTGCTTTGTTCGGTGGAAAATAAAAGCACTTCTGGGGTGTAATCCAGAAAATTCTTTTGAGTACTCACCTGGGCAAGGTCAGGCCCTAAAACTCATCATTTTATTTGGAAAAGAGTTTTAATGGAGGAAGGATGCTGTGGTGAGTGTGAAAAAATCCCTCTTTAGTGTTGCCTGTGACTGAAGTTTGAATGAGAATTAACCCTTGCAGTCTGGACAGCAGAAAGTGGAAAATGCATTGGCAAGTGAGACATTTGTTTCTCTCTGATTTATTGTGCTTACTCTAGCAGGGAGTATAGTTACAAGCAGGAAGGACAGAAGACATGGTCAGATGTTGCCTAGAAGCAAAAACAAAATGCTTTTTGCAGGAAGCACAGAGAAATGAGTCAAACAGGGAATTAAGAGGAAGATTCAGAAAGCAGATCACACACAAACAAAAAAAAAAAAAAGCCACTGACACTTAAGAAGAGGGAAAAAACAAACAAAGGGTGAAAAGGACCTTAAAATGTGGTGTGGTCCAAGAGAAGAAAATAACCGGCCTTTTAGTAGAAACTGATCACTCAAACCATCCATAGGTAAAAGCGGTTGCAAGACAGGTCTGTATATCTTGCCACATCCTCAGCTGCCTTCAGGAAATCAGTATGTGTCAACTGAAGTGACACCAGTGGAGTTTCTGGCCCAAAGATTTCAAATACTTGTGATTAGCTGGCTGTCAATAGCAGATGTGTAACTGAAGTAAAATCCTTTCTAAAGGGAAGCTGCAAGTGTATCATCAAAAAGAAATCACAATGAAACCCAAAAGGTGGAGGAATCATCCACATTGACTCACTGATGTTTGAGAGATCCAACTCAGACCTGGAGTCCTGTTTTTCAAATTGGGAAGAAAAATATTTAGACCCAGAACCTGGGAAGCCTCATAGCTTTGGGTGTGAGCAAGACTTGCCTGAAGCTGGGCCAGCTGATCACATCCCACTTGAATGGTGGGATTGCAGTGACAAATAGTCACATCAGCAAAGTCCCTTGTTTCTGGTATCACACTGCTATCACTAAGTATGCTCAAATGTCTTTCAGCAATTAAATTGCAACTTTATATTTGAGATGCCATATTAGAAGGCAATGAAGACAGCATGTGGGAGGTCAACCAACATATCCAGCAAAGGAAACCTCCTGCTGTCGGAGAGCAAATGGCGAAATATGTCAAAAAACAAGAAAGCTGCAGCAAGCAAGGAGAGGGTTAATCAAGCACACTGATTGTGGGGACACTTAGAAACAAATTTGGCCACCATGACAGGCTCCTATAAAGAGTCTGCCAAAGCAGAGTCATTAAATGTGACTTCAGAACCATCCTTTGCTGCCTAGAATGATCCTAGTGAAGATGGCTAGTCCAGTTTGCGCTTCCAGAGCACAGCAGCATAAAATTCACTTCACCTGGTATTGCTCACTCAGTATTCCTCACAGTGTTAGTAATGACTACTTTTCCTCAACACAAAAAATCTAACAAAAGTCTGCTAATGACAGTGACAAGAGAGAAATTATTTCTTCTCTCATTGCTAGTCCTCTCTCCTTGGACAGAAGATGGCCCTACATGTCAGTGAGAACATGGGTGAGCATTGCATCGCATGGGAACTTCATGCAATCCGCTCGGCATGGAGGGATGGTCCCTTACAGGACTCTGAAAAGTCTAACAAGAATTTTACTGAACATAAGCACCAAGCAAATGAAATCAAAAGTTGGAAATAGTTGTTCTTTTCTATTTTGTCATCCTTTTACTTTGCATATTATGAAGTCCTTCCTATACTCTTTTAAGCAGTCTTGCTTCAGAGTATTTGCAATAGTTTCAGACCAGATGGAGTCACTCATTGCAGGCAATACTGTATAACAACTGTCCAATAATTAATAATTAACTTGGCATTTCATAATTTGTTATAAAAATCATCATACACTAATTTACTGCAATTACGAATTCAACAGGCAATTCCAGATGTCTGCTATAGCTTGGCATCAGCTCATGTTCTTAATGTACTTATGGTACAGCATTTTCATTTTTAAAAAAGAGCTCTAGCAAAACTTTACAGTCTAAATACACAGAGAAAAAACACCAGTTCTCTTCCCCACACTCAGATGTATTATAGCGTTTCTCTGTCAGTAGAGAGTGTAGATCTTCCCTTGTGAAAGGTGATTGAAGTCTTGTGCCTTTCTGGTGGAAAGCTTGCCACCACTTCCAGAGCCATGAAAATTTCTCTGTGCAACAGCAGTAGGCTCAAGTTTTACTGTCTTTAAGGTAAATCAGGTTTTCTGGTCCATGGCCTAATAAGAAAAGCCTCCTAAGGAATATTACTACTCAGGTACAAACCTTTTGAGCTATGTTGCACAGAATGTTCAAATGTGGACTTTTTTCAGCATATTTGGTGAGACTTTGGCGTCACAGCAGAAATTCTTTTGAAAGGAGCAATGAGCAATCTGTTCACATAACTACCATGTGACCCTCATATGATTTTAGTATGATACCACTTCATAGGCCATTTTGTAATCAACACATGAACCCACATTTGCACCAGGTTCATAACCCCTCTTGAGCCTAGAAGTAGGACCAGAGCATAATTACGAAGGTAGTCAGCACATTTCTGCAAATAAAGTGGCCAGCACATTTCTCCTTCCCTTAGCTCCAGTTTATCACAGGAACATAACTAAGGGAGTTTCTGATACACAGGGGAATTTCAAATGCTTCTGACTACAGTTCCCACATTTCAGCAAAATGAAATAGTACTGTGTCGGAGTGGGGGTCGGTCCCGGAGTAACGATGAAATCTCAATATTAGTATAGTCGTTCTCCTTTATTACAGGTTTTTACAGGGTTTATACAGAAAAAGTTGATAACACACGCTAACTACAGTGTTATTATTGGCTAAGCTTCTATGTCCACGCGCCTTGAGCATTACTTTAATTGGTATAATACCACATTTCACGCGATGCTATCTTATCCTCTATTGGCTGTGCAAACTTCTTCATGAGGTGTCCAGCAGTTACTGATCTCATCCTTCAGCATCCAGGTGTTGTTAATCAGGGTCTTCTTATCTTCCTTTTTCCCAGCATACAAGGACACAGCGTCCTTGTCCGTTTCAGCACTTTGTAAACTTATGCTTCGCTCCCAAATACCTGCTGGATTGCTCACATGCCTTTGCCCAGCCAAGAAATCCTTAACAGTACTGGGTTTAATGCCAGGTGTGATCTTTTAAAAATGATTTTGCGTCAGGTTAATTCAGAGCTCAGCACAAGTACTTAGAGAAACTGAACTTCTTAGTCACCTACAGATGCATACCATTTTCACTAACCTAGGGTAACTTCATTTTGGCTTATGATCTAGCAGTATCTATCAATGCAGCAAAGTATCTGAGAATTTTTCAGACATGAAGGAAAGCAATATCTAAAATTATGCTTGCAATTTTCCATGACAGATTTTTGCATGTTTCAGATATGTCTGTGTACACTAATTAGATATAGTTAACTACACAGTTAATGAAGAAAATGCCTACATGGTCATGCAGATGCAGGGTCTAATTGCACAAGTCTCCAGAAGAGCTCTGACAGCACATGGCAGGTTTGGTTTAGGGTATCAGGACATGGGCTTTCCCCTTCTAGAGGGATTCTGCACAAGTGTCTCTGCCATACCACCACTCTGGTTTCCCCCGCAACAGGAGCAGTGAAGAATGAGTGTCCAGGCCACATCTAAGACACAGTTTTGCTGTTGAAATATCATGATCCCTTTGCAATATTTGATGGTGCTTCTTAAAGCTTCATCATCTCAAGTTAAATAGTTTCATCTAAAAATGTTTGATGTTGGTTTAAAAAACAAACCAGCACATCTCTCACCCCAAAATCTCTAGCCCTAAGGGGAGCTGCTGAGAAAACCCTATGAACATGATCCAAGTGCTTGCAAAGGCTGAGAAGCTAAACGAGAGCTCAAGCTGTAGGACTTCTCTCAAAACCCATGCTCCCAGGAAGGGAGGACCCCTTCCCCACACTGCTGGAGGAACCCCCCCCATGCCACTGGGGAGCGGGCAGCCCTTGGGCTGTGCAGAAAAGCTCCCCGCTGCAGAGCAAATCCTTCACTTACCCAGTAACTCTGTGGGCAGGAGCATCCATCCCAGCAGCTCCCCGTCTGTTCCCTCCCCTGCTTTGATGCTTTTAGTAAAAGGAGCTCCCTGAGACAGAAATGTCTCATTTATTTTTTTTGTCATGTCTTGTTTGTAGCCCTGGAAGAGACTTTTTGAATAAGCCTAGTTTCAGTGTATTTTGCCAGTTCAGACAAGCTCTGCAGACTTTAGATTCCAGCTTTTTCTTTAGCCTACAGGCAAATTAGAAATACATGCACATTTTAGGAGACTAGAAATCTCAGAGGGACACCTAAGGGGAACTGGAACGCTTTCACAGCTAAGTCACACCAAGGGATGTTACCTTTATTCAAATAACCTTTACATAAGTGATCATTTGTACTGCCTGTGAGATGTCAAAGCAGTCGAGACAATCAGCAAAATGTCAATTCTCCTGCTTTCAACAGACTTTGCTACAGACCCCAGCAGAATCCTCTGCCCCTCTGGGGATAGAGTTGTCATGCTGCAGGAGTCAGAAGTGAAGGTGGGGTAGTTAATATCCCGAGCAAGGCACCTACATTGATCTCCAGTCTAGTCCCGTTCATATCTCTCTCGGTGGGATTAGATGCAGAACAGCCTCCCTGAAGACCACTTAGCAGGCAGTCTGTGATTTGAACCACTTCAGGGCTTCTCGATCGGGTTGTTATCAAAGACTAACAACCAACATTTCTCAAGCTGCTCTGCCCTTTTGCTTAAGGTTGCTTCGTGCCTGCTAACCAAACTGATATCTCAATCATGGCAGATTAATGTCACTTTGCTACACCCTGAGAAAAAGGGGAAAAAACTGTGTTTCTTCTTTCATAAAGGCCACCATGCAAGAAGTGACCAAGATGAAGTTGCAATATTCGTTTGCCCATCTGGTCCGTACACTGTCAGTCAGGTGCTGTATTTAATCCTTCTTTAGTGAGAGAGACTCTATCCTGCGTAGTGAAAGACACTGGGTAATACAGTTATAAACATGATCAAGCCTATAAAAGGGGCAGTGAGTGATAAATAATTTACTTTTATCAGAACTACTGAATCTTATTACAAGTTCAGCAATCGCATGTCCTTCTAGTCCACAATCATGCCAGAAAAGGGGACTAATTTCAATAGTCTTGTGGTTAGATATATTGAACTACTGTACAAGCATTGAACTTACCACTCTTACCTTTTGTCCTTTGAAAGATGATGAGGCTGCTATTATGGTGGGGCCCACAAAATGCAAAGTGGAAACAATTTCAATTTGATTTTTGGAGAAGATTTTGTCATAAATCAATGACAAACTGTCCCTGGAGGATGTTTATATCCTCACCTTCTTTTCAACCCCACTACAAGGCTTATTGTATTTTATATGATCAGAGATATATGAAACTGCTCTGACTGCCTCACATTTCCCTCCCCACTATTAGTGTCCGTGTATATAAAAATATGTGTGGTCACAAAGTAAACTGGGTAAGGGAGGGCAAGGGGGCCTCCATTAGCCCTGCAGTCTGGTTCAGAAGTGACAGCTGAAAGGCCCACTGTGACAAACTAAACAGAAAAAAACTCCTCTAACTCCTCAGGACTGGTGAAAGACCTGGGGAAAGTGGATGCACTCAAACTTCCACTCTGGGTTGTCGTAACCAAATGTGACAACAGCAACAAAGAAACCTCTCCCATCTCTTCGCTTCTTCAAAAAGCTGGAAAGGATTTTTTTTGCATGTTGATTCTCATCTTGATTCCAGGAAAGAAACAGCTTGAGAAAGCACATGCCTCCCATGAAATAACCAAACCTCCAAACCGCTTCTTGCTGTCTGTTCTGTTCCTGGCCTTCTGATCTATGCTAATTGCTAAACTTTGAGTATACACTTGAAATTTTCTGTGGGCAATGTGACTCTCTTCAAATAAAAATAGATGCCAGAAATTCTCTTCTAACTGAAACACAGAGAATGACATTTAATGTAAGTGTTTAATCATTATTAATTGCTTTGGTATTCACTGAAATCATGATGGGTTCATTTGAATGTACAGCATCAATTCTGAGAATATTCTGAACGAGTAGATATACAAGATCAGAGTAAAAAAGCATAGTGAAGCCTTCTAGGAATGTTATTTAATCCATAGAGGCGTATGTTGGAGATGGTTAAAAATTCCCATTATTTGTCATAAGATACCTTTAAGAAATAATGCCTCCTATTTTACCCTATAAACAGTTTTGTTGAAAATCTGAAGCCTACAATATTTGCAAAGGAAAATTACTAAAATCATTCATTTCAAAAAAATCCATTTTTATTTTTTAAATAAACTGTTCCTAACAAGTCTTCTGATAAAGCTATATTTTGTATTTTGTTCAGAAGTCAACCAAAAAAAGAGAGCACCCAGCTCTAGCCCAGGTAGACAGGCACCAAGTCATCAGGCAAATTACACACAACCTGTCGGGGAATATGGCATGCCATGGCCTTGCCAAAAAGGCCACTACAGGGCTCTCTCTTGCAAGTCCAGGGAAAACTGTTAGCAATCCTGCCAGCTTAGGGGCACAGAGACTCCAGAGTGTACTAAGAGCACAGTTTTCAGTTGTGACCCTTTCTCCATTAAAATATCTCACTGCAACAAGTCAGGACTTGCTCTAACCTCTTAACACAGAGGTCTGGTGCAAATTTCTCCACTTTTCTCTGAAAAACACCATTAAGACTTTGAAGCTCTTTACATCAGAAATACAGTGACAAGAACTGGTAGATCTAGCAAACCAAGCAGTTATAGCCACATAGGGCAATATACAGCCAGTTGTTTACAAGTACACATAGATGTCGTACAATTTAGTTTCAGGAGGAAAAAAGTTTTAAATTTTATTATTTCTTCCTCTTCTCTTGTAACTAACCTTTTCTTCCAATTTCCTACTCATTACATATACCATTCTCCATGTTTCTGCCATGAATCTCTTAGCTGAAGGGAGTCAAACTTTTCAATATTAGACACCAAAGTTTGCTATCGAGCCAGTTGATGGCATTGCGATTTTACTCAATTTTCATTGCTGAGAATAGCATGGTCTGATAACTGGCACCAAACAGAAAAGAGAAACAGAGATTGGGCAAAGGGAAGGAAAATAGTTGTTGTACTGGAAAAACCTATCTTCATGATTGGGAAGAGCAATTAGTTTTCTTTTTAAAGTTATATTTCTGAGTAGATCAGGAGTTTATAAACTGCATGACTATAGCTGCAGGAATCTAGAGCAATAGATGGTAAGAAATCATGAGTTAAAAATAAATGTTTCTGAGAGATAAGAAGTCTATTTACATGACAATTTCTATTCCCATTTCAGAAGGTGTGTGCACAGCTGACGACACGCAGTGGTGAACATTTGGATATCTATCCCGATGTTGTACCTGTGCTACCCATATTGTCACCCCTCCCACACATCAAATACGATACCACACTAATGCATTTCTCTGTCATACTAATAATTGTACCTTAGCTCTCATGCTCTACATTTACAGTTTGGGGTGCTTAAACAGAAAGAGTCACCTGGCCTTTTACATGTAGAAGTTGTTATTTTATCTTAATGCAAAAAAAGAATAATTATACTTAATCACATATAAAGATTATTTCGAACCAGGCAGAAAGATTCAAATAGCAAAGTTTATACATTCTTTTACAAAATACAGAGATGTTTCGCTCTGCTGGCTTAGAGCAGCTGAAGGAACAAGCATAATGACATTTTCAAGTAAGAAGAAATCTGGCTTATATGTAGAAGCAAGGCAAAAGGCAACGGGAGATATGAATTCTCTTTCTCAAAGTGGAGAAAACATTTAAAAATAATATGCCTTAAACTCTCTACTTTTACATTTGCTGATGGAATTCCTGATAGAATTGGAGTCCTGCTACTACCCTCCAAAAGATCAATATTGGAGTTGGTAGGAATTTTTCTGATAAAATAGCTTTCTGTCACAAATATGTCAGCTGCTCAAAACCAGAAGTTTGTGCAGAAAATAGATGTGCTTCAATAAAGACAACGATGCTGGGGGGAAAAAAAAAAAGAAAAAAAAAGAAAAAAAAAAGACATTCAGAGCTAATAATTGCATCCTAGCCTTTTTCTCAGATGAGTAGCCAAAATACTGTGTTTTCAGTCATTCTGAGGTGAGCAAGACCAGAAACATAATTGCAAGGGAAGGATAGGCTGTGTCCCATTATTTTGTATGGTGTGACTTTTGCTTTTAAATATGAGACAAGGAATAAGCTTCCCCTTTTATGCCCCCATTCACATAACATTTATGTGTGTCCTGAATGAGAACAAACCTATTTGATTTTCTCATTTCTCCAGTTTGAAAACAGGTGAACATACTTGAGTTCATCCCCATGTGGAACAGGCAATCAAGAAAACTTTTCCAAGGAGGCTGAAAAACATTTCCTATTTGGACTTATTTAATATTACTAGTGGCTGAAGAGATTTTCAGAGTCTTAAAAAGGTTTTTAAAAAAATGTCCTTTCACAGCTAACTGAAAAAAAGCTTGACAGTAAGATAGCTACCTTTGCAGTTAAAAACATCAGCAAAACTGTAGCTAAAAGTGTTTCAAATTCAGTTCTACCAAATGTTAAACTGCAAACTGTATGAATCCATCTTTAATAGCAAACAGCCTGCTATCTAACTGCATACCTTATGGCACACTGATGCAGACACATAGTGAAAACAAGGCATTTTAAGGTATTTCATGCAAATTTTTCAAGTCACCAATAAAATTTAACTCTCTTTTACAACTGGAACTTTCCACAGTGGTAATACCAGCAGTCATATGGTCTTCAAATACATTAACAACATGAACAATTATTACTGAGGGAACCATCAAAAATGCAATTGTAAACCAACAAACATGTCTAAAGCCTTTTAACACAGTTACATGTGACAGTGAGAAACAGATTTCTGGGTGTTAAAGATGGAGGTACAAGTTGGATGACTTAGGCACAGAAACTAAGGGATATTAAATTGTGGCTCTGTTTGAAAGTCAGTGTTTGTTACACAGAAAAATGAGCTGTGACGCGTACCATCATATTAAACACAGAGGAGGTAGAAAAATTCCCCAAATTCTTATCAAGTTTCCTCATTTTAAAATTAGCCCTTTTAAGGCTATATTATTGTCCTGGTATTGGCTGGGACTGAGTTAATTTTCTTTCTAGTAGCCATGTTTTGGATTCAGTATGAGAAGAATGTTGATAACACACTGATGTTTTCCACTGTAGCTAAGTAATGTTTAGTCTAAATCAAGGATTTTTCAGCTTCTCATGCCCAGCCAGCGAGAAGGCTGGAGGGGCACAAGAAGTTGGGAGGGGACACAGCCAGGACAGCTGACCCAAAGTGGTGAAAGGAGTATTCCATACTGTGTGACGCCATGTCCAGTAAATATAAACTGGGGGCAAGTTGACCGGTGGGGCGGGGATCGTTGCTCGGGAGCTAACTGGGCATCAGTTGGTGAGTGGTGAGCAATTGCATTGTGCATCACTTGTATATTCCAATTCTTTTATTATTATTATTATTGCCATTTTATTATTGTAATTATTATCATTATTATTTTCTTCCTTTCTGTCCTATTAAACTGTCTTTATCTCAACCCACGAGTTTTACTTTTTTTCCAATTCTTTCCCCCATCCCACTGGGTAGCAATTTTCAGAGTGCGGTGGGTTGACCCTGGCTGGATACCAGGCACTCACCAAAGCCACTCTATCACTCCCCTCCCTCAACTGGACAGGGGAGAGAGAATATAATGAAAGGCTCATGGGTCAAAATAAGGACAGGGAGATATCACTTAACCAATTACCGTCATGGGCAAAACAGACTCAGCTTGGGGAAAATTAGTTTAATTTATTACCAATCAAGATCAGAGTAGGATAATGAGAAACAAAACCAAATCTTAAAAACACCTTCCCCCCACCCCTCCCTTCTTCCCAGGCTCAACTTTACTCCCGGTTTTCTCTCCCTCCTCCCCTCCAGTGGTGCAGGGGGACAGGGATGGGGATTGTGGCCAGTTCATCGCACGTTGTCTCTGCTGCTCCTTCCTCCACAGGGGGAGGACTCATCACACTCTTCCCCTGCTCCAGAGTGGGGTCCCTCCCGTGGGAGACAGTCCTCCATGAACTTCTCCAACGTGAGTCCTTCCCACAGGCAGCAGTCCTTCAGGCACAGACTGCTCCAGTGTGGGTCCCCCGCAGGGTCACAGGTCCTGCCAGGAGCCTGCTCCAGAGTGGGCTTCCCATGGGGGCACAGCCTCCTTTGGGAACCCACCTGCTCCGGCGTGGGGTCTTCCACGGGCTGCAGGTGGAGATCTGCTCCACCGTGGACCTCCCTGGGCTGCAGGGGGACAGCCTGCCTCACCAGGGTCTTCACCACGGGCTGCAGGGGAATCTCTGCTCCGGCGCCTGGAGCATCTCCTCCCCCTCCTTCTTCACTGACCTTGGGGTCTTGCAGGGCTGTTTTTCTTACATATTCTCACTCCTCTCTCCGGCTGCCGTTTCTGTCTATCCCAGCAACTTTTTTTCCCTTCTTAAAAATGTTATCACAGAGGCGTTACCACTATCACTGATGGGCTCGGCCTTGGCCAGTGGCAGGTCCGTCTCAGAGCCGGCTGGCACTGGCTCTGTCGGACACAGGGGAAGCTTCCAGCAGCTTCTCACTGAAGTCACTCCTGTAGCCCCCCTGCTACCAAAACCTTGCCATGCAAACCCAATACAGGGCGAATGAGTGAACAGCTGCATGGTGCTTAGCTGCTGACTGGGGTTAAACCATGACAACTACTTTTAAAGAAAATTTGCCCTATCCAGCAGTACTAAGCAGATTTGTAATTGTTCATCAAGCAGCTGTCAGAGGCTCTGAGCTGTCCAGGAAAACCCACAGGGGAAGAAAATGGGGAGATATTTAAGAGGACAGAATAAAAAAAAGAAAGTAGGGGCCTGTGTGTACATAAATGTAAATATATATATAAATATATATAAAAAATAAATAACAATCACGGTGAAACTCAGTATTTAGGACTCAAAAACCTTTACAGACTTGGACTGATAGAAAAGGTGTGTGGAAATGCAAATATCTTGGGTTTGATTATCAGAAACACAAATATCTGCAGGTCATTTTTTGGTGTCTAAACATCAACCTTTAATATTAGAGAATAAAAAAATAAGGTTGGAAACTTTTGTAATGTTTTTGTTTGTACTTTACTGTATTTTTGTCATCAAAGCTAAGGATCTAACTGAGCAGGATGGAAAGCAGGTGGGAGGAGAAGGGAAGGCACAAAAAGATGAAATGACTAGCTCATCGCATACATGGATCCTAAGTTTCCAGAGTCCTGATGTAGTATCTAGCACTAGATGCATTGCCGTGTTGTAGAGATCCACTGTCTCACTGATATATTTAAGAGCCACTAGCAGAAAGTACTAAAGTGCAGAGTGTTGTCACTGAAGCAGAGCAACCGAAAGCAATTAATGGACTCCAAGTGCATGAGCCTTATGGAGCAGAGAATTTTGTCTCAACATTTCAATATCACAATCACAAGTTTGGGTTGAGTGACTGTGGATCATGTATAAATGCATCCTTTAATTTAAAACCAAGATGTGGATACTTTGCTCTTTCCTTTAATAAATTGTTCCAGTGATTAATTATTCTTACTTGTTAAACAACAGAGTATTATTTCTAATTAGAGTTTGCCTAGCTCATGTTCTGTTTTTTTACCTTTTCAGATGAAGAGCCATATACAACCAGCAACCTCTTCTTAATGTATAAGGATCATATTTTTTAATCTTACCCTTGATAAACAATATTTGAAAACTAAGGGACTGAGGTTTTTGGGTCTCTCTCTTCTCATGTTTTTCTCAACTCTTTCTTGTATGTCTTCCCAGAACCCTTTTTGTGTTTTTCAGTACCCTTTGTGAAGAGACAGAGGGAAGGAATGGTGAAATAAGGCTTGAGTCACTGTCACTATAGATTTGAGGTAATTCCATCTTCCTACTTCTTGTTGTTATTGGCAGGTGTAAGCACACAGGAATTACACTGCTGCCTTGCATCAGATTGGGAACTCGGCTTTTTTTGATTATCTGCTGTGATTCCTATGTCATTTTCAGAATTACTGAAACACATCTTCCCCTTATCAATACTTTCTCTGAGTCTAGATGTAAGTCTTTGTGTTGGGATGAACTTAAAAAACAAGGTAAGCATAGCGTATATAATTTATCCCACTGTAGTTTTTGTATCCATCTGTAAATTTTAGCATGATGATTCAACAATAATTAGCGAGACAATTGAACAGCAACAAGCCAAGAATAGATAACTTGTTCCTGCCAGATAATTATTTTCGCATTTACAATTATTCTGTAAGGCTTACTAAGTAGCCAAGTTCTAGGTAATAGTGGTAACATTGATCTCATCTTCTGCAGTTTATTTTTCAAGTTTAAAATTGCATTTCTAGAAATTGCTATCTGAAGTAGTCAGTTGTAAATGTAGACATTTTTGTCTTGTGTGAAATGTAAAGTTTTCCTTTTAAAAAAAAAAAATCAAAATTTTATGTAGGAAAAACATTACTCTGAAAAAACTCATGAATCTCTAAAACCCATTTTCTATGATGAATCTAGCAAATTTGGGGGCACTCCCTTTTTTAAAAAATGTAACTATAGAATATTCATCTTGTTTTGGAAATGTTCAGCCTATTCAAGGACTACAGCTACTGAACAATATCTCAATATCTGCAAACTAGTGTCATTCATAACTTTGACTACAACTTTGTTCAGACAGCAGTTATAAAGTCTGTGTGTCTATGGCCTAAACAGACTCATGTTAATGTGTACATAGCATTATTTCAGCATGCAATCACCACTAATTATTTAATATGTCCTCATTACAAGCTGCTCTTGGAAGAATGATGACTAAGGCTCCAGAAATAGAAACAAATTTTGTATAATGCATATTGTATATAAGATGATTTTCTGGAGCTTCAAACAATCTTATGTGATAAAAGGTATTTTCTTTTTTTTTTTTTTTTTTTTTTGCTTAAGTACCTTTAAGAGGCGAGATTATGTGAAGGAAAAAATTATAAACATATTCAAGAAGAAGAGATCAGAAAAGGTAAATACTGTGTTCAGTCTTTATGAGGGCAGGAACTAAACCTTTGGTCTAAGGTATCTAGGAAGTCCTCTTTGTCAGCATCCACTGATTCTCAGGTATATGAAATGCAGAATTTTTATACAAAGACATATAAAATGAAAATATTCTGAGGGGATGAGGAAACAGACTTGTCATGAAAAACCACATTAGAATGAGCCAGGTCACACCCAAAATGCCAATTCTTTTTCCGGAGAGGAAGTTTTTTGAGATATTTCATAATTTAGCTACTATTAGTCAATTGTGTCTATATTCTTATATCACAGATGAGACCATTTGCTTGTATTTGCTCCCTTAGTTGCAGAAAACATCCCTGTTTTAACAGTCTGCCATGGTAAGACACTAGGGGCATAGGTTTAACCTAAATGAAGCACCTTTCCTACAGTAAGATGCCAAGTTGATTTACATGCTCTTGCATCACATGCCTGATGGCAAAATACAGACAGCTCTAATCTGAAACCCAAGAGCTATTTAACCATGCACATCAATACTAAACCATACTCCAAGCCTTGAAGATGAGAATGTTTTATTTTATCCATTAACAGGAATTTTTTGATAGCATAACACATACCTACCACACATTATAGTACATTTACACCTTCAAAACTGTAGGACTACAAGCAGCCTGGCCCTAAGACCTTGTCTTTAAGTTAGCTACACCACAGCAAGCTCCCATGAGCATATTAAACTGCACCACTTACTTTATGCTGTTTTAATGTAGATCTGATATATTCTGTAGGTTTGCATCAGTCCAGTTTCCTAGTGAGGGAGGACACATTCCCTGGTGCTTCACTACACCAAGACCTGATGCTAACAGACTGATGGCCTGAGAAAAATGATGTCACTCCTGATGCAACACTTGTATACTGAAAGATAAAATAGCAGAGCTCTGAGCTCTGCTTTGCCTTGCCCCCTCTCTGTTCTTCACCCATGTGTTCACTGACTCACAAGTCAGCTGGTAGAGGAGTTGGCAGTGCCTTCACTAACACTTCTGTACCAAAAAAATCTCTGTAAGCCTCATCTGGCTCTTATTAAGTCAACTAAGTATAGGAGCAAATTGTATCACTAGACTGGGAATCTAACTCTCAAATCCTGAGAAAAGCCTATCGTGAGTCTACTGATAATGTTATAATGTCATAGTTCCTTCCTGGGTATTTCACTGAAACTGCAGTTTTAAAAATGCTTCTGCTGGTCTTTAAAGAAAAGCCAGAAAAATCCTCCTGCTGCCCTTCTTCCAGCCCTTACTGCATATGTAAAAAAAAACCAAACCTACAAAGTTTTAATTAAGAAACAAAATTTGGGCCCTTTCAACTGCACTGAAAACCAGTTTTCCTTCTGTACCTGCAAAATCAAACTCAGGTGCGTTTGGGAGTATTTGTACTGCCAACTGTTTGACTGGCATCTTCAAATATATTGTTCATGGTCCAAGTACTCAGGTGTAAAGTTTACACAATTGAATTCTAAGTGGAAGAAACAAGCAAAGCTTGACACCTGCTATATCATGGTTTTAAAAATATATCTCTTTGAACCTGAAGTCCTGTCTGCAGTAGGAGCAACATTTGCTTATCAGTCACAATGCTAGCTCCTAAGTCATGCAAACACACATGAAAATATCCTGTACCCTCAGATGGCTGCATGTTTTGTTACATAAAACAGAAGCTGTGTGACTTACATTACTTTATAAAGTATTACAGGAGGACTTGATCACCACCCAGCAACTTTCAATATTAAGCAAAAGTGATTATCAGCAGAGCAGCAGAGAGCTTTTATTAAAATAAGTATAATAGACATTGAGAATGTGAGTTCAATAGAGTATTTAAGCAAGTGCTTAAATTAAGACGGGTAGCCCATCATCTTCTGCAGGACCATGTTTAACTGCTTTTTTGTACTCATGCTTACACAGACATCAATGTACCGCACTTTTAACCAAACCTTGCAAAACACTTTCCCATAGCAAGCAACAGATCTGGCAAAATTGTGTGAGGAAAAGCCAGTGACTTGTTATGAAGGAAGACATGCAGACAGAAAATCTGTGGTTTCAGCTCTGAATGCCACACAGCACTGCAGTGCCTCCTTTGAGGCAGTGTGAGCAGGACAGGCAAAGACCCAGCCTGCAGGAGTCTGAACTACCTTCTCCTTCAGTCAGGGTGCTCAACTAAATCTCCCGTTGCTGGGGCAGTGCAGCAAACACTGAACTCTCACCACTGATACTCTGAATGTCCTCTGGAAAAATAAAGGAAACTCTCTAGGGCTGTTAATCTGGCATCTTTCATGAACACTAAATTCACAAAAAAAAAGTAAGAGGGGAAAGTCACCAACCTAGCTGAGCAGAATGACACAAGTTGTACTGAGTTGCGATAAACCATTAAAAGCATGGAGGGACTCTATTTTCAAAGCAGTTGAAAAGGTACTGTTCAAATGCAGCACTAAGCATAACTAATTTATTCTGGTAGTGTCTTCAGGCTGTCAAATGCATTTTAAAAAGAACCCCATTTAAAATGCATCCTTATAGCAAAACGTACCAGTGTTATCTAATTGGACAACGAAAGGAGTGCACCGCGCTCTCCCTTTCAAGCAAGAATGGTGCAAGAAAAGAATATTTCTGTTGCAGCACAATAACAAAGCTGTAGGTGACAACTGCATTTTCCTATCAGTTTCAGCTGTAATAGGTCACTACAATCACTATCACACTAAGCTTCAGCTTGCTGTATCAAAAAAATTAGAACAGACAGGCACCACTTTAAGGCAGTTGGTACAATTTACCTTGACTTAATAGGGTCTTTCTGTGGGAGGATGGCTAGGAGTATAAACAGTCCTACAGATATTTTCACACCTTTCTTTGGTGCTTCATAATATTGACTGCTTTCATGATATTGGCCACAGAGATATTTAGCTTGCTCAGAACAGTTGCTTAGTCTTTTTTGAATATAATATCCCAGTCTTCATTCTATTAAATATTATCGGATTTTTTTTTTTTTAATGTTTATCAGGTTCAGACACAGGCAATGACACAGTTTTTTCCAGGTTTTTCAAGGCTGTTTGCACTCTATTTTGTGTGCAGGCGTATTTTGGAGCTGACCTGTTATGTAATGCTTTTGCTGCACTCCCAACAGAAAGACCGATAGAGCTCTACTGGCCATGCAGCAGACACTCTCAGAGTACCTTCTTTTCTAGACAAAGTAGCTATTTAACTTAGACAAATTAGCAACAAATGCCCTGTTGTTTTACAGAACATCATGTTTTCCAGTAAGTTAAAGAACATTTTAATATCAGCGTAAAATTGTCCTTGTTAAAGGAGGCATCCACTTCTCAGGGTCCCTGAGGTAGGTGGTATGACTGAAAGGAAGTTATGACTGGGACCCTCATCATCTGAATAGTGTTTTGTGGGCCACTGGCTGCAAAATCACTATACATCAAGCACTGAGCATTGAGTCTGGCTGAGTCCAGAACTCTGGCATGTAACATTGTTTCTGAGTTGTAAGTATTCTCCCTAATTTAATAGAGGAAGCCACAATTTGATAGAACACAAGTAGCTGGATCTGGCTCTGCATATTTCTAGCAAAGTGGCACCCATGTTACAGACAATTATATTAAATAGTCATATGAAGTTAACATTTCTGAATTGATAGCTTTTCAAATGGGAAACAAAAATATACCCCAAATTTGTAAAATGTGCCTATTATCTCTGATTAATTTGTCCCACCTGTTTTGCTCAGAAAATGATCTCTCTGTAAAGATGGGCTTCCATGTATGATTGTTGTTACTGGTACAAACAAGAGGAAGAATTTCAGTAAGCACAATTTTCACACCCCTTTGCACAGGAGTAACTGATTATACAATCTGCACGACAATATAGAAACTCAGACTTACAGCTTCTGCAAGGCAATTAAATAGGCAGGTAGAGTGTCCCAAGTGCATTGTCTGAGATAACTAATATAATGTTCAGAACAGCAAACTGTAGCTTTGTGTCCAAAATGCAAGCTCTTCTGATTTATCTATCACCGAGAGAAGAGAAAAAAAGACTCCTGTTCATAACAGGAATATTGTGACATGATACTTGGTATGTTGTCCAACATAAGCAAGGCAATAAATCAAAGAACAGAGCAGCCAAATTTTTAAAGAAAGAATGTTTTCAGCTGAAAGAGAACTGTCCTTGACTTTCTTCATCTGGATATAAAACTAAGATTCAACAGCAAATATGAATAGAAATAAAAATGTACATGCAAAATAACTAGCTCTAGCCTCAGAAATCAAAGCATGGGAAAATGAGAAATGTCTCCCTATGAGATTTTGCAATTGATGAATGCTGTTTCAGGATACAAGGGAATACTGTCAGTTCATAATTTAGACAACACAAAAATTAACCAGAATAGTTTCTTTTGATGCCTGTTCCTGTCTTCGTGCTTCTGTGTGTAGTTCTGCATGCATGTGTATGAGGATGCATGTACAGCTTTCAGCTATGTTTTATCTTCTTTTTTTTGCCTGGAAGATCAACACAAATAAGGGAAGACTGACTAATGCACCTCATGCTGAAAGTTTCTCTCCAGGGGGAAATGCCTTTGCCCACACAATACACCATTAAAAATGGTGAGGCTCCACATGGGAGCACAGGGCTTCCCACATGCAACAGCCTGCAGGATCAGAGGAATTAATGATGCAAAATGTTGTCTAAAGCAGGCACTTGACTAAAGAGCAAAAAAATATAGATCTAAAAAACTCAAGGAGCTCCTTGTAATGGCAATATGTAAAACATATTTTTTCTTTGTCCGGTCCTTCTCCCACAAACATTCAATATGAGAAAAGCCCTTTTATTTGTTTGCCTGATCTCCAGTTGGTTATTCTTGAAGAGCTGTCAGTTTTCCCCTTTCCCCATGGCTACATCAATTCCTGCATGGTGTGCACAAGGCAAAAGGGAAACATTTTTACTTTCAGAGCTGGATTCTTGTCCCTGTTAGAAATTTTGCAACTGAGGAATTATGCAGGGAAAAGGTAAATCCAGGTTACCTTCACTCAAGCAATCCCCAGCTGCTGCGATAGCCCCTGGAAGTGACAGTAGTCAGCCTTGAAATTTCTACAGCTATGTAATATGGCTGGAAGCAATACCATCTAGTATACAGTTGGTATCATACAAATTAATACAGTGTACATTCTGCTACTTTGCTGCTCACCCCACTAGCTCTTTCTTTCCCTTTCAGAAAAGTAGCTGTGCTGATCAATAACTAGAAAATCTGTTAGAACCAGAGAAAATTGTTTGCCTTGTGAAAACTGGTTCTCTCCTGTAAACATTTGCTTTTAAATAGCACGGACTGAAGCTGCATCCTAGATTGAGCAAGCCAGCAGAAATTGCTCACCCTAGTTTGACTTGAAAGGGGCAGTCATTTCTGCTTCTATCAATCAGCCTCAAACTTGACCCCTCTCCCACCCAACTTATGGTCAACGCCAAGGGACTGCAGGATCAGGATCATTAAGCAGTGCTGAATGGACAAGTCCTAAAACGAAGCAGAAGGACAGTCAATTGTAGGCGGAATGCAGCAGATTTATATCCAGTAGGTGAAAGAAAAATGACTCCTAAATGGGCTGGAGCAGCTGTGAAACTAGTCTGCCACCAGCAAGGATGAAACATGGGAATCTCAGAGAAGAGTCTCTTTGCTATCCAGCTCTAAAAGCAATTACCATAGATAAAAGCAAGTTCCTGGCAGGGCAGGCAAACTGACAGGGCTCAATTCTTAAATAGCAATCTGATCCCAGGGGACCTTCCAGGTCACTTACAGACCTACCATCACAGCAGCATTACTGACTGAAAATATGACAGCAGACTAGGAGTGGGAGAGACTGTCCCTCCAAATACACTGATGTTGTCCAGAAAAGAGAGGCATTAAAGAGAGGATTCCACATGGAAATGACTGTTCTCGATGCAGGTGTTAGGGGAAAGCAATATAGTCAGGGTTGGTAAGAGTGAGCTTCAGCTTTACAAATCAGAAGTAAAACTCTCAGGCATTTAAATTTTTAATTGAATCCCCTTTTAGTGTGCTAAATCTGATCAAGATTAGTGTTTGGCAGTTAATTTCACGGATCAGAACAATTGTTGTATAATCTCCCAAACACAATTCTCTAAGGCCTAAAGCTGAATTACGTTTTTGCTGTGAGTGCAAACTAATAATATTTTTTTAATAAAAGAGGAAATAATAATATATTACACTGTATGGGGAGGCATCTATTTGGTCTAGTGTTATGCATTGGTTTATATCAAAATAAAAAAATTAGAGAACAGATCAAGGTTAAAGTGAGGAGTTAGAGGAAGACTGGAGAAAATGCAATATCTTTCATTTCTCTAAAAGAAAGTTTTGAACTGTGTGTCTCATGAGCCATGACAGAGAGCAAAAACTGAGACAATAGAGCAGAGCAAGAAGCTGGACACTGAAGCATGGAAAGATGTATGCTTAGTATTACTTAGAGAGACAGGTGAAAACAACGGGTAAGTGAACAAGTGAGAATAAAAGATCAAGAAGATACGGTTGAAGTTGAAGTGGTAGCAGATGGCCATACTGCAAGAAGGGAAAATAAAGAAACTCTACTTGTGAAAAAATATAGACCAATAATATAAGTTTAAAAAAAGAAGCCATCACAAATAAAACTTTTAGGATGTGGATGGCTGAAGACAGAACTATCAAAGTTTTACTCAACAGGGGAATGATTAAAGGCATCGTGTGATAACTCCTTTGCTCTCTGTGTAGTTCTTTGGATTAGGCTAGCTCAGTGCAAAGTACGGGCAAGCTAAGGCATGCATGGGTGCATCGTGATCACTGAGGGTAACCTACATAGCATTAATAAGTACAAATACTTGAGCTTTCCTTGATCTAGCTTTAACCAATTTCAGATCCATCTGTTCCTTTTGGATAGCAGCCTGGATGTTTCATGTTAACTTCATATGCTTCTAAATTGCCATCAGTTGTATCTTCTATTAAATAATGTTCATAATACAACAACCGTCTGGACAGAAGAAGGGCTATGTTCTCCTCACTAATTTCAAAAAGACTACTTAGAAGATGGGGCATAGAAGACCTGATCCCATGCCCCTAAATTTACTCCTAAGTTTAAAGAACACTACTTACAGCATCTTTCTGTGCCCAAATGAGCAGAGAAACACATTTAAACAAAATAGAAATGTGGTTTAAGCAAACAAGCCAGAGGCTTGTAAGCCAAATTTTATCTTTTCTTAAACATAAGCAAACTCATGACCTTCAAAGGCATTTTCCTAAGCAATGGAAATTTGAGGCTATAAAGGACAAATCTTGTTTGCAATAAAGAAATGGGAGGTAGGGAAATGATTTAAGGAGATAGGCTGTGATTCAGTGAGTTAGTGGGAAGATAAAACAGTCTAGCCTCCCTTTATGGTTTAGTTTGAGCCTGTAGAGCCATCTCCATTTCAATTCCCCTCATTAAGGAGTTTTCTCATTCTCAGTTTCTCTCATTAAAGACATAAAGTTTAAAAGGTGGCAACTAACTGGAAGAAATTGTGTTTGTACAGTGAGTTGAAATCTAGCGGCCTCGAGTTTTGCCCTCAATTACATCCTCACGAAGATATTGCTAACTTTGGTACTAATTGCAAGTACAGATGGTATCAAAGTCATTTCTCTACAGTTCTTGGGATTTATCAAAAGAATGAAGGTGAAGTGGCAGGCTGCAGTGACCACTCTTGGTTTACTCATGTGTGTTATCACTGATCACTGGCAGAAATAAGCTTGAATTTTGTGCTACTGAATGAGGTCATCCTAGCACTGAGCTAGAAACAAAGCAGCAGCTGTTTCCAAAATTCCTCCATAGTACTATAAAATGATGTTGAAGTCAATAATAGTGAGTGAAACAGTAAAAGACTTTTTTATGTTTTATCTGTAAAAAAAAATCTTAATTTCTTGAAAAGAGATGAAAATGATTATTTGGGAACCTTTTGCTCTCAACCAGCAGCCCATTGTAAATTATGCAAATTGCACCATTGTCTCATCTTCCACTCAAGCAGTGCAACCAGAGATTTCATTCCTCTCCTTCTTCTGTTCCTCTACTGTGTAATCATCAACAGTAAGACACCTGCAGTTTAAGATTATATGTGACTAGTAAACTTGTCATTTTCTAAAAAAATGTCTGCATAGCCACTTGTCATCTAGATTGAGTAGATTTACGTACAAGTCTTTGAAAAAATTCCTCTTAACTCAGAAAGCGAACATGTGCATTTTGCTGAAAATACCTCAGAAGCTTACAGACTCCCAGGAATACTTGTCTGCATACTCCTCTCTGGAAAAAAAAAAAAAAAGAAAAAAAAAAAAGGAGATATTTTTCAGATCAAACAAAAGCTTGAAAATACTTACTCTCCTAAAATATTAATCAACCAGACAACAGGAGAGGTACCATCATATAACCTCCTTAGAGCTTCTAGCCTAGTCAGCCAAAGAAAAAACAGATGAAGGTGCTGAGAGAATTGTATTCAATGGCTGGAAAGCTATGGCTTATTCTAGAGATGCTTGGTCCGCTGATCTCTCTCAGTTATAACAATCAATTTACTTCCTTCTGCATTATTTCCATGTATTTTAAGCAGACATTAATTCCAAATATAAGGAGAGAAATGGCATTATGAAATAATATTAAAGGTGAATTCTGCAAACTTTTTTAATGATCAGCCTAGCTTGGCTATTTCTAAATACCCTCCACTAACTCAAATAATAACTAAGAATGTAAGATTAAGTAAGTCTTTAGTCAAAGTCAACATTGTTCTGCCTTTTGCCTCCAGAAAACTGTAACTTACTATTCTTCAGAGACATATTTACTTTTTCTGTTAATGAATAGCTTTGTGTTATTCCCAGTTAAGTATTATGTATTGTCTACTTCTTCCAATTTTTATTTGCTGCTTGGAGCACCTGCAATTTAACACTCCGACTGGTGCCTACATTTGCAGCACATCAGAATTTTTCAAGAACAGCCACTGTTATCTTTGAATAACACTGCTAACCAAAAAACACCCCTTCCTAAACAAAGAACACACACCTGAAACCCCTTCCAGTCACGGTTGATTTTAAAACCCTACTTACCATACAATCCATCTCCTGCATGAACTGAAGGACTGCTGTCCATTGTTCTGTCATTTAAGAACAACAGGCGTATGCCAGACTGACAAGCAAATTATTCTTTCTAACCCTCTCAATTTATGGAATCACTTTGAAGGGGGAAGGGGGGGAAGCCTTTTTATCATGATCAATAAAGGGTTTCCCTGAAGGATTAAATTTTACCTATTTTACCCTTGCTGGATGAATTTTCTCTGTGGTGTTTTTGATGTTCTCAGATTCCTCTTTATCCAAGCTACTAACTTGTATATTGTGGATTATACTGTATATGTGCACAAGTGATACTCTCACTTCCCATTTCTCAATGGTGTGTGCAAATGCTTATGTTTGCAATGGCCCTTGTACAAATAGTACTTGAAATTACATTTTGCTTCTTTTTCTTTTCCTTACCTATTACCTTTCTGAAGAAAGAATAATAGTAATCTGTGGTCTGCAGTCACTAATTTTTATTAAAGCAAACTGGAATTCTCTTGTCTTCATGTCATACCAGAAGAAAAACTCATATACAGCATTGTATTGAAGAAGTGCTTGTTTGTGCCTGGAAGTTGGTTTTCTTCCAGTTACATTAGTTGGCCTAGCGAATGCTATAACATTTCAGTGTTACCACAGCCCCCCAAAAGGGGCTCGTTTCAAAGAAGAAAAATATTGCATTTAAGCTAGTGTAAACATTATCAACTGCTGTCTGAGTAAAACAAAACACAGCATGGCTTTTATAACTTCTGTAACACCTGAGTCATTGAGCCCTGAGCAGAAGATTTCAAGCTGGAGGAGACTGCTCTGTCCCCAGGGTCCCGGTGCAGAGGCTCAGCTGTTTCCACAGCTACCCAGGTGGCAGTGACTGTCATGGCCTCTCTGTCCTGGGCAAGCCCACCTGGGTTTGGGACCTCTGGTTACAGCCCCTTTACGGCACTTCTCTCTAGGTCACCCCGAAGAGTACTCCCTTGCATCTGGTCTGCCATTGCACCTACTGGTCTGCGCTCTTCTTCCTCCGCCCTTGGGAACAGAAGAGATGCTACTGAAGCTAATGCACTGCAAGTATTTGGTCCATTTTTCATGTCTACTGTTAAATAGTGGACAGAGTTTACAACAGTGTCCCAAAGGGGAAAAGGATCAGTCAGTGTCCCTTTTGGTCACTGCAGGATGGAGGTGGACAAAAGCACAGGTGTTATTTAGCCCTGAGCAGACTGTAACTTCTACAAAAGCTACTGCCACCAAGCTTTTCTTTACTGCAGACCCGGCAAAATAAAGGACTTTTTTTTTTTTTTTTAATAGTAAACTGTTTCTCCTTGTTTCTGAACCATGCAGTATGGGTATTTTAGTTTGTGCTGTTACTGACAGTTGCCACTGCTATTTGTATGCCAACATAGCTGAGGGCTTTTTTGAGGGTTTTGTTTCCCCCAATGTAATGAGCCATTTACTGTGTTAACCAATTCAATATTTCTAGGAAGCCCACAGCCTGGTTTTCAGACTTGGGAAAGGGGATACAAATGCCAGATACATAACATAAGGTTGTATATCACCTAAATTGTGAATACAGTGTCATATGTATAGACTCTGCCAGCTGCTGACTTGTTTTCACTGTTCACTACACATTTGGTCTGAATGAGACAATCTCATTACTTTATGTTTACAAGCCTCTGTTTTGTAGCAGGTTGAAGTCAAGGACATAAAAAATAAAAATATAGTACCTTACTTTGATTTGGACATACTGAAGATTGCTTTAAAGAGAAGCTCATTCTGTGTGTGTAAAAATGCAGATTGAATATGGTTTTACTTTGTACCTACCCAAGTTTTAATACTGCTTTTATATTTTAAAACACAAAAGAGATGTAGAAGTGCAGGCCTTATGTAAAATTCATCGCAAATCTTCAAAACAGGTTTGATACGGCCAGTGACAAATGATGTCCCATAAAGCATTGCATGACTATTTTTAACATAGCTCTCATACATAATTTCTCCTGCATTGATTGCCCAGCAATATGAACATGTTGAAATACAAGGCATTATAAATGACAGGCTTTCATATCTCCACTTAATCTTTGCAGGACCCACACTCACTTGACTTCATATGAGAAGCAAATAAAAACAAGTGATGCTGACAACTGGACCATCCCAGCAGCTTGGCTCTAGCCATCTATCTGTATTAATCACTGCTGCATATATATGGTGCCTGGCTGCTAATTTGAAAGATCCAAGCATTTCACCTGCTTCACCTTCTTCATCCTTACTTTTCCTTCACTGGGCAGTAATTTCCCTTGCGGTTGAGATCCTAAAGGTTGAGCCCTCCCCACACCAATATCACCAGTCATTGTGGACTCTACCCCTCAGGTCTAGTATTCTCACAATGCTTTTTTTCTTTCTTTTCTTTCAAGACAAAATTCCATTTCTCCATCACTTTCATAAAAGCACAACTTTCTCTTACCTCCTGCCTCTCTAAAGTTGTTTACTTCTGCACCCTCCTCATTTTTCATCCACTACCTCCACTTTTGTCCTTCACTGTAAGACAGATGATAAAAGGCCCAAGCATCAGCATGCATTGGCTTTCATTCCCAGTTTTGCCCACTCACTTTCTGCATCACAGGATTATCTGGGATCTGAATAAAAGCTAGGATCCAGCTCCCCCAGGCAATGAACAGCCGTATTAAAAGCAGGCCACACCAGAATCCATTTGCATGCACCGTGCTGCAGCGCTGAGCACAGGTTGAGGCTCTGCACAGCGGGGTGCGGGGCCATCGCTGGCCCCAACTTGGTGTGAATGGGGACAAGGAAGGAGTCAAAGTAGAATGGCTAGCAATGAGAACAGCAAGTACTTCTCCCAGAAAAGCCTGAGGTCCCCTTCCCGGGTTCAGGTAACACTTCTGCACAGCGCACAGGGTGGCTTTGCTGCAGCTTTGGCTGCGTGCGAGGGCTGGAGGAGTTCACTGTCCTTTGTGCCTTTGCTAGACATGCTGCCAGCGTCTGTTTACCCTTCTATAAAATGGAATAGTACCACACAGGATGCTGTGAGCCTTAGGGAAATAAGGCACTTTTGATCCTGGGTGGAAAGTGTAAGAACTTGGTGTCAGCTCTGTTTTCATTTCATACTTTGCACCTGCAAAGTTTTCATCCAGAATCACTGTCATTGTCATCCTGTTTGTGGATACCGTGAAGCGCCTCTTCAACCTTCCCAGTTATTTGCATTGCAAAGGCAAATTAGAAAATGTTGCCTCTTGCAAGCCCAAGCATTCCGCGCCACCTCCCAACCCCCCGAAATGACTCAGTGGATCCAAGCCTCCTCCCTGCTGTGTCAACAAGGGGTACGAGCAAGGACGGGCAGGACGCTCACATCCACCGACTCTCACTCGTACTTGGAGCCAACGCCGGCACCCAACACCGCCGGCCCTCTCTCCAAGGGGGAACGGGCTCCGGGGCAGCACGAACCCCGGGTGGCGGGGAGGGGGCCCAGCGCCAGGGCCCACGGCGGGCACCGAGCCGGGCGGGTCCCCGCAGGCAGCCAGCGGGCCAGCGCTCGCCTCGCCGCCCGGCCGGGGCACCCCGAGCTCCAAAGGCCGCGCCGCCCTCGCCCCCGGCCCGCTCCCCCGCCCCCGGCGCCCGCTCCTGTCCCCGGGGCCGGGCCGCGGCGGGGAAGTCCCGCCCCGCGCGGGGCGGGAGCGGCGGGCTGCTGGGCAGCGGCCCCTGCTGCGGCCGGCGGGGCTGACGTGCTGCCGGCGGAGGGTCCTGCCCGCGGGGTGAGCGAGGGAGCGGGCGGGGTGAGCGAGGGAGCGGGCGGGCGGCGGGGCGCCTTGGAGCCCCGGGGCGCGTCTCCTCAGCCCGCCGAGCCGCTCCGCGTCCTCCCGCGGCCCAGACCCGTCCCGGGCTCACTCTTAATGCCCTCGGCCCGACAAGCGCCCGGGCCGGGAAACTTCGCCGGAGTTGAAGGGCGAGAGCTGCTTCCGTCCCTTCCGCTGCCGGCGCGGCAGGGCCGGAGGCGGGGAGGGCGGGAAGCGGCGGCGGGTAACGGCCGCGCGTCGCCGTCCTGCGGCGCTGTGGCCGCGCCGAGAGGCGGCGGCCTGAGGCGAGCGGGCCGGCCCTTCGTGGCGGGGAGCGCCGGTCTGGGTGCCGGGGCTTAGGGGGCCGCCGCTCCGGGCGGATAAGGGCGCTGAGGCGAGGCGGGGCCCGGCCCGCCCCAGGGCAGCCCCGGCCGAGGGGCCGCTGGCGTGATCAGCGGGAGCGGCGGCGGCGGAGGCGGCGGCGGGAGGGGAGGAGGTAGACGGCCGCCGGGGCAGGCAGGGCTCCTGCGGGGAGACCCGCGGCAAGTCAGGAGCTTGAGGTGACGAACCTCCTTTCCGGAAAAGCGTTTCACAGGATCGGATGATACTTATAGGCAGAGTAACCCCCCAGCTCGGGCGGGCTTCACTGTGTGAGTGAAGCTACGCTGCTATTATTAGTGCTGGTATTTAATATTTGTACAGTCATAACAAGTTAAATATTGGAACTACGTCTTCTCCAGTACTCCTCTCCCATCAGTCTGTGAGGGTGGCTCCGTGAAGGAACAAATGCCTCAATCCAAAACCGGGACCTTCAAAGCCTGCCTTCAGCTGCCTCTCCATCTGGAAGCACCCGCAGCCCTCTGCAAGATGCTTCCAGCGTCGCTTAAGCTTGACGAGGCTCAATAGCAAAGCCCCAGACTTGCCTGTGAGCCTTGGTTGGGATCCATACACCATGCGTTTTCTCCGTGGCCTGAGGTGTGCTGCCCTTTACAAGACACAGTTGCGGCAGATGCCCTGCTCTCTCCTCCCCTTGCACCAGTTTGGCGAGCTGTGGAGGGCAGTGCTGGTTCTGAGTGAGGGAGGTTCAGGTCCCCTCTGCCAAACGTGCTTCAGCGCTGTAGCCAAGCCGCTGCGCAACAGTGGCCTTGGGCGTTTGGCAGCCCCTCCTGCAGCAGGTCCTGTTGTTGTGGTGAGCTTGGTCCCAAGTTGAAGCACACAAGTCCTGTTGGTGAGGAACTCAGATGAGCGTTTTTTGGCCTAGCAAATACATAAATGTATATATGATCTCTGCGAAACTTGTAGGTATAATTATTTTTTTTAAGGTGCGTCTGTTGTTAAGGATGGTGTCTTTTGTATGCTAGAGGCTTGTGATAACTTGAATGAAACAAATCTTTAGCCAGAGGTCCCTTGCTTTTGGAAAATTGTGTTTTGCTTGTCTGGAATTCCCCTGTGCTTTATGCTGGATACATTATTCGACATCCTCTGTTGTAATATGTTCTGTAGTGTTTAAAGGTTGTTGCTTGGTTTCTGCTGGGGGCTGTGTTTCAGTGATGGGTGAAGCGATGCTTCTAATAGGTAGTTTTGTATCTTTTTGTCAGGTACTTTGGGATTGTTATATGAAAGACTACGTAAGTGTCATTTATTATTATGAATGCCTCTCATGTTTTGGAATTTAACAGACATAATATTTGCTATCGTGTCGTCATCATCACGTTCATTTTTTAAGTTATAATCAAAGGTGACAACAATGACATTCAGATGCTTAATTACATTTCACATAGGTGACCAGTGCTAACTTATTAAATTTATGCATGGCGGAGCAGGAACAAGTGTCAATGCTTCCCTCTGTGGTTAGGGAACCGTCAGCTTGCTCCTCATATATAAAAATCAGTATATAGTGAAGCATATGGCACCAACGAGTTTATTAAAGGACTATTTCTCTGAACATTCTGTGGATTTTATTTCTTATTTCACTTGATGTAGATCTAAAATATTTTTTCCATCTTTCAAAACTTGAAATACTGAACAAGGTTAATTTTTTTAGTAAGCTGAAGCCAGGACTTCTTAAGGTTTCATGAAAACAGAGAAAGGAGACTTCTGATTGCATCAGACTGGCCACCTGTCTGGTAGGAGGAGGATTAGAAATCCATCTAGTTTGTGGAAACATAAGGTTCAAGTCCCTGGTTTGATTCAGAGCAGTTTTGAACTTAGATCTTTTGTATTTCTGGAGAATATACAAGTCATTGCATTACCAGCTGTATTGGAAGGGAAAGGAAGTGTCCCATCCCCCTACTTCTAAAAAAAATTTTAATCTTTTTCTCAGAACTGGTAGGATAGGTTTTCTGCTTTAACATAACTTTCTGGTCACAATTTTAAAAGTTTCCTCACAATTTTCTAAGTAGTGGCCATGTCTTTGGTCTGATAGTAAATATGTATGTGGGTAATAATCCAAGAAAGGCATTTTGTGCTAGCAATGTCTGGGATGTGTTTCAGAAGTATTTAACTACTTGGATAAGAAGAAGAAAGTAAGAAGAAAGGCCACCACGTCTCTTATATGACAGTTTTAAGTAAATCACAGTTTTACAGTTGGATCTTGGAAGCATGTAGGATCACTCTTCTCAAAGATATTCTGAAACCTTAATTTTGCCTGGAGCCAAAGCCACAGAGTTTTTCCTGAAGTTACTTCTGTGGAGGAGGGGGGACCAAAGAAGAACGGTATGTATGTTACCTGCTGAGGTGCTCTCTTTTTCTGCTCTTTCGGGATCTCGCCTCTTACCTCAAAGTGTAAAAGGAGAACTGTTTTATCCTACAGTTGTCTTTGCCCTGTCTGGAGTCACTGTAGTGAGGACTAGTCACCAAATGAAAGGAATTTAACTCTTTCCTGTGATTTGTGTACCTTCTGGCAGATGGGTCATTTTCAGATGGGTCTGGAAATGGTCAACTGGTCTTACTGCTCAAACTCTTGTGAGTTGTAAACTTTATTGCAGGACTAGGTTCTTTGTTACTCACTTCAGACTGGGTAGCAAGGATTTTTTAAAGAACAGGTAGTTAGTAGTTTCCAGGACAAAGATACGGAGTTTGTATCTTCTTTCAGAACTACTGTGATATCACATTCAGACAAGACAAAACAGTGGCAGGGTTCTGTGTCCAGTTCTTGTGAAGACTGAAGATTCGGCAATACCTGGAAAGAAAGCAGAAGGATATGCAGGAGACCTGACAGCCTTGTCAGCTTGTGTGTGTTGGTTGTTCCTGCTGTTTCACTATTGTATCCGGCCAAGGGTAAGAACTTGGAACAATAGGAGTTGTACAAGCAAGAGGTCATTGACTTTGACCACTGACAAAGCATGCAGACTCTGTAAAGGCAGTCTCTAAGTTAAAAGATAATGCTTAAGGTACACCCATCAGCTTTAAGCTTTGCCTTGGCTCACATTAACTTTTTTTGTGGGGGCTAGTTTCTTGTTACAGTAGAAGCAGACCTTGAGAAGGGCATATGGCTTCCATTTTCTGACACAGCCATAGAGAACAGTCACAGTGGAAACTGTGAAGGCTTTTCTCAGGGTATTTTTTTTCCAGTGGGTTTTCAGATTGGTTGCAAGTTTTGGGATACAGTTTGCAGTAGTGGGGAACTGAATTTAGTTGTGTGCACCTAAGCCCATCTCTCACTAGTAAAGAAAGTCGTTTTCTGGAAGTCCCTGCTTATCCCAGTTGCTGCAGTCTGTGATCTTGAATGAGGCACTGAAGCCCATCTCCACACTGTTTTCCACTGTGCATGGCTTTACAGGTTTCAGTGGATCGGTGACTTGTACATTCTGCTGGAAGCTGACCTTGGGGTTCATCTGAATTTTTCTAGCTAGTAATGTCCAGTCTTGATCAGGAGGTAGTAATGAACATCACTCTTCCATTGCTTAGATTTGTGTGGTGAGAAGGGTGATGTCTGTTCTTTGGTGTCTTAGACCTCCATCCCTTTTCTCTTTATTTCTGCTTGTAAAGATCCATAGAGTGATTTGGTGTGGCTCTTGGTGGTGGTGCTGCACCAGTGAGTGATAATGCTACATCCAACATGCTTACTGAAATGTTTTAAGCTTATGTGAAAATATTTCAGCGTATATGACCTTAAGCAAAAAACCAATTTAAGTCAATGAGAATAACAGTAAGAGTAGAGTTAGATGTATGCTTCTTTCAAATTTGAAATTTAGAGGGAATGAAGACTGGACATGCATTCCTGAAAAGCACAGACTTTTTTCCTGTATCATCTTGTCCTAGCAAGAAAGAGAGTATGTGCTTGTAGCCCAGCACTCATGAGAAGCAAATACGATTCTGTTTAGGCTTAAGAATACAAATGTACGTATCAACATGCAGGACTCAGCCCATATTTGCATATAGCATAATGTGACTTCAGTTCTGAATATTTGGCCTAAACCCACTATATGTGCATGTAAAATATAATTAATTTAATGTTGGACCCTAGGGGAGAAATTTTATCTGACCTTTTATCAGGAGTAATTTTGGAAGCTGCCCAAAATGTAAAATCCCCTGAAGTTCTTCTAAAGGAGATGTTGATGAACAAAACACTTATGGGGATGTTGGTCTCGGATCTCTCTGAGGAAGAGAAACTTCAATGTGACTTTGCTTGGAGAAGCCTAGATTTTGAGACTGTTATCTGCAGAGAAATAAGGTATAATAAAAGTCTGACTATTCTGTTCACAACAGCTGAACTTCAGCCAAATTAAAAAAAATGTGCAAAGTATTACATACTAAGTGGCTTAGACTCTGCCTCTGGGGCAAATGGTCATGTGCAGATCACGTGTGCTTGCTTTGATCCCAAAGTTATGGCCATACTGTGAAATCAATATGAGAGGCTGCACTTTGTTCTGGTGTGGCTGTTCAACTGTAAGGAAGAAATCTGTTTTATTTATGTCTGGCTCAAAGCCTAGCTAGAGCAAGAATGTGACCCCCAAACCATGTGAAGCTAGAAGGTCTATCTGTCTGCCACTAGTGAAGGAATGGAGGGAATATGCAGTGAAAATTTTCACTTACCCTTTCAGGTGAACATTTAAAAGCTTTGCTTCTCACTTGCCCAGTTCCTCTCCCCAGAGCATGCTTTTTGGAGGTTCTGAGGGCAGGGAATCAATATATTGGCCTTTCACGTACGTGTGATAGTGTTTAAATTTCTCTTAAAATTTAAGTGACTCTGCTTTTAGGTCCTAGAACATTGCCAGTGCCACTCAAGCAACGTAACTACGGTGGTGTGTGTACATGCATGTTTTGCTGGGACTTCTCTTTATCATTGTAGGCTTATATAAGACTTGGCTAAAGCTCTCCTAGTTTTTTTCATAGCACATATTGTAACTTTATATAAAGACTTACTTTCAGTGTCCCTTCTCACTTCTACAGTGTAAAGGTTTTTTGGTTGTTCAAAGCATATATAGGAAATCTAGTGAAAAACAATATTTAGCATTTCTTTTACCTTGGCTTCTCAAGGAAATATATGTTTCTGAATGGTTTGGGGACGAGAGGTAGGTCGCTGAAGGCCACAGCATTAACCCACTATTCTGAGTATCTCCAGAACAGTGTGCTTCAGGAAAAAATGTGCAAAGGTAGTGATAGGTGATGCTTTTTAAATATTTCCCCCAAGAGTTCTCTAGGTTTTGAATCTGTTGGCCAATTTCTACCCAGTTGAGAGATTACACATGTCTGAAGTGGTGAGGTTCTTACGTGCATGAAAATGTATCCGCCCAAAGATGGGAAACTGCAGGTGCCCCATTAAGGGAAGAGCTGCAACATATGCTCATATGGGGTTAGACAGGAGTTCTTGTAGGATAGAGGCGCTGTAAGCATTCCCCTCCTCTCTGAGAAGAGCTTTAGTCAAGGCTTGAAAAATCTCCTGAGTGACATCGGTCCTTAGGACGCAAGGACACCTTGCCTCAGTGTTGATGCTCGTGGAAGTACTAGCATGCCCTTATCCCCTTGGCACACTTCCGCACTAGACAAGGGGCCATACCGTGAAAAGCTGTCATGATACTTGTTTTTTTTTTTTTTTAATTAACAGACTATGGAGGTAGTGAAAAAAAAACCCCACAAATGCCTCTGAATAGGTAAGATTATTTTCCTTGGCTCATTTTTCTGAGTTAGCTTGAAATTTAGCAAATCATGATTATCTCATAGCTCCAGTTTGGGACAGGAAAAAGACCAATGTGACTTCTGACCAATGTCAATTCTGAAGACAAAGAGGAACAATTATGACTTCAATGAGAATAATCTGTGTCACCTTCAGAGAAGCATATCTGCCATTTCTGCAGAAGAGACAGGAGTTTACCCAGAAACCTGCATTTTTCATAGTACCTTTACCTCTTTTCCAAATTCTATTTCTTGGGCAAAATAAACCAAAAGCAGTATGAGATGTGCTGTTAACTCACCTAACACAGAGACAACTAGTGGTGCTGTGAGAGTACCTGTGTAGGAGTATGGTGTCACAGGCTGTTGGACACCTTTGCAGACATTGACACAGAGGGAATTGCTGGGCTAAATGCCAGGTAAGCCTGTATCTGTCCTGGAGCAGGTGCAAGTTCAGTCCTGCTGCTCTCACCCAGCCAGCTGTGGTGAACTCTGCTCCACAGCCCTTGTAGCTGCACTTCCCTGACGCTGTGCATGAGCAAAAAAAGCCATGCTTATTGAAAGCAGTGTATGAGAGAGAGCTGGGTTTCAGGCATGTTTATTCTGTAATTAGTGCTTGTGAATGAATTTTTGAAGATGGTAATGTAGATCTGGCACCCATCTGTCAGAGAAGTTAGGAAACTTGCTTGTCTGGTGGGGAAGAGGAAGAACCGCGGTGGCAGTATTGAGTTCCTTCCACCCCCTAAACCTCTACAGAGTTGGCAGAAGCATGGGGGAAGAGAGAAATAAGTTCATTTTTTAAATTCTTCCTGACAGTCTACATGTGTTCTCCTGCCCTCTGCCTCTCCTCTTCCTTTGTCTTGCTAACTTTTTCCCTCATTGAGAAATGTTTACATGTGGGAAATGGTGAGATAATGCCACATAGATTAGCTAATGGTAATTTACTACAGATGTCACGCATTTCTAATTTGGGGCTTTTACATGCTCTGTAGAAGTTGCTCACAGTAGAATTGAATGCTCAAAGCATTTCCTTCATCTGTAAATATACAGCAAACCTGCACTATGTCACATTTCCTAGGACTGCATGGTTATAAAGGAGAGACCCACTTACAATGCTCTTGATGTAGCCAGGGCAGCCTTTGTTTCTAAATGGCAGCTGTGTTTAACTTTATTTGAATATAATAAATACCTGTTGAGCCATTCTTTTTGCTTTTTTCTAAATTTTGTGTCACAGCAATCTGGATTTAGTGTCAGTGTAATCTCATGTTGTAATATAATGGCAATAGAATTATTCCATACAAGTCTAGAGAGAATCTGTGCTAATACCATTAAAATGTGCTTACCGAATCAAAACAAATGCGGCATTAGCATGTGGAAACTGTGTTTATGTGATTATAATGTTTCAGCAATACAAGATTACTGTAGGAAGCAACTAATGCGAACCTAGAGAGACTTCCCATTAGAAGACTATTAAAATGACACAATGACAGAAGCGCAAGTTTCAGATGGGAAAAGCAAAACCACAAATCTTGTCATCAGTATTCAGGCAAAACATCTATTGAACTCAGTGGAGTTTTTACCAGAGTCAGGAATGCAGTACCATGACCTTTTTAGCAGCAAGTCTCTTTTCTCTTAACAGTACCTCTAGGAAAAATATTTACTTTGCCAGTATTTAGTAGCTGACTAATGGTGAGAATTGTATTTTATGCACCATACAATTGGTGGTTGTAAAGATTTGTCCAGAGTTTTACAGAAATGTTAAGGTATTGTTTCAAGGCTGTTCTGAAATAATACAAGTTTTGTTTATATCTTAAAGCAATTCTCATTTTCTTTTTATCTGAATGTGTAATTTTCAGGAAATACCATTTATTTCTCTGCTTATACAGCACGTGGAGCAGAGAAGCCTTAGTCTATGTAGGAGCACCTTGGCAATACCACAGCATAAACTAGTCATTTCCAAACCCAAAATACCTCTTATTGCCAGATAAGAGCCTACCTATTTATCTTTTGTCATAGGAATTGACACCCTTCCCCTCCCCTCAGACTGGGTTAAGATTCACACATCTTATGTAGGACCATCTAAAACATACTTGTCTTGTCCAAGATTGTTTCTTGGCTCCCTCTGTAGTCCATGGAAGGAGGCCAGTCTTACAGAAAGTGACTTGTCCTGTCCTATCACAAACATTCAAAATAGGCTGCATGAGTTGCCTATAGGTATGTCTTTCCATCTCCACTATGAAAATGGTCTAGATGATTATTCTGTAGAAGACATACATCATTTTAGATGGCTAAATGAGGTGATATGAATTCAGTCCTTGGTGTATGAAAGAAGAAACTTTCTCAGAAGAAAGTTCTACATAAAATAGGGCATGCAAGTCATTAGTAAAGCACACAAACATTGATTTGTGTAGTAACATATACATGCTTAAATTAAGCAGCAGTCCTTATTCCATTTAAAAGCTGTTTGCCCCTAAAATCTGTTTTAAAGACACTAATTAAATTCTGGTTCCATCAGGTGAATCTTACTAGGAATAATGTATTATTTTAGCATAATCAGAGCATGCTGCCTATGTAAATGACAGTAGGGAAGATACCGGGACAGTGGTTTTAAAAATAATTCCAGTCACAGGTTGTTGGCTTTCTTTAGTTTTCATAATTTTTTTATTAAAAGCGGTAGGTTTCTAAAACTGTGTTAGTAAGCAGGCACAGACATTAATATTAATCATATTTTTCATGCAGATAAAATTAGGCCTACTTTAAATGCTGTTTGTGTCAGTTTCTGTTTTTGTGATGCTGCTTATATTTATAAAAATCCTTGGCCTTAATCAAAAGGTTCAATAGTAGGCATTGGTTCTGTAAACTCTGTATGTGTGCTATAATCTTAAATCTAGAGTCTAAAAATCAACAGATTGGTATCTGCTACAGGAGGAACCTGGCACTAGAACTGGTAATTTTAGATGTTTCCTGCTGTTATAAATCAGAAGACAGCAGCCTCAGGCTGTAAGATCTCACACACACAACCATAGGTCTTTGCAGTGGGCAGGCCAGATTAATTAAGGGTAATCTAAATTAACTGTGTCAGAAAGGAATTAGTGTGAACAAATGTTGAAAGTCAACTTTTTATCAAAGTAGTAATCTGAAAGTGAGCAAAAATTCACATTCAATTAGAGTGGCCTTTTTGAGTAACTGCACTATTAAATAGCTAAAAAACTTAAGTGGAAACTTGTTAAGGAAACAGACTGTAATCAATTTGTGTCAAGTTTTATCAAAAGAACTTCAATACTTGTATATTTAATTATATAACAAAATACTTATATAGGTTTGTTTTCCTAACTTAACAAATGGATTTGAAAATTGTCAGTGAACATGGGGAAAGAAAGTCTGTCTCCAATGCAGAGAGTAGTTATCACTCTTTATGCTGTCAGGGTTTTACTGAATACCTGAGTGTAGATATTGAACGTCAGAAAAAAGCGGGGGGGGGGGGGAAGAAGCAAAGGTAATGCAATTATCTTAGAATTATGTTAGTCTCTTTGCTGTGCATATAAGAATGACTCAGATCATTGAACTTTCTCCAAAATAGTGGGTTGCTCTGTAGAGCACCAGCTTTGTTCAAGGATGGAATTAATGACTGGGTTGGACAACTTAATTGAATTGCAGCTAGCAGCAGTTTCTGACTAAGACAGGTATTTTCCTTTTAATTATTTGCTCAAGAATAATATTTTCTGAAATCATGCACTTCTTAATTTATTTGGCAAAAAATAAATCATTATATTAATCAGCCAGCAGTCTGTTCTATGAGAGTAATTATTCTTCTGCCTTCTCAAACAAGTCAACACACTAGTCTAGAAATGAAATTCATAAAAGAACAGTTCTTCCTAAGTCTGCTTTTACACAAAGCAAGCAAACATAGTCAGTCCTTTCTCTTTCTTATGGATGGCCAAGTTTTCATACGAAAATAGCTGCCAGCTCTACAGACTTCACTAGGCAGGTGATATCTGCCTTTTGCAGGGGCTGGGTCACTTTCTTACATTGGTACTCTGGCAATGACTGCTTCTCGTGAGATGAAAGTATCCCCAAAGAGATCTTGACATTCTTGTGCCCTTTGATATGTAGAGTTCAGTGCCCTTCAGATTTCAGTTTTTCTGTCATCCTGGTAGATTAACTTTAGCAGTTAAAAGGAAAACGTCCTCCGAGGGCTTCACCAGTAACAAACCCATGTTTGTGATATTACTGACTAAAAGGGAGACAGAAACGGGAAAGACCTCTGTCTTTAATCAATAATGCATGCTCTAGTTAGTCCTGTCCTCTGGACATGATTAAACATGTATTTTGTTTCATAACTGATGATTTTGGTTGACTAGGGATTATAACTATATATCCTCAAGCCTTTCCAACTAGCATCAGGAAGATCTAACATGAACTGGGTAGTCAGCTATGTTTAACGTTAATATGGCACATAAACAAAAAAGACTACCCCCACTCCCAAAAGAAAAAAATACCCCAAAATCCCAATGGAGAGAGCTGCAGCTAATTCTAACCTGCAGTGAGTCAGGCCAAACTCACAGAGGGCAGATGCCTTTGACATGAACCAACTGCAGGCAGTAGCCTCAACCTGTATCTTTGTCACCACTCATTTGAAGTTTTGAGAAATAACATTGTTTCGTTCATGTTAAAGATGAAGAAAGAAGTCTCTCAGAGGCTGAGCTGTATAAAGTTAAGTGTTAGGATAAGGCACGTTCTTAACTGGTAAAATATTTGGCAAATGAACCTGATGGGAAAAGCACTTTGGCTTTTGCCTCGCTGTTTGGGGGCCACGCTGTATCTTTAGTGACTGTTGTCAGCCTTGGAGGAGTTGTCCTGGGCTGTTCCAGACCTCCACAGCGCAGCTGGCAGGAGAACCTGAGACCCTGTTGAAGCTGAAGGAGCAGATGTTCACCCCCATCCCTGCGTTCCTCCTACAGAGGGGCAGACAAGGTGCCCAAGCACGGACAGCTTCCTCAGCACGCGAAGGGGGCAAGTGAGTCTTGGAGGACACAGATAATTAAGCTGAATGTACCAGTAAGGAATATTCAGCCTTGGTGCCAAGTATGTTCATCTGGTGGCTCAAGCTGACAAAATTTGACAGTTGCTGAAGAGCAGAGAATCCTAAATGAACATGCAGTGGTTGTTATTAAATAGGAAACATTTATCTTAATGTGATATTGACTATAGCACAATAAATGATCACAATTTCCTTGTACTGGAATGTGATATTTTTACATTGTTAGAGTACTGATACCAGTGCAGTTGGGTAAAATAAATGCTTTATTTTTCATGTTGGCAACTCTACTGGAAACAGCGTTTGAAAACGTTCCAGCGAACACACACAGCGTGTAGGTATGTGCGTGAGAGGGAGGAGGGAATTCAGAAATTGTGTAAGAAAAGTTTGCTCTTTCTGAAATGTCTTTGTTTCCTTTCTTCTTCCTTCCCAGATTCTTTTAGAATCTGATTATTTTTTTCCCTTTTGTTGAAGAAAAATGCCTTTCTTGAGAGGCAAAGCGCACACTGTCTTGGGCCCTGTGGAGCCAGACTGCATTGGCTACACATTGACTCATGAACACTTGACTATGAACTACAGCGGCTGCTATTGTCCACCTTCTCCAGGCCAAGAGCATCTGTCTGATGCGCCCATTGAGATGAAGAACTTGTTTTGGATTAAGCAAAATCCCTACAGCCATAAAGAAAACCTTCTTTTGTATCAGGAAACAGATGCTGTGAAGGAGGAGCTGTTGCATTTTAAAGCAGCAGGAGGTGGGACGATTGTGGAAAACACAACCACAGGAATTGGTCGGGATATGAATACTTTGAAGAAACTTGCTGAAGAAACTGGAGTCCATATTATTGCTGGGGCTGGGTTTTATGTGGATTCCTCTCATTCTTCTCAAACACAGGCCATGACAGTGGAGCAGGTGAGTCCTAACCATTGCTTCAGTGTCTCTCTTCTATGAATTATCCCTGGGTGAATCAAAGTTGGAGAGAAATTCCACCAAAATAGATGGTATCTAGAAGTTCTCAACGTGAAAAAACTTGGGAACAGCATTAGTGTTTGTGTATTATAGCTGGACCAGCACTACTTGAGTGTGCTGGGATTATCTGTCAGCATTTCCAATTAAGCTTCATTTTCTCTCAGGGGTTTGTTATAATGCAACAGTAAAAGTAAAATAGAGTACATCATGTGTGGGCATCTGGTACAACACCAATTATCCTGTTCTTTTTACAATTTTTAAGGAAGGAGTATTTCCCTTCTACCTCTTTTGTCTCTTTTTCTGGCTAATTGCTTCCTAATGAGATCACCCAGAATTCCTGTAAAAAGCATAAATAACTGCAATATTTATAGGACAGTTGTAAATCATTGCTCTGCTCAGGCTGCTGTATGTTATATCTCTCTTCTCTACCATTTGTCCAGACTTTTCAGGGCAGAGTTTACATCAGATTATTTGTACGGTGCCTAAGACAGTGTGTTAATAATGACTGAGGTCCCCAGATATTCCTATAATAATAAATATTCATCTTTTAATAAGAAAATGTGATGATAGGGAGAAGAGGGAAGGGAACACTCCAAGGCAGGAGGCTATGAATGTGGATGAACAGAGCTGAGAAAATTTTTTAAAAATCTGTCACAGTTTACAAATTAGTCAAATTAATTTTAAAAATCAATGGTCAAAACTTGAGCAGTGCTGCTAACCACACGGGACCCAAGCTGGCCCAAGCTGTACGGAACCACACTACTTTTCCTAAATATTCCTCCATTACTTCAAATTTGATACAAATACATTTCTTGGGCCAAAGGTTTCCCTTCTGTATTTGGTGGACTGCTGGAGATGCACAGATGTCCTGTACTCAGCAGGTAATCAATACTTAATCCAATCAAGAAGACAGTTACTTAGAAAGGGTTGTGCAGTGCCTGATCTGTGATAACTGGTGGTTCCTCATTTGCCAGTGAATTTGACATGATGATAAGTTTTCTGATTAGACAAAGGCAATTTGAATATTTTGAGAGATGTTCTTCAGGAGAGGAGTGAATTCTATATCTGGTTGTCTACAGAAATGGTTGGTAGACTGGTTATACATGAAGCAGAAGGTGTGTGATCACAGGATAAAGTGTTGGGCAGAAGCCTGCTCTGAATTGTAATAGCTTGGACTGACTTTTGTGTGTTGAGTATTTACCAATATGTTGTATGATGCTGTCGAGGAGACAAGGTGTAGAGTAACAAAAGTTACAGATTTATTTGAAAATTGGTTTGGGGTTTTTCAGTTTCCTGGATTTGCTTGCAAATGTTCCTTCTTCCTTTGCTCACTTCATTCTTCTTTAAAATCATGATTTCCTTTAACATTTAGGGCCAAAGAGTTAGAAGGTCATCGTCAGTGCCACTTTGTGCTCTCGATTCTGAATGTGTGCTTTAAGATCTATGGCCTATTCTGGAAAAGAAAAACTAAAGCTTTTGTAACAAATTGCTTTTTTTAGGAGATTCTGATGTCTTTTTTGCCTATGAATATTTTAAAAGCAAGCTAATTTTGACCCAGTAAATTTGTCAGCTGAGCTTTGTTCTTGTAGTTCTGAAGTCAGTGGAGCTCCTGTTGTTTTGCATTGGCATTCCCACAAGCAGGATTTGCCTTAAAATTGTCTCTTCAGGATCTTTGCCAGTTTCTACCTTCCATATCTGAATGACAAGGTTTCCTTATTCTCTGATCCCTTGTTTTGCAATGAATCACATTGAATTGTTTCTGGAGCCACTTCAGGAGTGTGAGACACAGGTTTCATGATAAACTAACTTTTTTTTTTTTTTTTAAATTAGTCTCAGCCTAAATCAGTGTTCAAGTTATATGTAGACCAGCTATCTTGGCAAATCTGGACAACTGTGTGAGTGGATACTGTTAAATTGATTTGCTTCTGTGTTTATTTTGGTCTCAGTGAATGGCTAGCATAACATTAGTTGACAGAAACCAGATTTTAACTGCAGTGTTTTCACACAACCCAACTATTAAGTTCAGAAATATCTCGGGAGTATAACTAGCACAGTGTCCATAGGCCAAATTTGATATTATTTAACACAAATAGTATTAATAACCCCAAATCTCATTTTCCTGTTCTCTAGCTTACAGGCATTATTGTTGATGAGATACTCAATGGAGCAGATGGAACTAACATCAAGTGTGGTGTGGTGGGAGAAATAGGTTGCTCCTGGCCTTTGACTCAGAGTGAACACAGAGTGCTTCAGGCAACAGCGCAGGCTCAGACACAGCTTGGGTGCCCCGTTATCATCCATCCTGGCAGGAACAGCGGTGCACCTTTCCAGATTATCCGCATTCTGCAGGAAGCTGGGGCCGATATTTCAAAAACAGTCATGTCTCACCTCGACAGGTAAGCAGACTATTCTCCTGTCCTTCTGGCAGTGTTGCCACAACTCACTGGGGTTTTGGGGAACTATGCTGCAAATAGCTAGGCTTCTGTTGTGCACTGGGATCACAACATGAAGAATTATTTTTAAGTTTACTGACTTAAAAATAACTGCTTATATAGAGCTTGATCAGCTTCCAGCACTTCAGTCAGGATCAGCTTTTAGATTCACATTGACAAAAAGATTTTGGGATTTTAAATGCTCTCTTTGAAGGCCTGGGAGTGAGATTAGGAATAACTGTAGCCACATATTTTAAAAATGGGAATTCCATTAATTTGTATCCCTGCACAAATCCCTGTATTTACAAAGCATTGGACACTGAGCAGCTCTCACCAAATTGGGTGGGAAGTTGCTGGGCTTCCAGCGTTTTTGAAAACTGGGCCACTCTTAAGGCCATTACCAAAATCTCACAGAAGCTAATGGAGAACTTGATTTGGCTGGATTCGGGATCAAAGCAGAAGGCAGATCTTTAACATTCTGCTACCAGACAAAAGAAATATTGCTTAAAAAGAAAACAGTTGTGTTTTGTATAGTTCTTAGCATAGACCAGTGAGCTAAGTTTTAGTTTCCTTGAGAGCAAAAACCAGGAGCACCACATCAGACATGGAGGTGAATTGGGATGATTTTTTCTCTCTCTGGTTTAGAAACACAGCCTCTATTACCAAATCAGTTTTGTGTGACCTTGTGTTGCTGATGGTAAGCTGGAAAATGTCCAAGCATTGATTAGTTTGGCCAGTTGCTGAATAATGGAGACTGTTTGTGGTCATATGATTCTCAGCAATTGGATTGTTTGCCCTCAATGTAAGTGTAATACAGGCAAGAGCACTGTGCTCCAAATTTCTAATGGTTATAGGCTCTTAAGAGCTTGCAAATCGAGCTACAGGTGTTTTCTATTCCCACAAAGCTCAATGTTTTACTTGGGGATTTTTAGGAGCATAAAATTCAGTGCCATGAAATTTTATTTACATTTGATTTTATATAAATGATATGGGCTTTCTTTATGTGTTTACCTGTATTCCATTGTATCTATAGCTATATTTTTCTCTCCTTTTTAAAGAAAAACTGATTACTTAAGTCTTTTTATGAAAGAGGACTGAGCAAGCTGCAGGTGTCGGTACTTACATAGCCATTTTGATACAACATAAACATCCAGTTATGTTTTTTTGCCTTTATACACTGTTGTAAATCACTGAATTCAGTGATTGCTGGAAAATAAGCAATATAAGTAGGAAAACAGTCAAGAGAGAGGTGCAGTTTCACTAACTGCCTCTGATGCACAATATGACATTTCCTTAGACTCCTTCTATCATTACTTTCACACATTCAGGTTGGCACTTGCTATAACATAGACTCTAAACTACTGTGAAGTTTGGCTTTGCAATGTGCATTTAACATTTTAAGTCTCCTCCAGTGAGAAAAATCCATGTGGGAGCATCCCAGTCCCTTAAATGTGAGATAAATTTGTACATAGCTCCATATTTCATATCTGCTTTTGACATAGAATGATAGTTTTCAGGTGGATTTACAGTCAAATGATAAAACTAAAATCCTGGCTACCATGTTTTACAATTTAGCACCTTAGAACTAAAGGTAGCAAGTGTCCATAGTGAAACTATAGTGTAGATAAAGGCTGGGAAGCAAAAGCTATCCAGTCTTGGCTTTGGCCATTTATTAGGGATTAAGGTTATAAAGGTATCTTGGTAGAGATCAACATTGATTCACTTGAGTAGCTTTTGTTAGAAGACTCACAGCAACCGTTACGAATGCCTGCTTGGTAATGGTTTGGTGGGTGTCCCTGCTGTAATTTATGGATGAGGTCCAAACTACAGGATGCTTCTCTGTGTCCCATCTCCTTTTCCATGCACTCAGGGCTGCTCAGGGACACGTGTTGACCAAACACCTAATTCCAGCATAGAGATTAGCAATTTGACCTGAGAACTGCTGCTGCTGCTACATCCCTGTGGTTTACAAGGAGACCCAACAGCTGATGAAATTAAGCTCTCCTGCTCTTTGTTGGGACAGAGCACCGAAAAGCACAACATTAACAGTAGTTTTAAAAAGAAATTGTTCTGGCTGTGATTTTGAAATATATCGCTGGGTGGTTTTTGCCGCCTGCACAGGATTGAATACTCTTGGCTACCATCTCCCTGTGAACTGAGCAGGGCTGGATCTAAAATAACCCGTTCTCTTGCTCTGCACTTTGAAAACTCATTTGGTGATAAATGTTCAATCTCTGTAAACTGTAACATTTATTTAAAAATAACACTTTTTATTAATTACAGTTGGCAAGTCTTAGACTCCTGCTGATGGCAGGCTTGTTTGAACAAGGGTTTTCTCTCTCTCAACCCATCTGTTCCTCCTACTTGGTCCTGTTGTTAAGTCATAATATTGAAATCGTGACATCAGTGTCGCGGAGGCTTACAAGAAATTAAATTATGCAGGTGATAAACTCAAAATAAACTTCATTGTAACCAAAACTGTTTAACAGGTGATAAACTAAAAATGAAGTTAGTTCTAATCAAAATCATTTAGTGCTCTGATAAATATTAGTGAACTACAGGTTCAAGATGTTGAACGGAGCTAATAATACACAACCGACTTAAAAATTCTTAAGCTTTAGAAATGAGGATCCAAAATGTGCAATCACTCACCTAAAAGATGAGGGCTCTCAACCTGCAGGAGTTACCTTGGGCAGCGTCCCGACCCACGGGGCAAGCCCCCAACTGCAGACCCACTGCTCTGAGGAGTACTGGCTCCATTTGCCCTTCAGCGGGCCTCCATTTATACCCCAGTTGAATCTGAGCTGTGGTCATACATGGTTAATGGTCGGGAAGTTTCTTTTGACCGAAGTGTTCCGTTGACTGAGGGCCTTGCCTTTAGACCGAAGAGTGTACGTGACAGTCGTTACTGGGGAGAGCTGCGGTTCAACGGTCGGGAGGTTTTGAGGGGTTTCGGTCTTTACCAGGGTGGGTGCGCCTGCCACAATCAGTCATTTCCATAGCAATGGACTGTGATGTAATTGGATAGGGTGAAATTACTTTGTGACATCAATATCTGCAATAATAAAAAAATTAAACTACTGCCCTTTTGGTTAACTGTGCTGTTCTTGTGGAAACTTATTTTTTTCGTTAGATGAAAAAAATTGTGTTGTGGTTATAAAGATAAAATTACAATGTATCATTTGAGTGGTTTTGTTTTCCTTTGGATAGCTTATACTCTTGGTAAATACATTTCAAAGAAACAAAAATATTCTAGAGAACGCTTGTTTCAGTTGCCATTCTTTCCAAATGAGTGATGGGTTTTAGTTCCTTCACTTTTCAAATCTGCTGCAAAGTCCATGTCCCAGGTACTCACAGTGCCATTATATATTTTGGTGAGAGCATTTCCTTAAGGCGTTCTGGCCAGATCCCAGTGCAAACAATGATATATTGCTGTTCTAATGACAATCTAGAAACAGCACTGTACAGAATAGAAACTAAAGACAAAGTTGTGTATTACCGGTGTGTGATGGATGAAACAAGCCCTGGATGTAGCTGTCTCTTGTAACTCTGTTGGGAAAGTAAATCTGTCTTGTGTAAGTAATCCATTGTCTGTTTTTTTAAATGTCACTATGAATTAACCTGCTCCTTAAATGTCCTTCCTTGTTAGGTTGTCTGTTGAGAGGGTTAGTGATATCAAAAGTAAGTAACTCTCCTGTTTCCATTTAAAGATTATCATAAATGTTTTCATTATTTAATGGGGGAAGAGTTGGTTTTGTTTTGGTTTTTTTAATGCATGAAGTCCCAGATGAATGTGAGAAGGACAATGCTCTGTATCAGCTTAAGTTGCATGTGTCAAACAGGACTCCTGTTTTTCAAAAGGATGAATTAAATCTTAGATTATTGGTTTTGTTCCTTGCAAGTAGGAAATCACAAAATACCTATCCTTGCATCATGAGATTTTTTTTCTTCCTATTACAATGCTGACTTTGTGTTATATATGTTCTGTAGGACTATATTTGATACAAAGGAGCTTCTGGAATTTGCTAAACTTGGATGCTATTTAGAGTATGACCTATTTGGTACAGAATTTCTTCATTACCAGTTCCATCCTGATATTGACATGCCGAGCGACAGTGAAAGAGTTGCAAGGTATCTGCTTCCATGCAGTTTAAGCTATATCATTGCCATTGCCATATGAATATTTGGTATTTGTTTTAAGGCCATCACAGAGTGATTCTGCTTGCTGTTCAAAATTGTCTTTTTTCATACTAAAATAATGACTTTTTTTTTTCCTGCTGCCGTCACACCTTTAGAGCAGCATTTATAATTTCTTCTATCTGCAAAGGAAGATGTAGACTTATAGTGTTACAGAAAGTTGCTTGAGAAGAAGATCAAGAGCTTTTTTAACTTCATTCTCTATCCTAATTCCAAGCTGATCTGGTTGAATTTTATCATTTACTGCATTTATATAAATTGTAAAAAAAGGAAAGGCTGGAGATAGTGGGTTTATGTTAGGGTTTGGCTTTTGTTTGAAACATAGTACTGGAAACCTAGTGCTGCTACTAAGCATCATCTGAGCCTGTTACATCACCTCACAAATGTGCTAACAGAGCAAAACTCACTGCTTGTCTTGGGTGGATTTGATCCTGTCCTTCTGTCCTGAAAACCAGACTTTTTTCTTTCAAGCACTTTATCAGCTCTCTTCCCCCTCTCCTTTTGCCCTTTGTCTCTTTTGAAGGATGAGATTTCTGTCTCCTCAGAACTCCCATGCTCCTTACACTCACAATGAAAATATTGGGCCCACTGGCAGGATACCGCTTCCCTGCTTCTCGTCAGCACATGCAGTCTCAGCTCAGCTGCACAGCTAATCTGTTGGGCTGTGCTAACAAAGGTTTTGCCAAGGAGATGCATTCCTTCCAGAAACTGTCTGAGACAGGTAGGATCAGCTGGGAATGGGCATCTCACTCCTTCCACTCCATCTGGAGGTGTGATCCTCCTGTGCTGTTTGTCCACAGTGTCCATGTGCAGCGAAGTGGCAGGTTTCTGAGGGGTGTGCCTTTTTTCCTTCCAGAGTCACAAACAGTTCTTTAATTCTCCTTCATGAGAAAGATTTTACGATGCCTGATCACTAATGAAGTAACTTTCTAGCTTTCGCTTACATTTCAGACATAGCTTCCCTCCCCCTCATTGTCAGATTAACCTCAACACTAATCTTCCCTGTTTTCAGACTCTTCTCTTCTTAAGAAGGTGCCGTGGTTACTATTCTGCTTACTACCAAGTCTTTGCTGCTGCTTTTCACACTAGAAATCATTTCTCTGTCTTGAGGGCTCTCAGTCTTGCACTCAGTATTTTAAACTGTTGCAATGAACCCACAGCTTTCACATTTAGAATAGGTAAAGTTGCTCCCCTCCTGTGTGCCTCCTCCCCTCTCCTGTGCCATGGGAGGTCAGCGTGTACAGAAGCACTGTGAGGAATATGTGTAGAAGAATGGACTATGCCTTGGTTAACAAGTGCTTGTTCAACCGTGGCAAGTTTTCATTCTATCCATGACACTTGCTCAGTCACCGACGTCTTAAACTCTCTGGCATTTGAGTATTTCTTGCAGCAGGCTGTTTATAGGAAGAAAATACAAAAAATTTGTCTTCTCATTGTATGGTGTGAATATGTGCATTTGAGTTAGAAGTGCCATTAAATGGAAAAAACTGAATTTTTTCAGGGACAGTTTTTCTTTGAGTCAGAAGCAAGTACTAACTAGACTTAAGGAATGAGCAAAAACCAGCAATGAATATGGAATATAAAGGACCATATGCCTCTCAAACCAATGAAATTAGTCCAAATATGAAAGGAGATGATTCTAAGAAGATGTTTGGTCAGCAAAGAACTTAGTCCCTCCAGTGTCATTGCTCTTACTCTCCAGTTGGCTTGTGGTCTCTCTGTATTTCAGGCTGGAGAAGATACTTGTGACGTTGTAATACTACAGCATACGTAGTGTTGTGCACTATATGGGACTATTTACGGTGTTTTTTTGAAAGATGCTAATATTTTACCAGGATCTGTCTTTCTTGCCTTCTTCCTGCTGCCTATATTGATTTGATCCTGCTACATGTATCTCCTCATAACTAACTGTAATAAAAAGTGACAGTAAGGGCTTTCAGATACAGTGCGGTTACTTACTTATAAAACTAGTATTTGCTTTCTTGCTGATCAACACACGGTCAGGAAGGTAAGATTTAGAATTTCACAGTGCTGGCAAATGATGGAATTGGGTGCCTTCAGGAGGAACAAGCACTTTCCAGGTCTGGTCTATCCGTCTCTGCCACTTTAATGCTGCAATCTACTGCCAAACTAAACGGAAGCTTAGTGGGAAACTTAACAGTCATGCAATACAGGAGTTCAGACATCCACCGAATAAATTCTAAAAAATGAGCTGAGCAAAGGATTAAGGTTACCAGAGTGAAATGTGGAACAGAAGGACTTGTTGTAGCAGACGTGCTACAAGGGAGTGACCAGAAGGATCGCTTCTTTTTCCAAGCTGACTTCTTGTCATTTTGCCAAGTGTGTTTAGCTGGGCCGCCACAGTAACTCCTCTTATTCCCTGGCATATGCTAGCACTGTGCAGTGCCTGTCTTATTTATCTTCTTCTTTAATGAACATCTTTGAAATGTGTTTGGATGATATGGAACTGTCTATATAGAATATGATGCTGACAACTTCAAATTTTTATTACCCTGGTTTGCTAAATGGGAATTAACTAAAGATGTGTAAGTATTTGTGTAATTGAGCCAGGCTTCCTAAATGACCTGTCACACACAGGGTCTGGTCATTAACAAATGTAATGGGACTAGCTTTGTGACAGCAGCAAGAACTAACCTGCTGAAAAGGAGTTTATGTAGGAAATTACTACTTAACGCATATCTATAAAACCTGTGTCCCATGCTTGGTGATGCTGAAGCTCTTGAATTCCTCCGTGGACTTAATGGGACTGGGAATGCAAAGTCATGCGCCAACTGGAGTTTTCCTTCTCCACTTTGAGATGTGTAGTGGTATGTTTTCAGAGGTGGGTTTTTTTCATTCAATAAAGTATGTGTTTTAATTTCAATTAAGTATAAGGAATATGTCTTCTGAGGACCTAAAAATAAGTATTTTCAGTTATAATACAGTCCAGCAGTACACTAATGTGAAAAACGTAAACCCTGCCCAGTTCTGTGCTGCTGCAGAGTGAGAACCTTTCACTGATGGATGTGCTTTTTACTTTTGCAGGATTCGTATGCTGATCGATGAAGGCTATGAAGACAGAATTCTGATTGCTCATGATGTGCACACTAAGAATAGGTTGATGAAATATGGAGGTCATGGATATTCACATATCCTTAAAAATATAGTTCCTAAAATGCTAATTAGAGGCATATCCCAAGATAAAATTGATAAAATACTCCTAGCAAATCCAAAGCGGTGGTTGACTTTTAAGTAGGAATGATGAGTAAATATTCCTATGTTATAGGGAAGCTTGATAAAATTCAGATTTGTTTCAGGAGAGCACTCATTTTAAAAGTTGGTTCTTTTCAGAGAAACTGGAAGTTATTAATTAGATGCGAACAAACTGATTATGACTTTTCTTTTTAATTAGAATGACAAAATTACGTATTCTCTCTGCATTTTCTCCTTTCTAAAAGTCTGTTCATGAATGATTAACTGGGTATGAGCCTACCTGCAAAGTCTTTCCAATTGAAATTTTAAAATTTTTTCTAGAGAGTAATCTAATACTATTATTAGATGTTACCCAAAAATATTTTTGAAGATGCATCATCTGGACATTGAAGGAAATTATGGTTTTCAGTTAAATTCCCCTTCTCCAGGGGGTGATTTTAATCCTTGTAATATTGACAATCTTCTAATTATCCTTAGATTCTTTAAATAATGCTTGATAAAAGACTGGGGTTTTTAAATAGCTTCCGTAGACAACAGAAGGCAAAAGGAATCTCAAATAATTCTGAAAAGATATTGTTTCTTTCTAGTTTAACAATTTACATATTTTTAACTGAAAGTGTAAAAAATACATGGAAAAATACATTTTTTGAATAAAGCAATTTGATGACCTTTTAAACTGTGTGCAGTATTATTACGTATGTCTTTTTCTAATCGCTTTGATTTTTTTATCCTGAACGTTTGGAATCTCACAGCAATAATGCGAAACTTCATGCCGACCAGCTTCTTTTTGTAAGGATGCAACACCAAAAGTCAAAATAAATTACATAATACGGTTTTAATGAGTTGTAATAGTTATAACAAAGGTTGTGATATAAGTCTTTACAAATCAGTATATCAAGATATGATGAAAAAGGAAGAAATGTTTGCCTTATATGTGTTTTTCACATAAAGTGTGTTCTTTGCTCTTGTCTAACCAGGGCAGGTGATTTATCCAAAAAATGGTCTTATCCAGTAGCAGTGGTAGCCCGATTTCAAAAGCTTCTTCAAATTTGACCATATATGTCTTGTAGTGTTGAGCTTTTCCAATAAATACCTTAGTAAATATGCATTGCTAGTTGTAAATGATCTCTAGCTTGGTACGTTACTGTCTGATACTACATAGAAAATCTCTAGCTACACTGCTGTTGTGAGTGCGCTAACCAATAAAAGCAACAGTGGAACAAACAGACATGAAATCAGTTACACATCTGTTATTAAAATACATTACCTTGTAGAAAAAAAACCAGGAGTAATCACTACAATGTATGGATATAGGTTGGCACTTTGTCATAAAGTAAAAGCGTTAACCATTCTGGTGAGATAATACACAAGCAGCTGGCAGCACAATGTCCCTTTATAAATCCTAGATGAGTTAGACTGGCAGTCCTCTCAGTCAGCCTAGACTAACTTGGCATTTATTTCAAATTGGACAACTCAAAACAGAAACAGAAAGAGTAACATGTTCTGTTTAAGAAAAGCTTCACTCATTCAAACAAGAGATTTTGAGAGAGATTCGTAAAATCTTCATCAGACTTTTGCTGGGTAGCCAGCACTGAAGAGCTCTTATGTCACAGTGGCAGACACTTTTGACATTTTAGTGCAGATAAATCTGAGTTTATACCCTTAGTACATTAGACAAGGTTGCTTGTGGCAAAGTACATGAAATAGAAATGCTAGGGGTAGCCTCTATTACTCTTCAACAATTTATAGAAACGTTACCTTGATTTTGCCAAAATGTTAAATAACATAACCAACTGTGCTAAGGAGCTAGTTAATTATCTTGCTAAAATTTAGGCTTAGAATGAAATCTGCAAGTTTTAACCTGAGAGAAATAGACAGCCTCCCCTCCCAAAACCAAAACAAATAATAAATCCATTCTCTGAATAAAAATATTCTGTGGACATTACTGGTATGACTGATTTTAAAGCATTTTTATAACTATGTAACTCATAGTACCTGTGTTTAGTTTAATTCTCCAAGCCATTAATCCTTTATATGGATTAAACTCCTTTGAGACTTTATATATATATTTTTATATATATATATATGAATGAGAAAAATAGGTTTTAATACACACTTTTTTTTTGCATGTAAATATCTGCTTCTTTCTTTGCATATGTGTTATCATTTTTGGTAATATGCTTATCTGTGTCCATTTCATAGGCACGCCTTACTACAAACTGTAACTAGCTACCATGGAAAACGTCTGTGTGACAACATTTTCTCACATCAGATCTCCCACTCTTCCTTGGTGGGAATAATCCCACTAACTTCAGCGAGACAGGACACCTAAGACAAATAAGGTTTTGACCCATTATATTCCTATGAAATTCTAGTTGAGCATCTGCAGTATGTTAAGCCATAACTGTTTTATTAAAAATAGTACCCAAGTACAGACTAAGTGCTAAAAGACTAATGAATACTAATTGCTGCAAAGAAGAGACTCTACCTTAGTCTGAGGATGTGGATGCCAGGCTTGCTAAATATTTACACAACTAACCATCAAGAATGGGCCTGTAATAATTGTCTAAATATATATTTACACGTTTACAAATTAAAAGCCAAATCCTTTTTCCACTAATATCAATGGGAGTTTTGCCATTGGCTTTGGTGGAATCAGGGATTTGGTCCAATAGAGTTTGTCAACTGTGACATTTTTCAGGAAAAAGAAGTGTTTCTTCTATCCTTTTTCTTTTAGAATACAGCTAAAGGGAAGACAAAATTTAAAGAACTCCACTGGTTTGATTTTATGTTAAAAGTCTAATGTAAACCTACAAAGCAGGAACATTGAGTTAAGGCTTGAAGCTGATTAGTTTCTAGTTTTAAGTGGAAGGATAAGAAAAGTACAAGGCAAACAATTCCTTTGGAGAGAGAAAGTATATTTTGATTACCTCTTCCTTTTATTGTAAAATCATTCCTCACCACAGTATGAGTGGACTCCAAGCATCATTGTTAGCAAGTAAGTCACAAGAACCAAAGCTGAAGTATGGATAAAGCAGCAAGATCATAACACATCAAAGTATCATATACACTGAAGAAATAACTCAGCGTCCTTAGGTGTTTTTTTTTCTATAAAAATTTGATCTATGTAGGACTTCATTCACATGGACACTAACAATGAGGAAGTATTTGCTTTGGCGGTAGTGGATTGCACATCTGTTTAACATGTTTTGTAATTTTTTAACATAAGGTTTCTCTGTGTTGTACAGATGTGAATCAGGTAGCATTCGACTTTTTTTCCCCGCTACTGAGGTGTTCGGTGGTCACTCTTTGCTGGGGTGCTTGTTTCATTGACTTTTGCCACGCAAATCCATTGCTTAGAAGAGCAAGCTTCATTTTTGGACTGGTTTGGTGGGTCTTTTTACTCATTTTCAGTCGGCATAAATAATAAATCCAGAAAATGTGCTGTATTTGTTGTTGTTTCCTCCATGTGCTTTTCCTCCATCTAATTTAATGTAAACTTCGTCTCCTGGCTCCAAATGAAGAACCACACTGTTACTGGCATAGTCGTAGTTCTGATCAGCATCCTGAGCAATCGCACTAGCTCGAACCTACATAAAATACATAATGAGTGGTTAAGAAAACTCAGATAATTCTTCCTGCATGATGAAATCAAAGCATATCCACAACATTTTATTCAGCATGCATGAGTTGCCACTTCAAATGTCTGGCAACATATATTGTAGTTTTTTTCCTATGGTTATTGCTTATTTTCTCCTACAATACAACATCTGAAACTAAAGCAGTAATGTGCTCCTTTCTCAGTCATCTGATTAATACACAACTGCTTGCACTCCTGTAGATGTTTGGAGCCTTTTTAAATATATGCATAATAATAGCTGGAGTTCAGAGAACTGAATCTGGTCGTGTGCCAGTTTTACATTGGTGTAACTTTTATTTCAGTGGGACAAGTGATTGACACTGGTGAGGATCCACAGTGAGGCCATATTGATACCAGGCTGGACTTTTTCCAGAGGCAATTTATTGTCATACTACTAATAGGATCATGCTGCAAAAAGAATACAAAAAGTACACACACACATGCACACACTCCAGTGCACACAAGCAGGTAAGAATCCTAGCCGGTGTTTGGGAAAACTGTTATTGCCACATTTCAGTAAGCAAACATTTAGTTTCTCTGTGTTGCAAGAGATGCACATTTGAAAAATCACAGACGAGTCACTTGCTTTAAGAGGTTTTGGAATTTACAAGGAATTGAGGACATTTCATTTGCAGCTTTCACTTAAAGACACATTTTTTCCCATTTCTCCCTTGCTATTCCACTACTGTTTAAATTTGACATTGCTAGCAAAGTGGAAATAATCTGTAACTTCAAGATGTATGTCGGTTTCCAGCAATGAACAGCCTGTGCCTTTGTAAATTTCCAAATCATTTATATATAATTTGACCCTGTTTGGTAAAATATTTAAGCTTAGTTGTATGTGATTTATTTCAGTGTAACACATCATCTGCTTGTTGCTTGTCTTTGTTCTAGCGTGGTTACAGAGGAGTAAGTGATTTAGTGGTACTGCAAACCTGAACTAAGTAATAATGCATGACTTGGCGTACTATATGTGGGATTTTATCTGTTCTGAATTGAAAAAATAGGCTATAAGTCAGAAATTTTCATGGATTCCTTTCAAAGTTTAAATGATAAATTTCCAAATTAAATTTTCATGTGATATGATCTCACATTAATATTGAAATGTTAAAAAGAAGGGGGTTCTTTACCATGCACGATCTTATGGCATTATGCAGCTTAAAAATCACAGTAGCTGGAAATTCTTTATACATCCTGTTAAGAAGAGTGAGAAAGGCTTAAAGGACTTACAGTGGTGTGACAGTCTGCAAATTTAAATTGATACATGGCATGATGAAAAACCACAACTATTTCAGGACTTCTTGATGCTGAATTGCCTGGTGTTGTTTACAGAGGTGATCTATTTTGCTAGTGTTTAAGCGATAATTATTCTAAGCAGAGGGTATTTCCTCTGGATTAATGACTAGCAGGGTGGAGTTGAAGGCTCTGGGCCATTAACCCTGGAAATACTCTCCAAAGAAAATAACGGGCTGAGACTGTTGCTGGTAGTGTAAATGGAAAGGGCATATGGGAAGGAGTGAAAAGGCTATAGATGAGTTAGAAAAACTTTCATGGAGAACTAGTATCTTGCATGCTGGTAAGCAAAATGGTTTAAATTACTTTCCAAATTCCCATTTACATCATAATGAAATGCTACTTTGTGGATTTGTCTAAAATGTAGTTTTTCTGTGGATAGTAAAGGAGAATTCAAATTGTATTACTGACTATCCTAAGGGAGTCAGCATAGGGACACTGACTACAATAGCAATGGGTATTTCATTTTTAAGATTCTGGATAGTACAAACTGGCTGAAGAAAAAAGATCCTGCGTATTGAAAGTCTAGAAACCAAAGTGTAGCTCTTACTGCCCTATGTATAAACAAATGTCCTGTAAGCTCCACTGTGCTATTCTTACAGGTTTTGCCTCCTTGTCTGGTTAGCCAGAGTAATTTCTTTTTAAAGCCTGGGAGAACAGTCTCAAATGAATTATCAGCGTACTGCTGCAAGAGGGTAAATGTATCTCGGAATTAAACCATTAACGCACTATCAATTTTATAAGTTGCATGACTGCTCACCTCATCTTTTGTGAAGTTACACTCTCAGGTTGCACACACATACTAGCTAAGCTACGTGATCTCAGCAGGTCCCTGTTCAAGCTTTATAACCATTAAAGAAGGCAATGTGTTAACAGTGGAAACCTTGAGGTTCCTCCTGTGCATTGCTTAGGAATGTTTTTTTTTTTCTGTAAGTGATACACTCTTCCAACGGTTTGGGTTTTTTCATTGTTAGAAAACACTGAATTTATAATGTTATCTTTGCCAGACTCCATTTAACGACTTGCAAAATCTCTGAGCTTTCTTACAAAAATACACAAAAAGTTAACTGCTACCTCATCATATCAGCGTCTAGTGTTTCAAGAATAAACCATAATCAAAAGGAGACACTGCTGCATTAAAACTGTGCTCCGTGCATCAATTTTAAATAGTTTGTATGCAGATATTTACCTAAATACTTATCTTTGCATAGATACATACAAATATATACATAGAACCCCCACCCTTTTTTTTTTTTTCCTTTGAATCCCGGCAAGTTTAATATGTCTGGTACTGGAAGCAGTTACATTTGGGAACAGTTAGACTTCAGGCTGAATATTTATAATTGGTCACTTTTTAAAAAGTACCGGCATGTATTTATTTCTCCGGGTTCACTTTAAAACATTACAAATAGGCGTCAATGTTTTAACTGCGAGTAAAATGGCATTCTCGCCGTGGACGGCATTGCCTTTGTATGAATAAATCAAAGTGGATATATTAACGGTGTACTATGTTCTACTAGTCCTGGTTTATCTGCTGAGGTAGTATTTGTGGTAGACATTTCCTAATTTAATTAATTGCCGCTGATCCCCTCATTATTCTGTTTTCGCGGTCCTTCTGAGGAGCCATAAACAGAAGGTTAAGTGGCGTACCAGATTAATTTACCGGCCGGCGACGCTCCCGCCGCCGCTGAGCACCGAGGGCCGTGCGGCGGCGGCCGGCGCTTCCCGGGGGAGGAGACAGGCAAACGAACGAGCCGCTCCGCGACCTGCGAGGCGCGGCGGGGACGCGCACCCCGATTTTCAGTCCCACGGACGCTGCCTAGAGCGGATCAGCACCCCCCCACCACGCAAGCCCACCCCGCCGGAGGGTGAAAAGCCCGGGGAGAGCGGCAGCGCTGGGCTCCCCGAGCCTGGGAAAGCCGGCGGCCCGGCCCCGTAGCCCGCTGCGCACCGGCAACAGCTCAGGCAGCCAACGACCTGTTGCGCGGCCGGTCCCTCGCCCTGCCGCCGCACGGGGGGCCGGGGGACCGGCGGGACCACCGCGGGGCTGCCGGAGGCACGGGAAAGCGCGGGCACACCGCGCTCCCCGCCGGGCAGCCGGCGCCGGAGGGATGGCGGTATCGCTAAGCGCTGTCGTAACTAGGGCCGACCTCTCCGTGTTTGTTAACCACGTCGTGAGGAAGCGCAAAATCGCGGAGAACGGCTCCCCGGGGGCAACGTTCCAGGCACAGCCCCCGCCAGCGCGGTGGCAACGTTTATCCTCATTAGAAAGGGCGATTCCTCCGCCTTCCAGACGGTAGCCTCGCAAGATCTTTAATTATCTCGAGCGTTTCCCTCCTGCCGCGGGGGGTGCCGGCGGACCTCGGGCCGTGCCCAGCCCGCCTCCCTCCGCTGCTCGGTCCGCCAAGGGGCGAGGTCTGCGCACGCCGAGCTCGCCCGGTTACCGGCTCTCCCTGCCAGAGGGAAACCTCGCTCCCCGCCGGCGGCTGAGCCCGCCAAAATCGGCGCCCCGCTGCGCGGGAGCCCCGTCCCGTGCCGTGGCTGCTTTCCTCCCCCACATCGCATCCTGTCCCCACCCAGGACCACCCTCCCCTCAGCTCACCCGCCGCCCCCGGCTCCCCTTCCGTCCCCGGGGAGTTTCCCCGCCCTGGGGGAACACCGGGCCCCGGCCCGGGCTCCGCTCGTCCCCGCGGGGGGGCAGCGCTCCCTGCGCGGCCGCGCCCCCCGCTCCGGTGCCGGCCGGGCAGCGCTCCGCGGCCGCGGGCTGGCCGGGACGGCAGCCCGTGCCGGACGGGGGCACCGGGCGCCGGCCAGGTGCCGCTCCGCGGCCGCGGGGCCGGCCCGGACAGCGGGCTGGGAGCGGGGGCCAGCGGCGTGACTCCGCGGGAAAAGAGTGCGCGGAGCCCGCCTTCGCCCGGCGGCCCGGGGCGACCTGCGCGGAACCCCTCGGGGGTCCTCGGGCACCCGAGGCGGAGCGGGGCGGCGCAGCGCGCCTCGGCCCCGGCGCTGCCCGCAGGGTCCCCGCCGGCTGCGGACCGGCGGGCGCCGGCTCCCCCGGCGGCTCGCCCTGCCTGCGGGCCGCCCGGCCTCGGGCCCCGCTCCCCCGCCCCGCACCCGCGCCGCCTCCAGCGGCCGCCCGGCTCCCCCTCCCCGCCCGCCGCCCGCTTCCCGCCCTTCCCGCTCCGCTCCGCGCCGCCCGCTCCCCTCAGGCAAGCCCGGCTCCGCCCGGCCGCCCGCTGTCCTGGCGGCACCCGCTCCCCTCACGGCAGCCGGCTCCCCTCGGGAAGCCCGGTCTCCCCTCAGGAAGCGCGGGTGGCCCCTCAGGGAGCCCCTCGCGTCCCCGGCCGCCCCCGGCGCCCGGCGCGGCGCCCACCTGGTTGTTCTTGCAGAGGTCGGCCCACATGCTGGTGCCGTCGCCGCCCCGCATGAGCACATGGTAGGTGAAGAAGTAGATGCCGGGGATGGAGCAGGTGAACTTGCCGGTGGTGGGGTCGTAGTGGTTGCCCAGGTTGGTGACCACGTCGTCGAACTTGAGCACCTCGTAGCCCTCGTGCTGCCGCTTGAGGCCGGCGTAGAAGGCGATCTTGGGGACGGTGCTGTAGGTGGCGGCGCTGATGGCCCCCGCCGCGTTCAGCCCCGGCGCCCCGGGGGGGCCCGGCAGGCCCTGCCGCCCCGGCTCGCCCTTCTCGCCGGGCGGGCCCACCGGGCCGGGCGGCCCCGGCTCTCCCGGCGGGCCGCGGGGCCCCGCTTTGCCCGGCCGGCCGGCCTCCCCCTTGGGCCCCTGGATGAAGGTGGGCAGGGACTGCATGAGGCCGCGGTCGGGCGTGGCCGCCGTGCTGGGCGCCTTGGTGCCGCCGTAGGGGTCGCAGACCATGCGGCAGGTGCCCAGCATCTCGTAGTGCGCCGAGGTGCCGGCCGAGCTGACCAGCACCGGGATGAGGATGACCAGCAGCAGCACCATCACCACCCCCAGCGCGCCGGCCGCGATCAGCCGCCGCCTGCTGCCCACCAGCCGGCTCAGCGCAGGGCGATCCTCTTGCCTGCTTTTGGACAAAATCTTGATGGTTGGCGGGGGACCTCCTCAGAGCCGAAAAACCGCCGAGCCCGCGCGAGCTCGGCTCCCCGGGGGCTTCGCCGCCCTCCCGCTGCCGCCGGCGGCGGGGGCTCCCGCGGGTCGCGGCGCTCCGCGGCGGCCGCTGCAGCCGCCGGGCGGGCGGGCGGGCGGCAGGGAGAGGACGAGGGAGAGCGAGCTGCCGCCGCGCCCCGGCCGCCCGCACTTTTATCCTCCCGCTGGCGATCGACTTTTTTTTTTTTGCAGGCTGTGCCAGTCCGAGTCAACTTTCCCTGGAACTTGCCTTTCCTCTCGCGATCGCCCCGCTCGCCCGCTCTCTCTCTCTCTCTTTTTTTTTCTCTTTTTTTTTTTTTCTCTCTCTCGCAGAGACGACAGTCCTCAGCGGAGACGCGCCTCCCGGCCGCCCCGCGGCCGCCCCGGTGCCCGCCGCCGAGAGCCCGCGCCGCCGCGCCGCACCGGAGCCGGAGCCGGAGCCGGAGCCGGAGCCGGAGCCCGAGCCGGAGGGAGAGCGGGATCCTGCCCGGGTGCCACCTGCCAGGAGAGGAGGAGGCTGACGAGCGCGCTGGAGCAATTTATAGGCACCCAAAAGCGCAGGGGAAAGGGGAGCTGCTTTGGCATCTCATCCCAGCATCTGCTCCGCTCTTCCCACTCACAGAGAGTTTGGCATTACTCTGGCAGTGTGGGAAATATATATTTTTTTTCCTCTCTCCCTCCCCCACCCCTCCCGCAAACGGATGAACAGCGAAATCGTGAGCCTCACTCACTAGCTGTGTCTTGCGATGACAGCTCTTTCTGGAGCAGACCAAAAGGAAGAGATGTGCTTAGCAGCCTCTGGGTACCCTTCAGGTCACCGATCGAGAATTAAAAGGTCAATCCACCTCCTGCTTAACGCTACCCTGAGGCCACCCTGCCGTATTAGTGTTTTGTGGGAAATACCGCTTTAAATGTAGGGATGCTTTACAGTTACCGATTGTCCAAGTGGAAGTTATTTGAAAATACACCTCCCACCTCGCACAGTAATAGAGATTAGCATCTCTCACAATTTCGGATCTCCCTCTTCCCCCCTCCCCGATTACAACCATAAAGGCAGAGAAGGAAACCGTTCTTTCTGTGAATTAAAATTGACATACTCATCACTGGCTGCAGTGTTTCCCGGTGTTAAAGCCAGCCATCGCTTTGCTAGCAAACTGACACCAAGGGAAAGAGTTCCCTTTTGTTTAGAAGCTGAAGGAAGGTGCGGGGCATATGCAGATCAACAGATGCCTGGACCTGAGAAAAAGGTCTCTCTGGCTTAACTCGGGGGCAGCAAAGCGTTTTGTTAAGTCTTGTGGTTTTCTTCTTTTTTTTTTTTTCTTTTGTGTGTGTGTGTGTGTGTGTGTGTGTGTGTGAAAGGTTTCTCCTCCCCCAAGGGCTGGCGAGCACCTCTGTGACTGAGTGGGAAGGTGAATGTACAATATTAGTGGCATTTCTCCCGAGAAAGTATTAAGGAACCTGTCCTGCTTACAGATATACAAGGTACACAAAGAGCTGTTTAAATAAACAAACAGAATTGATTCCTAAATCATACTTCTGTATTCAGGAGCAATGGATGTCAATCAAACGTGGGTGACATTTGCCTGTCAATACAGGGATGATGGGTGGAAAGAGTGTGACTTATTACAGCAAGGCAAGAATCGGAAATGAGCAACAGCAGCAAATAGGACAACAACTAAATAATAGCATCTCCAGCGATGATCAGAAGGCTGTGATCTTGTCTTGGATTTTATTAGCACAAATCCCCTCTCCCCTCACCCGTTCTCTTTTCTTTTCTGTTCCACAACACAATAAGGTCAAACAAGCAGGCAGTGGGAAACAAAGATTCATTGATTCTTCCTTTTAAGCAGAAATGTCAGCAGCTCCTTTTGCTCTTTCCTGAGAGACTCAAAGGCAGCGAGTGGGTCCATGCTGCGTAGAAATGGGCCAGCCCAGCTCCTTATCTCCCCAGAAAACTCCCGATAAACCTTACATTTCCTGCACTTGTAAATATCCCTTCCTCCCCCCCCCCTTTTTTTTCTTTCTTTCTTTTTTCTTTCCTCTAATGCTCCGTCTTAAAAAAATTCTTTATCTGGCACTGACACAAGCTAGCCAGTTCCCTCAGCTAAGGGCTTCCCCTCAAGACCCAGGAAGGCAGTTGAACACACTTGGAGGTTTATGTTCATATCTCATCGCTCTCTTCACCCCATAGGAAAGGGCTTTCAGCACTGCTCTTTCATCTGGTCAGAAAAAAAAAGAAAAGTTGCACCAAGAGTGACAGGTCCATCTCAGCCTGTAGCTGAGCCCTTGAGGCATTGTATTTAGTCATCCCTAACCCAGGCAGTTTTTGTGACATCGGGATGTGCGTAAACCTCTATTGCAATGGCCGTGTTACACATTGGGAAAACAGCAAATCTCTTGCCTTCAAATAGACACAAACCTATCGTGGTCTGTCAAGCCATAGTGATGCTGGGTGACTTAATGGCACCAAGCACACCGTCAGTTCCTTACTCCAGCTTTGATAGGCCTGATTTTTAAAGCCAGGTCCTACCTACCATACCAACCATGTTTACCTTCTTAATAGACAGTTTTATCCTCATGCATACTGCCAAGAATGCTCATTTACTCTAGACTCTTGACTCTTTCCCAAAGAAGACCTGTGAGCCAGCTGCAAAAATCACAGCCTGAGATAGCAGAATAGAGAGAAGGGGGCAAGTACTGGTGCTGGGTTGTCAGTGGAGCTTGTGTGTTAGCTGGGAACATAACCTGGGACCTTGAATGCCAGGCCAGTGCTTTAGTTACCAGATTATCCTTAGTTCCCAAAGAAAAAAATATATTTTCCAAGGAAACTAAGAAAAAAACTGCAGGCCTCAGAGTTTATGCACTGGAGGCCTCAGTAGTCTGGAGAAAAGTTAAAAAGAAATGTAGAAAACTCTTTTTACCACGGGACCTTTGTTTTCCTGAAGTGGTATGTCAAAGCATTGATTTGCTGTAATTACGGCTTGGGTAGCATTTATGTTATAATATAATATCCTCTCTATGCTAAAGGCTAACAGTCGAGATTGACAGTCCATTCTTAACAAAACCATTGTACCTACATGAGCTGCTGCCAGTCTTAATGTGTTAAATTTCTTTGTTTTTTAGAAGCCCTCTTGCAGGCTTGCTCCAGCCTTTCAGCCTGTTTGCTTCTCTCCCGGTTCTCTGGGCCTTTATGCATTCAGACCTGCAGTTGGTGTTCAAGCTGTATCCCCCTGCAGCTTCTGCCATTTGAAACAGCTTTCTCACAGCTCTTTTCCTTACTGACTAATTAGTTAATGTTCATACAGAGCCTTAAAGATGTACAGCATAACATCCATGTCCATTTTACGTGTGTGCTGCTGCCTCAGCACTAAGATAGGGAAGAACTGGAGAAAACCATGTAAGAAGGTATCCACTGGCACACAGGGGAACATGTTCTGCAGTTGCCAGGCACAAAATGGCTCCTTATGCCTGCAGTGCTAAATTCAAAGGGTTAGCCCAGGAAAAAAAATATTCTGCGAGAAAGGGCAATCCTTTACCAGTTACAGTGAGCAGGAGTAAGGTAGAAAAAAGTCATATGCCGAGCAAAGTAGTGTTCGAATGCTGTGCCAAGTTCCATGCTGCCTCTGCTTACTCCTATCTGCATCTGTTTTGCTCTTGCTTATATTTTAACTCTTTTTTTGTTATTATTTTAGAGAAGCATTTTGAATTTCAGTGAACTCAAAAATTAAGGCTTTGCTACACTGTACCTTTATAAACACTGGTTTAACTATGTATGTAAAGATCAGCATTTCAACCTGGATACCAGTGATATGGTCAAGGAACAACATGCACTCACCCCAACAGGTAAGTGGGTTCAATGCTACAAAATAAAATATGTCATAAACGGGGAAAAAAATATTCATATCAGTATGGATGGCTCAAAGGCACCATGGTGACATGGTGGTGACACCTTTGGTGCGATCCTAAACCATTCCTGGTATTCTATTATTTCACTTCTGTTCACCCAGTTTGCTAAAATCTCAGGGCTGGCACATGTGACATGTAGTAGGTCCTGGTAAGGACCACATCCTGCACCAGTTTTGGTAGAAGCTTGTACAGGCAGCACTAACTATCTCTCCCAAAAACTTGTTTTGGTCAGCATGACTGAAGACCATCTGTGTTTATAGTGATGCAAGTTGTCCACTGGGTTCTTTCATAAAATTAAGATTTTCATGCTCATGGAAGGAAAACCAGCTTCGGTGTACAAGAGAAAAAAATTGTATTGCTGATTTTTTGGAAGATTTTACCTGTCCTTTGGAATGCAGGAAGTCCTTCTGCAGGGTATTCTCTGCAATTTAGGGATTTAAGCCATCTTTGTGTGTGTGTGATTGGAAATATTCTAGATTAAGTTTTATCATAATTAATAATGCCCTTTGAAGATCAGCCTCTGAACGTGAAGGCAAACAGGAAAATGATCCAAAGAAAATGTGTCCAGCCTTGAAAGGGTTACAACTACTTTTCAAATCTGAATGAGGGGGGAATTCAGGGAGGGCTGTCACTAAAGTGACAGGGCTCAACAAGGAGAATTTGCAAATAAATTCCACATATATCTTCCTTTTTAGTTTTTAATCTGAAAAGATCAGTCAAACATGACTGGCTACTTGGGGGGTTGGGGGGAATTAAAATGGAAAGATCGGTACCCGAGTCATGTATATCATGTTTTGACTGGTGAATTACCGCAGATATAAAAACATAACTGTGTATGTAAAATAAGTCTTAAACACATAGGGAGCTAAAGATTACACATTCAAGTGACCAAGTTTAAGGATATAAAATAATCATATATGACACTTGATAATTGCCAACATAAATAGCAGTAATTAACCATAAAAGATACTCATGACTGCAAGTGCCCTTGTTCATTCCAAAGATTAAACCAGTAGTTGCAAGCATAAAAGATTGTTCTTGCAGGTTTCTCCTCTCCTTTCCCACGTGCCTGCAAGCTTCCTTCTCTCTTTGTCTTCTCTCTCCTCCTTCTCTCCCCATGACCTATGGTGGCGAATATGAAGCTGTAGTGATGCATGGGAAAGTGTACAGTCAATCTTGGGAGTATTTTTTGATAGTGATGCTAGTACTTCTTCACCAGCCCCAGTGATGCCTGACCAGTTGCTTGCTCTTGCACTGGTGATGGTATAGAACTGCAAGAGCTGTACCTAGTGTCAGCTTCATGGTCTCTGGGTAAAGCTGCACCCACTGAGATCCTTCTTCTGATCTGTCACCCCTTCCAAGTGGCAGGTCCACGCTTTTCTTTGCAGGAGGAGTGGTGATTCGGACAGTTTCTAGCGAGGTCACTAAAGGGCCGTGGTGCTATGGAGGTGCAATTGAGCAATGCTTGCACCAACCAGTGAACGCCTCCTCCATAAATAGCCTCAATTTGCCAACAAGTGCACTGCATTTCAGGAACGGGATTTCAAACAATGAGGTTTTTTACACAGCACTTCCACCAGCTTTCTTCACAGGAGCGTGGGCATCCAGTGCCATGATAGTGTCTGCTTGCAGCAGGGTCCAGCTTACAGTCTGGGTCAGCTGTACTTGCTAAAAACACCCTTTTGCTCTACACACCCCACCTCTCCCTTCCTGTAGGGTGGACGTTTTAACTCATCACCCTTTTTTGATGTAGAAGTCTTGGCTTCTGCAACGGCCTATATAACCATATCAGTGGTTGCAATTTTTTCATGTAGGCTTTCTGCTTGACCCTGCCTTAACTCCCTTCTGATCAAATTCCATAGCAGATAACCTCTCATAAGCAGGCACACAATGTTCATTAATAAACCCCAAAATACAGAGATATTAATAAGTACTATTAAGTCAAGGAGTATTGCTAATAGTGAAGGCTACAGTGTTGGCATTCTTATGAAGATGTAAATAGTAAATACAAAGGGGTGGAAGATAAATGCCTCTAACATGGGAGTAAGATTAAACAACCACTTTGTCCCTGCTTAAAACTAAACCAATAAGCAAAGGCATAAATCATGTTGCACTTCTATTAAAAATTATGTCAGTTGTTAGAGTCAATCAGGAGGATATTTCCAGGTGATTTACCCATCACGATGATTTTGGTTACCTTTGAAATGGTTATTAGGCTGCCAATGCTATTAAAAAGAGATGTTAGGGGAAAAAAGCAAGAGCAGAGACAAGCTTTTCTAAACTGTCATCTGTGATTCACCCTTCTTCCTCCAAACCTGAAAGACTCCCTTTCCATTGTTCTACCAACCCAGCAATCTCCTGGCGTTTCATACCGGAGTCCTTTATATTCATCAGGAGGTTGATGGATGGGCAATAAGAATGGATAGCTGGGAGTGGAAAACTCAAAATTAAAATCCCCAGAGTGGCAAGATGCCCAAGAGATTTATTTTTTCTTCTGTCATCCCCTCAACTGATTTTCTTTTTGTGCCTGATTATTGATTTCTGGAGTAGTTAATGTTGTAATTTACTTTGCAAATTGCAATTACTTCTGATCATTCATTTTTCTTCCTATTTGCTTCATTAGTTAAAGCAGGAGACTCTTTGATCCTAAACAATCTTTACAACAAAATGGCATACAGTGGATTTTGGCATGATCCTGCAAGATGCTGAGCCTTTGATTATTATGGTAGGCAAGTGTGCTCAGAATTTTGTGAAATTTGGCCTCGCTTCGTTAAAAAAAACCATGTTGTAATATTGATCTGTAGGCCTGGTGCATCACAGATCAGGAATAGCTCCACTGAAGTAAGTTGTAAACTGAGAAGTTAACTAATGCATGCGAGATCAGCATTGGGTCTGCTTTTTGCATCACGGTCAGAGAGCTGCAAAGCACAAGGAGACACAGTGAGTGCTCTCATCCCCAAAAGGGACTGATTATGCCTGCACAATAAGGAAGGGACCAGGATGTTTCCTCACGGCATTGTAGAGATATGAGCCATGCAGAAGAACCATTGTGTATGTTTCCCAGCATAATGTATTGCCAATGACATTATTAATAGGCTATCCTGTACTGGATGGAACTTTGGGTTTGGTATTTGTAAATTTAACTTACATTTGTGCATTTAGCAGTAACAGCAAGAAAAGGATGCAGATTGGAGAGAAAAATCGAAGTATTTACCACCTTTTGAGATATGCATGTGTTCCTACACAATACATAAATTTTCAGCTAGGCTGTTGGTATTCTTTCTATACAGCAATAAAACTCTAGTATGAACAATTACTGCACAAATCCAAAAAGCATTAGGTGAGAAGAGGAACATGACTGGCTAGAGAGCGTGTCTACCATCTGGGGACTGAGATTTTCTACTCTTCAGGAAGATAAAATCTCAGCTGGAATTTTCCTTTCATGTAGTGAGACGCTATACATAGGTTTACAATATGCAGAGACACACACATGCCCATGCACATGTACGCACACAAATGTAAAATAGAAACGTGTATGTTTTTCTGGAATCAGAACTGAACACTAAAACCTGCGGTTATCACAATTCAGCAACCTGCTATTTTGTATTTTATTGTTTAAATGTAATCCAGAGGAGCAGGATAATATACACAATATTCCATGAAAATATTGGCGTGCACATGGAGTTACTCTACTGAGTTAATTGATAGAGTGCCAAATATTGTTTGCACTTAACACATGAGCGACTCCATTGGCCTGAAAGGAGCCCTCGCTCCTGTGTTACTGTGCAGTGAAGCTCATTGAACTTATATTAGAGTTTCACTGCTGTTTATGAGAACAGAATTTAGCCCGGAATCTTCTGTTTAATTAACTTTAAATCGCTAATGTCAGTCTTTAAATATCTAAAAGAGGCGAGAATCTTTTATCGAGTTTAATGCCTGGGAGAGAGAATGAAACGGGAAGAATTTGCACTGAGTATCCTGATAAATGCCACTTCTCCCTGCAACGCTGGGAGGAATCAGAAAAGGATATCTGAGGAGAGGGCAGTGCCTCTGAGCGGAGTAAGACTGACCGGGAGACTGTTGTGGACCTGGGTTACAAAGGGAATGTCATTGCTGGAGAGCAGCATTTCTAGCCATAATGTTGCAGTGATAGTACGCTGAGATAAACATATTCAGGTGTCATTTTGAGAGTTCATTTTGAACCAGGCACAACGCAGCGCAGAGAATCTGTCTGCAGGAGGAATCTTTGTACTTCGACGCACGGAGCAGTGCTGCAGCAGAGCTGAACGGCGGCAACTTCAAGGCAGCTTTGACCAAATTCTTCCTCCAGACAGTTTGTCTGGTAACTGCTCCTCCAACATTTGTCTCCCACCAGGTAGGGATACTAATGGCTCTTAATACAAACTAATTTGCTGCCAAATTTGTCACTCAGGTTCCTTTATTCAGGAAGTATGGCAAGCGGAAAGCAATATGCTGTTGTGCTGCCAAGCATGGATGCTGTGGGATCCAGCCATCAGACAGCTCAAGTCTAAAGACTTTGAGTCAGAGTTCCCTCTTCATGTATTTAATCATCTCCTTAGGGATTATATCGCAGATTTTTTTTTTACACTGTGCAGGTATCTATTTGGCATTTAACATATATCTTTTAGTAGGTTTCCATTCTTAATTATGTTTTTATCACACCTCCTCACTCAATCTATTACACTGTTCTTCATTTTAAAGTGCTAATAAGTAGCTAGTCTGAAGCCAGTAAGTAGGTATTTCGGTGATAGCATCACATCCGGGCTTCTCTTCCTCTTACCACACTCAGTGGACAGGTAAAAATACATTTTTTATAAAAATCTTATTTTCTGATGAAAATAAACTGGCTCACTGCTATGACTTCAGTATGTCATGTTAGAAGAGTCTGTCTCCTTCATCTGCCCAACTTCCGTCATCTGCGCAACTCCAGACGAGTGGCACAAGGGTAGACTGAGCTGCCCTTGCTATTTCCTTTGCAGCGTTCTCTTTCATTTATACAGAGGAGAGATCTCAGTGCAGAGGATGCTGCTGCCAGAGGACTGTGAGTGGATGGCAAATGCGAAAGAATCCCCAGCGCTCCAGTCACCCGGAGGATTCACATGCCTCCACTCTGGATGATTGTGCCTGCTGTGTTCCCGTTTATACAGGTGATGGTGCCAGGTTTCCAGAGTCTCCTTGCAAGAACACTTTGAATGTCCATGGGCCCATGGCACTATCCTGGCGTCGGCTCTTTATTCCCTACACATTTATTCTCCCTGCACTGCTTTATCTTCAGTTACATAAAAACTTAAATGAACTAATTTCCTCTTGCTTCAGGTCAGACAGGCTGTAGAGCAGTAAAAAATACAGACAAAAGCTGATTTTTGCCACCCTGCAGATGGGTCTGCTGGTTGCCCCCATAGCCTCTCCCACTGGATACCTGCTCAGGGCAGAGGGATGCAGCACTTCCTCACCCAAGTGCTACTCAGGGGCATCCGCGGTGCCAGCAGAGAGCAACAGTGAAAGAAGAAAAAGTATTTCTCATGCAGAGGACACTTGCTACCAGGTGATGGCAATTTTCAGGTAAGATAGATGCTGCAGTTGAGTTGTGGTGCAGTCGACACGCTGGAGGGAAGGGATGCCATCCAGAGGGACCTTGACAGGCTTGAGAGGTGGGCCTGTGTGAACCTCATGAAGTTCAACAAGGCCAAGCGCAAGGTCCTGCACATGGGTCGGAGCAATCCCAAGCACAAATACAGGCTGGGTGATGAGTGGATTGAGAGCAGCCCTGCGGAGGACTTGGGGGTGTTGGTTGATGAGAAGCTCAACATGACCCTGCAATGTGTGCTAGCAGCCCAGAAAGCCAATCACATCCTGAGCTGCATCAAAGGAAGCATGGCCAGCAGGTCAAGGGAGGTGATTCTCCCCCTCCACTCTCATGAGACCCTACCTGGAGTACTGCATTCAGCTCTGGGGTCCCCAACATAAGAAAGACATGGACCTACTCAAGTGCGTCCAGAGGAGGGCCATGAAGATGATCAGGGGGCTGGAGCACCTCTCCTGTAAGGACAGGCTGAGAGAGTTGGGGTTGTTCAGCCCGGAGAAGAGAAGGCTCCAGGGAGACCTTATAGCAGCTTTCCAGTACCTAAAGGGGGCCTACAACAAAAGGCAGAGAGGGACTTTGTCACGGTTTAACCCCAGCTGGCAACTAAGCACCACACAGCTGCTTGCTCACTCCTTCTCCCTCCCCTGGTGGGATGGGGAGGAGAATTGGAAAAAAGTAAACTTGTGGGTTGAGATAAGAACAGTTTAATAATTGAATCATAATCATAATCATAATCATAATCATAATATGAAAAGGAAGATAACAAAAAGAGAGATAAATCCCAAGAAAATACAAGTGATGCATAATGCAATTGCTCACCACCAACTGACTGATGCTCAGCCAGTCCCCAAGCAGCAATCTGTGCCCCCCTGGCCAACTCCCCCATTTTATATACTGAGCATGATACTTTGTGGTATGGAATATCCCTTTGGACAGTTCGGGTCAGCTGTCCTGGCCATGGTCCCTCCCAGCTTCTTGCACACCTCCTCGCTGGCAGAGCATGGGAAATTGAAAAGTCCTTGACTTAGGATAAGCCCTACTTAGCAACAACTAAACATCAGTGTGTTATCAACATTATCCTCACACTAAATCCAAAATACAACACTGCACCAGCTACTAGGAAGAAAATTAATTATATCCCAGCCAAAACCAGGACAAACTTTTTACAAGGGCATGTAGTGATAGGACAAGGGGTAATGGCTTTAAACTCAAAGGGAATAGATTTAGCTTAGATGTAAGGAAGAAATTCTTTACGATGAGGATGGTGAGACACTGGAACAGGTTGCCCGGAGAAGCTGTGGATGCCCCATCCCTGGAAGTGTTCAAGGCCAGGCTGGATGGGGCTTTGAGCAACCTGGTCTAGTGGAAGGTGTCCCTGCCCATGGCAGGGGAGTTGCAGCTAGATGACCTTTAAGGTCCTTTCCAACCCAAACCATTCTATGATTCTATGATACTTGATTCTGCAAATAGGCATGTGTTTGCCTAGCTCCACATGAGAACTGTGGGAAGCGGAATAGAGAGCAAAAGTCTGTGGCTGATCTTACTGAATGGGACAGATGGCAACCCTTGCCAAAAATAGTTTTGCTAGAAGTAGAACACATGGTAAATTGCATTAATTTTAATAATTGCTTTTTATGCTTTGATAAAAACTGGCAAAGACCTAAAGGATCCTCTACCCAAGATAATTAGCATAGCTCTCCTTGACTGCTCCCCTTTAAAGAGAATGCTGTTTTGAGGCTTTTACGGCTCACAGAATTGAGAAGGATGAGGCTGCCCACTTGTGCCAGGAAAGCAGAGTGCTTGGCTGTTCGTGGGACCCACAGAGAAAACAGCTTAGCTGCTCATCTATCAAGTAGCTTGAGGCCACTAAAGCAGTGCTGAGTTTGGTCTACAAGGGACATGCTTGTCTGCAGCCTGGCAACATCTAGCGCCTGTCTGGCCAAAGGATCTTGCAGAGTCACACTCTGAAGGCAAGCAGATCCAAAGCCTTAAAAAAAAAAAATTCAGTAAGAGCCTTTTTCCAAAAGGAAAGGCATATTTTAAGATTTTTTTTTTTTTTTTTCAGCAGCAGCAGATATACAATTTCCTAGCTGCTGTAGGAGAAAGGGAATAGGCAGCTCCTTTGCCCACTGCAAAGGGGATTTTTGCCTACCAGGGTGCCAGGTACAATTGTTGCTTTGCCATGTGAAAAGGGATAATGGGAAGAGCATGCCCGAGCTGGGCTGAAGGGCACTGTAGCCTGTAAAACATGGTGTGCATTCACTACTGCTTCTTACAATAACATCTGCTCAGGAATTAGGGATGCTTGACTTGGAAAGAAATCCTCATATCAAAGGGAACTCCCCAGCAATGGTGCCGGGCGCAATGTCAGACAGCACCAGCACCTCATTTACAGCAGTCACCTCACTGTCTAACTAAATTGGTTTAGTCTTCTGCCCAACCACAGCTAAATCAGAACATGGTACTCCGGCTGCTGGCAGAGTGTCCAGGCAAGGGGGCTGTGCCAGTGACACAAAATTGGTTTCTAATTGATGCAGTTAATTCAGGGCATCCATTTTTCAACCAGGTCTAAAATTATGTCTAATTACCCATGGGGGTTTTGGGGAACCAGCAATGCCTGCATTTCTTTCCAGTTCTCTGGAATACACAATGTGCTTCCTACTCACAGTGCTACACATTTTTGATATGAATGAAATATATTCTCTTTTACAGCTAAAAAGTGTGCCTGTCAGTCCAGATCAGAGTCAGTCCAGGATATAGTCACAAACCTGTCAGAATCAGGTAGGCAACAGGCCAATGTCTAGGAGTGGTATTTGTCCCTGTTAGACTAGAGAAACTCACTGCAACTGCAATTTTATCCCCAAAAGAGCACTGTGTGACCGCAGCTGAATGGGGCTGTTTTTCTTCTTCCTGCCAGGGTGAACCTCAGGCAAACAGAGAGGATTTGTGCCATGTAACAGAAGCCTAGGCAGCTCTGAGTGTGTGATAGAAATGTAGAAATACGTAAATATGAATGCATCCGCACACAACTAATGCCCCAAAAGGACACCTGAGCTAAACATTGTTAGTTGGTTTGCAAGCGTGATTTGGACGCACTGAACGCCGATTGTTCGAACTGCTTGGGCAGATAGACTGCAAAAAATCCTGCTAATTCAGGTCTTCTCCAGCCACAGGGATTATAGAAGTGAGCAAACTCTTCCCTGTACGAGGGGTCTGCTCCCTCAAGCGTGGCGTGGTTTGGTTTTTCCCTTCCCAAGCCAGAATTGAAGCACACAGGCAGGAGCTCAGCAGGGCTGGGGGGATGCTCTCGCCCAGGGAGGAGGCAGCTGCCAGCCGGCAGGTCCATGCTGCGGCGCTCAGAGCAGGGCTGGCACCGGGAGCAAGAGTGTTTGCACCCCGACACACTTCCCTGCCTTCCCGCACCCTCCCCCGGCACCCCAAGGATCTGGTCCTTGAGCATGTGTGTGCATGTGTGGATTATGCTACTGATGCTGTTTGTATTCAGTAATTTTTTAAAGCTCAGTGATTTAGATTGACAAATGTATTCTGATTTCCTAATATGTTTTCTTCACATCTTTGCTGTGTTTTTCCATAAGAATTATTCTGTTCAGCAGCTCAGGAAAAAACAATCAACAGCTAGAAGGTATATTCCACTTCAGATTTTTGCACAGAATTACAATGCCTCTTCTTTTTTTTTTTTTTCCCTTTGAAAAATGTATTTGTCTCTGTGTTTTCCCCACTGGCACTATCCTGTAGCTCCCTGTTTAGCTTGATATTCCTGTACCCCTCATGTTTTTGTTGATGTGTTTCCATGAGGTGTACCCAGTTGGTCTGCCATGATGGCGTTACTTTTGCTCCCACTTTTTTCCTAGAGTTGCACTGTTGTTTAACAGCCTCTTCATAGAGCACCTCGAAGGCTCTTGATGTTTGTATTGCTGTAAGTGCATAGCGAAGCCCTCTTCAAACACAGCCGTTAGCCAAGAAACACCGCGAGAAGGGCAGAGAACTAGGGAGAAGTGGACATACTTGCGCAAACACTGCAAAAGGGATGAGATATTCTGGAGCTGCTGGGCTGAAACATTTGACTGCATCACAGGCAGCAGATGAGGACAAATTTGTGACTTTTCTGCAAACCTGTGGGTTTTCACTGTAACTGAAGATGAATGTCTCAGTGTGTCAGGAGATGAGAAATCTTAGAAACACCAACAGAATACCAAAAACATTGCAAGGAAATGGAGCTGATTCAGTTTCTTGCCTTACTTAGTAATCAAAGAAGTTGCTTTTGATAGCTTGCTAGTGAAACAGGCTTTGTCATTTTTCTCCCAGAAATTAGCAGCTTTATTTGAATTACCATAAAGATGCCAAAACCCTGCAGGCAGTGGGATGACTGCACAAAATGCATTTTAGGACAGATTAGGGCTGGCCAAGCCCCCAGCTCCAGCACACATCAATCAGAGCCACCAGCCTGTGCTTGTAGGTCCCATAAATGCAGAAACCCAGCTAGGCACTGGTGGGATTTCTGAAAAGTGCCCAAGAGAGTGCTATTACGTCTATACGAGTTGAGCAGGTTTGTGTGATGGCAGACAAGTCATTTTGCAGTAGGTAATTAAAAGGATTAGATATTGGTATAGAAAGTCTGTGTGATGAGTGAGCTTTGCTGTCTGGGAGCTATTTCCAGCATGACGGATGCAAAGTTATTTGAGCATGCTAGGCAGAAAATTCCTTTTTTAATCCATCATTGGCAAGTTTTTGTCCTGATACTATGAACAGGCTAGATGATTTCTAGAGATGGTGCCTAAATTTCTGTTTATAGCCAAGTTTCTGGACACTACAGAGGGACAGATTTGCCCTGCAGGCTCAGGTGGATGTAGGCTTTCTGTTTAGGAGGGGAGATCCTGAAACAGAGCACTGCTCTGCACTGAACCCCGTTCAAAGATTGACAGTCAACCAAGTCTTGTGGCTGGCTCCAAAGAGGAAGAGGGGGAAGAAGAGACACTGAGACCTTCCCTGCAAAAGGCTCTCTGCTCACTGCTAGGGCTTGGCTGCAGAAGGAAAGCCTGCTCATTAACAGTATAAAAAAAGTGTCGTAGTTTAACTCCAGCCAGTAACTAAGCACCACACAGGACCAAGCTCGCTTCACTTCCCCCCCACCCGGTGGGATGGGGGAGAGAATCAGAAAAAAACCTAAAACTCGTGGGTTGAGATAAGAACAGTTTAATAGAACAGAAAGGAAGAAAATAATAATGATAATAATAACAATAATAAAATGACAATAATAATAGTAATAATAATAAAAGGATTGGAACATACAAAACAAGTGATGCACAATGCAATTGCTTACCACCCACCAACCGATGCCCAGTTAGTTCCCGAGCAATGATCCCTCCCAGCCCCACTCCCTCCAGTATATATACTGGACATGACATCCCATGGTATGGAATATCCTTTTGGCCAGTTTGGGTCAGCTGCCCTGGCTGTGTCCCCTCCCAACTTCTTGTGCCCCTCCAGCCTTCCTGCTGGCTGGGCATGAGAAGCTGAAAAATCCTTGACTTAGTCTAAACACTACTTAGCAACAACTGAAAACATCAGTGTGTTATTGATAAACATTATTCTCATACTGAATCCAAAACATACTGCTATACCAGCTACTAAGAAGAAAATTAACTCTATCCCAGCCCAAACCAAGACAAAAGGTTATTGGGAATCTCCTCTGGACCTGAGTGCTGACACTCCAGCGCTCAACAGTCACGAGAGCACAAAGATTCTCCCTATGTGATAAATCATAATGATAATGCGCTTGTCCACTTTTTCCCAGAATTTTATAGAATGGTCAAGCTGCAGAGAACTAAAGAAATCCAGATCCAAGCCTTCCTTGTCTCAAGTGCTCTACTCGTGCTGCTTTGACCTCTGCTCCTTGGTTTGTATGCTAATCTCTGCGCCAGATCCGCTCTGCAGAATTACTCACATTCTTTCTGAACTGCACCCAGCCACCACAGCCCACCTCGTTTACTGTGTGCACCCAAACGATAAGCCTGAGATGTATTGGTGGGTCATATCCAAGTTTACTTACAACACACATTTTTCTATAGCCCACCTGCATGCGCAGAAGGGGAAGTCACTTCACAGGCTGCCTGAAAGGGGAATTGTGACCAATGGAAACAAGAATACAAATACATACTAGAATACCAAATGTCAGATTAAAGAATTTTGCAGTACTCGGAAGCAGTTTAGCATACTTTGTTCAGAAGGAAAGTTCACAAGACTCCATCAGCTTTTCGGTGAACCTGTCTTATTTGAAATCATGAGGGACACGCCAGGTGAAATAAGGGCAAAGGATTCAGAAATGCGGAAATCCTTTTTGCCACAGGCCCTGGGTACAGAGGAGATTTATTTTGAGGAGCCCGCAGCCCCCAGTCCTTGCAGCAGGGTGAGTGGCGAGACGCAGGGCACGTGCCGGTGCAGGCTGCACGGCTGCCCCTGCGCAGGGCACTCTGCTCCCTGTCCTGGCCCTGAAGGCTTATTCCTCTTCATAAGGTCTTGTAACTCCCACCCAGGGACAACTGTCTTTATCCGCTCTCTTGAGAAGTTCGACCCTTTGCCCTCTCCCAGAAGGCAGGCTGAAGACCGGCCCTTGCTCCAGGGTTCTCAGCAATGTGGCGAGTACAGCCTCGAAGGCAGCTGAGCCTCCTCTGCTGGCTGGTAATGCTGAAACAGAAAATATTGACTGAACGAGGGTTATTCTGAACACAACATGAACGTTTCCTACTTAATCGCAGTTCAATTTTTTGAGCAACGGTGCTACAGATTACAAATACACCTTCCATCCTCCCGGAACAGCCACCAGACAACCTGGGAGGCAGGAGCGAGGAAGGTAGGAAGCCCTGTCGGATAAAAAACCTAAGGCATGAGGCAGACTGAACGTGCCTTGGGCTTCATCAACAGTTTTGCTCTCAAAATGAGTCTGAAGGCTGATATCTGCACAATGGTCTCGCATGGTGCCATCAGTCCCTCTTCAGCCTAAATTCTGGGTAATCCTTATTACCAGAGCGAGCTCCTGCACCGACTGCTGACAGCTGCCACTGTCTCTTTCAGTATCACACCATGCTCGAGCAAACTGAGGTACTGCAAGACCTTGGAGATAGGAGCTGTGATCCCTGTGAAAGTGTTTCAGAATTTGGGCCAAATTTTATTTGCCTTCCTGGTAGGAAATGTCTGCCGTGACACCTGTAACCAGGAGAGCAGGCCTGAGTGACAAAGGACATTCATTTTCTTCTTTTAACGGGAGAATAAAAGGAAAAAGACATTAAGTAAAGACAAGGTGGAAAAATGGCCGATTCGAGAAGCGTAATAGATGTGCGATTTTCTTAATAATCCCACAGAAACTGATTATCTCAGTTTACAACTAGTTTAAGGTGAAACTCAAAAAAATGACAAAGCTGCAGTCATAACCATCACTTTAGAGGGGGATTATTCATATTATATTATCGGGAGCAGTGAATTACTAAAAAGCCTTCTTCATGTCCGCATTGCTGCAATTACTCCCAATTACTGTCACTCACTCTTGTAAGGGATTTCTTGCTGCTGTGTCCTCTGCGAGGACAGCTCCGCAGCCCCGGCCGGCCGCACCAGCCGGGCAGTGCTTCCCGCACGCCGCCGGCCCCCCGGCTCGCTGCTCCTGCCCTGGGCTTGCTACTGTTTGGAGCAGGGCTTAGCCAGGCGACCGGACAGGCTTTGCGCAGGTGGGGACGGGTGAAGAGGGGTCAACCTCATCTCCTCCCACCGCTATCACCCGCTGCATCCAGCCTCTCCTTCATTTACCCTCGGCCTAATTACAGCTCTGTCCTTTTGCAGGGTTGACCCAATGCCAGGGTAGGGAAGCAGCCCCTGTGCCGCCCCTCAGCCCCGGGAGAGTGGCAGGCGGCACCGAAACCTCCATTACGTGTGCTCCCGCTTAATCCTGGCCAGAAATGAATTGTCTGCCCCAGGCAATCATCCGTGCTTGTGAGAAGGTGCTGGCTCTGTAGCTCTGTAGCAGCTCCCCTGGCTGAGGCTGGGCTCCCCAGGTGCAGTTTGCTAATTGCCTCCCCTTGTCATGGCTTTCTCCTCCTCCCCTTCCCCTGTTGCTGGTTTGAGAAACTCCTATTAACCTGGCTAATTTCAAGACCGTCAAAAAATTGTCTTGAGGCTCGTCCAGTTATTCACCCTGCTATATCTCTTCCAGCATCCAAAAGCTGTGGCTAAGGGTGAAGGAGCAGCTGGAGGACTGGGACCAGCTTTCCTCTGTGATAGTTACAACTCGTCTTCCCGAAGACTCGAGCTCACAGGGGCATGGAGGCTTTTATACCTTGCGCCGCGCCACAAATGGCTCCTGCCACCAAGTCCTCCTGCCTGCGGAGCCAAGCTCAGGCGCCCCTGCCCTGGTAATGGTGGTGGCCCTGGCCACTCGCCAGCCTTTGCAGCTCTCCTGCCACGGCAGAGGCTCACCCGCTTCCAGTCGTGGCCCCGTGCCCAGTGCCGGGGCTCCTGCATCCCCTCCCCATCTGCCGGTGATGGGTGGTAACCCCTGGCATGTGCCGGTGACACGCCGGTGCTTGCATTACCTTGGCTAGGCAAGGCATCTCAGAAACTAGGAGTAATGGACCATTTAACTGCCAATATTTACTGTGGAAATGCAATTTTTTTTTGTTTTGTTTCAATCTGTATCTGCCGTGTCGTGACTAAAAACAGACTCACGCTTTTGGAGAGGAAACAAAACTCACTCCTCTCTTCAGTTTTTGTCTTTTTTTTTGAAACCCCAGCTCCTCTTTCCCTGGACAGCCTCCTTTGGTTTTGGGAAGATCTGGGCATTGATGGGACAGCAGCAGCTTGGCTCACCCTTCCCGCCCAGATTCAGACTTTTAACAAGAACCTCTTATTAATGACAATAAACCACCAAGACTGAAGCACTTGCCATTACTGGGGGATTTTTTTTGCACTTACTTCTGTGGCTGCCCTGGTAAGGACAGTTACTAGGAAATACGTGGCAGTGATGCGATTTACCTAGATGTTGCTGCTGCTGCTGCTAGATTTGCTTTTCTATACTCAGATGCTGGACCCTGTTTTTTGAGGTTTGTCCAGGGACAGAGGACAGGAGGAAGCCCTCTGGTTCAGCGAGGTTTGGTCTGCAGCATACACAGCGAACGCATACACACTCTGTGCTGCCGCCGGAGCCAGCCACTCTCTCCACTGAGAGAATGCCTTAGAAATGGCTGTTCAGACACATAGCGTCGAGAGGGACAAGCGCAAGGGAAGGTGGAGTCACAGCCTGACGCAGAGCCAACAGTCTGACTCCGCACAGAGACCCACTGGCCAGCCCCGAGGACCTAGGAGCGGCACCTTCCTGCTGGTGAAATTGATTTTTTCCACGCGTTTACTGAAGGCAGGAGACACTGTCCCCTGCCAGCGAGACCACTGCTCAAACCAGGTGGTCTCCTGTTAACCTCACAAACATCAGCTCAAAAGGTACGAAATCCCATTGGATCCAGGCATGGTGTGCCTCTGGATGCTGCCGGGGGCTGAAATCAAACGTCCCATAAATGCTGGCAGGGAGCTGAGCCCGAGCAGCCCCCAGGGCCTGCGCGCAGGCGTGCAATCCTCCTGCCCTCGGGACAGAGCACCAGCTCTCGCCAGCGCCGTTTACTGGGGCGCTTTACCTCTCACTTGCTGTTTTCAGCTCTTCAACGTTTGCACCGCTGAAGTCCTGGCGTGAGCACCAAGGCTCTGGTTCAGGCTCGGGCTCCGGCTGGGGCCTGTCTCTCCCGGCTGGCAGCTGAGGGGCGATGCGGCACGGGGACACCCCTCCAAAACTCACGTGTACGCAGCGCCAACTGAAGAAGAGCCCTTGCCCCCACCTGCGCTCTTTGAAGAAGAGCTGGGAGCAGTGCTGCTCACCTCCTGGTGTACATTTTTGCAGGATTTGTCTTTTACCTGTCATTTCCCGAGGGCTTGTGAGCTTCACAAGCGCCCGATGAGTGTCGGGGTCCTTCCCCTCCCTCCAATCCCTACGCCGAACCAAACCTTTCTCCTGTTACCCCAAAAAGTCCTTACCACCCGATAAGCTTTTCCCTACCTCTAATCCCCTACACCTGCAGTGTTATTCCACTCCCGCTTTCCTCGGGGTCTCCTGGTCACCCTTCTGCCTTGCAAGCTTCCAGGCTGTTGCGTGAAAAGGTGGGAGAGGCAGGCTGGGATTTTCGGAGGCGCTCAGTTTCCAGCGACACCTCATAGGTATTCAGGCTGCCTTCCTCCTTGCTGACGAGCCTTGTCTACAGAGTTTTCCTGCATAAAAAACTGCACATGTCAGAGAGGAAAGACAAATGACGATAGCAATAATGTGGAAGAACATCCTCTGAACATCTGAGAGGGCTGAATTCATGAACCACTTTTATCAAGGCGTACAAGAGGCACTTAAATATTAGCTGCTGCTTATAAATAATATTGGTATGTTAAATACACACATATTTTCACAGTTCTACAAAGCGAGTGATCTCTGTTTGCTTTCAACAGGAAATCATAAAGTAAAAATCCATAGGCTTATATCAAGCTTATATTATTGTCCTTTAAGAGTCAACTGACTCTATAAAAATGACTGTTTTCTAACGAAGATATCATTAATTGGATTGAGTTGGCAAAGTTTAAGTGCCTTGTCATATTTTGATTGCTATGCTGTGCTAGAGCTTATTGATTTTATAGAACAGCCTGTAGATAAATGTAATGATTAATTTCATTTGGTTTACAAGAACAGAAAACTTCTATGCAGAACTGGATGCGCTATTTTATATTTATAACCGCCTGTACCTCGCAGGAGCGTGGGTCTAGCTGTGAAGCCATGCCAGGTGGCCTGGCCTTCCTTCATTTCTTATTTACTCAAAAGAAATTCCATTTTCCTCCCAAACCCATGGGTTTTTCCCCCCGCTCCTTCCTTTCAAGGGCTTTGGAGAGATTATTTGTCAATCTTTATTTCTTGGGCGGGGTGGGGTGGGTGTTACTGTTTTCTTGCTGAAAAAAGGAATGGTTGTTAAGCTTTACTCCATGTTTCTCTGTCTGTGAAGCCATCAGCCGCAGGTCCGAAACCTGGGCCCAGCTCATGGACCTGCTTTTAGGTCAGTGCTTGCCTTGGGTATGAAGAAGTTGGTTCCAGGCCCCCAGTGCAAAGCCCTGTGCGTCCCGGGGGCCTGGCGCACCCCCCTGCTCTGCCTCAACACCCCCGGCCAGGCAGCAGCTGGGGGGGTCTCCCAGAGGAAGGTGCAGCGGAGCATCGCTGCCAGGGCCTGCCCTCGCAGCCTTCCCCGCGCTCCCAAATCCTTCCCTGGGGCGGGGGGACGGCCAGGCTGGCCGCTGGGGGTCTGGCTGCCCCCCAAATGGGGCAACCCAGGGCTGCGATCCTCTTCGCACACACCGCAACGGGGCTCTGCTCAGCGCGGAGCCCGGGAGCTGTTTTTCCCGAGGCTTAGGGGCTATTTTTAGCCCTTGCTACGGCACTTGGTGTCGCATGGCTGCCTCCGAATTACTTGGTGTCTTAATTGGAGGAGTTGATGTAAAAGCAAAGTGAGGGGAAAGGAAATACCAGCAGCCTCCCTGGGGACACCCTGCCAAGCCTGGGGGTGACGGTCGTGCTCGCTGTGAACTGTCTCGGCACGTTTTTGTACCAGCAACGCGATGAATTAAAAAGGATTTCGGGCCTCAATTTTTGTTCAGGTCTGGTGTTCTCCTTCCTTGCTGTTCTAATTGTATTATTGCACCCACTGCTGGCAAAGGCTGAAAACTGCATTTCTAGATGCTGCTGGTCATTCCTCCTATTTGCACAAGCAGCTGAGAGCTTCTGACAATTAAGCTCCAAGCCTACACATTATCTGCAAGGTGCTTGAATTTAAATCAAAGTTTTGATTTATATGTTTGCCCTCAGAATGGACTGGTATTGACTTCCTGATCCACAGGGTGTTTAATGCATCTCTGGGTATCACCGGCACAGCAGAGGTCTTTGAGTAGCCTAAGCTGAGAAGAAATAAAGACAGGGAAGTCACTTTGTATGGTCTGGATGGTAACTGCTAAAATCATATCCCAATAAGTACTCGTGCACCTCATTCCTCTGAATCAGCGCTCTCTTCTGCTCCAAACAAACACAGATGCTCATTTCTGAGTGATCTTGGGGAATCATGTGTGCCAGGCGCGTTTGAGTAGCTACCTAAAAGAAAGTATCTGGATCGATACGAGAACAAATATGAGGCGGCTGAGGGTGCTCAAATCAGGCCACCAGCAGTTCGGTTGCTAAAGCTAACCCCCCTGAGGGGGCAGCTGGCAAGATCGCCAGTTCTCCACGTCACTCCTGTGACGTTCGTTACATCCTAAACCACACAGCTGGAGGGAAAACAATACCCAGTATTAAGCTAAAATCCCCTCTCCCACCGAGAGCCTGAGCCCAGCACACATCACGGCCTCCGTGGCACTGCCCGTCCTCCAGCGGTGCCCCGGGTTGCGGGGCCGAGCCTCAGAGGAGCCTTTTGGCTCTGCTCCCCTCTGGCTGCTCCTGGGCCAGGCGCTGCCATGCCCAGCCCCACGGGCGGTTCCGAAGAGCGGCTTTTGCCCCGGCACTTTGGTCCCGGCGAGCGATGCTGACCGAGCTCGGGGTGGCTCCAGCGGGCGCGGGGTTGGCACGTTGAGGATGACGGGGGCGACGGCCGGGGCGGGAGGCGTCCCCGCTGCTCCGGCTCTGCCTGGCGATAGCTCTGTGCTGCCGGGAAAACCGCTGCCACCAGCCTGCCATTTCCACGCCAGCAAAGCAAAGATTAGCAAAACCGCGAGAAGCACAGCACCACCAGGCTCAGGCGGAGGGCATGCCTTCCCCCGAGGGCCTGTAGGACGCCAGCCCTTGCAAAGGGCACCCCATTTAAATGGTTATTGAAACAGTGGGGGTATTTTGTCCAGTGCTTGCACGTCGCCGTCCGCAGGCATGAATGACTCCAGGCTGGAGGGTGCAGCTCAGCGCCAGGCTCGTCCCCCTGCTAGCACCCTGGCCGGCCACCGCCATGGCCACGCTCCCCACGCCTTCTCGCACTGGCGGCTGCCCCAGCACCAGACCATGTGAAACATTATCCTGAATAACCGGGACGTCAGGAAAATCGTGAAGCTACGCTCAGCCTGGGGGTCATCACCGCTCGGCTGGGCACCAACTGTGAGCTCAGGGCTGCCGGTGGCACAGGAGGGGGCAGAGAGGCTCTTGCCAGCAACAAGGGAGCCGAGGTGAGGAGCGAGTGCCCTGGCAAAGCTGCCTTTCCCAGTGCTTTGCCCCCGATCACACCTCGTCGCTAAAGCTGGCTCCGAACATGTCCATCAACCTGCAGGGGTGACTACCGCAGCTGGCACTCGCGCGATTACCGTGCTCCTTGATCTAAAAATACAGTTAAAATTTTGCTTTTGAGATACACTGTAAAAATGTCAATTTTAAGGGCTTTTTCACAACAGGGCAATGGTTCCTGGTAGAGCTGTAATTCAGTTCCTGCTCCAAAGGGGACGGGGAGCGGCAGTGCCTGCGTGCGGCACTCACAGGTGAGCTGGAAGGGGAGGCGGGAGCTCAGCCGTGCCAAAGGCAGCGGCTTCGGCAGCGGTGCTGGACGGAAACCAACCCCAGATATTTATAAATCACTGTGCTTTACAGGGAAATTACTTCTCCTTGGATCAGAGGAAAAAAAGTACCCAGGAGGGGAAGAAAATCTAACTTTTCGGAGGTTATCATGGTTTCATCCCAGAACATCTGCCAGCCCTGGTGTCAGTGCAAGGCAACAAACACATGGCACGAATCCGGGAGCATAAAAGATGTGTCATTGCAAGAAGGAGTAGGAGGAAAATAAAGCAAGCTGACAGCTCACATCCTGTGCCATAATCCTAGAAATTGTTAATATTTACAAAATTAACAACTAATATAACCGATGACAATCTCACTCCTCCTGGTTGTCATGAGGATATTAACAGTTACCACCCGCTCCAAACTGGAAATATTACCCGTCTCTGGAGCTCCTGCTGCTCAGCACGCATGGGGATGGCACAGACTCGCCCTCCCAGCTTTCATACCAGCACCAAGCCACGAGCCAGTGTGGAGCACCCAAGCATTGCCAGGGCTGGAAATGCCTCCTGACCTCACTCTGCTCCCTGTGAGGGAGCAGGGGGTCTGGCAGAGCAGGGAGAGGGTTTCTCCCTCTCTCCGTCTCCTCCAGGAGTCCAGCACCCGGCCCTGTGCACTGCAGCGTGGTGGGGAGACTGCGGAGGAGGAGGATGGGGACGATACGTGGTGCCAGAGGGGGGAGACGCGAAGGCTGCGGTGGCTCGGATCGTACCTCCGAACAAGTTGCCATTTCAGAAGAAATGCCCATGCTGCTGGTGTGATTTGCCAGCTGTAAGGCTGGCAGCTAATTGATGAACAGATGCTACAGTGCCATTTCCTTAATAGGAAAGACCTGGCTAAAACCAAAATAAAGATGCTTGAATACCAGTGACTCCATGGGAAACATATTTCCAGACTAACATCATAAAAAGGTGAAACTTTAGAATCACAGTGTTGTTGCCCACATCTTTTTTAAATAAGAAAGAGAATAACAGCAATACCCAAGCTCTCACAGCTGAGATTTTTTGGTTGTGTTTTTTTTTTTTAACTCTTCTCTGTCCATCAGGAGGACTGCAGGAGGCAATACAGGCTTAACTGACACTGTAAGTACAAGAAAACCATGGATGGTGCCTGCACATGTGAGATTTCTGGCTTCATTTTGCCCTATCTTTAGCAAGGAGCATTAATTCCCCAGGCTACTCTTTGCACAGGCACAGCATATTGGTCTTACAGTAATGTTAAAAAGTTTTCTTTGTCAAGGTGCATTGTACGCAAAAAAATCGCCAAAGTCTTTCAAGTTCACCGTATGCAAAATCAAAACTGAGAATTACCTGCATCATTGTTTTCAAAGAGCTCCCAGGTGCTGTAAAGCTTTAAAAAGCAAATTTTCTTCTCACAGGAATAATTTTCTCCCCTTGAAATGGCATGCTGTTGGCTGTATGAGAGGTTGGCCCAAAGAGACAACCTGAACGAGTGACCGTGAATGAGTGGATGGCAAAAAAGTCCTCTTCAAGGCACCCTGAGATCAGGGACCTCATTGTCAACCAGGCCAGTGACACAATATTGATCAGTGGAGCAAAGAGTTCCCTCTACAGAGCTCCATGCTCCAGCTGGCACAACACAATTGCTCACCTCGGGACAGCACCCAAGGGCTCACGGGAAAGGGCCTCAGTTTGATGGATCCTCTGGAGAAATGACCATGGGGACCATCATGAGCTGCGATGCTCATTAATTGGTTCATTGCAGTAGGACACAGCAATTCCTTTCCTTGAAGTACAGTGGGGAAATAAATGTGACCCAGTAAAATGAAACAAGCTGTTTTTAAATATTAAAAAAGCAATGACTCTAGAGAACAGATACACAAAATCACCAAACTCACATTAAAACTGTTGTGGTGTTTGCTATAAGAAGCTGGTACCTTTTTAAAAACACTAAAACATTAGCATGTTACATCCCAGATGGTTTGCTTTTCTTCACCATGTCTTTTATTCTGCCCCGAGTCTCTGAAGAGCACTCCTTTTCCCCCCATTTTGTTTTCTGTTTGTAAAGCTTTATACATTTCAGTTTTTCGTCTTATTCTCAGATCATTATCTTAATTTTTCATCTTTCTTTTCAAGAAACTTCTTTTTTCCCCATCTGCCACCATCTTCAGTATAATACTTCTCCCTTTAGGATTTCTTTTATCCTTCTCATCTTTACGCCTTTCACTTATTCTTCCCCAGACCTTTCATTCTTGCTTTTGCTTGTCAAAACTGTGTTTCTTCCTCCTTCATGGGAGAAGAAGTGGGAAGGTTGGGTGGATTTTTTTTGCTGTGAACACCCAGGAATGCTCCAATCAATACTTTGAAACCCCGCAGAGGAGAGCTTGCAACGAGTCTTTCAACACTTTCAAAATTTGCAACAGCAGTTAATGGAAGTCTGACTAATGCTTGAAAATCAGCAGCTTATTTTAAAGTGGTGCTGTAGCTTCCCACCAATAACATTATCAGGCCTTCCCCAACAAGCTTTTATTTTTACATCAAAGACTACTCCATGCTTTGAAACTCTTGTAGCCCCGTAGCAACTTCTCTCTTTCTAAACCCCAAGACACAGAGCAGGTGATGGACGCAGTCTCAGACACCACCCGGATGCCTTTAGCTCTGGCTGGATTTCTGTTCAAATCAAAGGAGAGCCGTATTGCCACCCCGCTCACAGAAAACCATGTCCAGGTGTACCCAGGGAGATTTCTGAAGAGCAGCGAATCCAGTTTAGCTGGCAGTGAGCCTACGTAAAATGTCTATAAGCCTGAAAGCGGGGTCTAGCCATGGCTCCAGGCACCTGCCAGGAGAGCAGCGGCTCAGCCCTGTTGGCACCGCTACCCCCGAGGGCTGGGGTAGCATTCAGTGACAGGGAACAATACTGGGGGAAGGATCTGGAGCCTCTTCACCCCTTCCCGATAGATGTGCCCTTGCTATTTATTTTGTTCCAAAAGGAATTTGCAATAGTAGTTTGGGGATCTTCTGACATTTCACTGACATTTCTTCAGGGCTTTTTGTAGGATGATTATTATTGTCATTAGGTACCCTCACGTTTTAATGCCTACACTAGATTTAATTGTGTGCATTCCAGCCGGGGGCCAGTTTTTGCTGTGAATTCTTAACACGCACCCAACCTAGTGCCTCCACGGGCCTGTTTCAGTTGGATCTGTGCCCCTAGACAGATCACTTAAGAGGTCTGAAAAATCCTCTGCAGAGCTTGCAACAGATAGAATTGACTGTTCCTGACAAGTCTACCATTTTTACTGTTTTCCATCTGCCTACCAAGACTGCCTTATTCTTCTGAAGTACCAAAGACCACTTAAAATGTGTCTAAAGCTTGATGCCAACTTCCTATCCCTGCTTGCCAATTCAAAAAATCTGTTGCAAAATATATGTCAATACATTTATTCTCAGACTAAGGCAACCATGTATTACTTAAATGCTGGGGTAATCCTAAATGCGATCAAGAGGCCGGTGCTGGTAACAGTCTTCAGATACAAAATGGCTTTTGTATCATTTCTAGCATGAGACATTTAAAACCTTTTATTCTCTCACTGAGCACAACAGGCCTGTTTCGGCAGTCTGGGCATGTTTCCTGGCTTGCTGTCCCTATGGCAGCCGAAACTCGGCAATGGGTTGCTCCGGTATGAAATTCATGAAATCGGAAATCAAGGCCAGGAAGGTCTGACACGAGCGATCTAGGTATGAATAGCTGTTCTTGCTCCTTGAGTTTCCTGGTTGGCTTTTGCTCTGCTAAGACTAAAATTGTTTGGAAATCACTGTCTGTAGATTTTAGGTTTTTCTTCCCCACTGGTAAGACCTGAAGCTATTTGAGATGTTAAACAATTTGCGGCTTCTGAGCTTGGTTGTGGTGCTGGCTTTGTACAGATGAATATAGAAGCTGTGGCATTTTCAAAAGCCATTTGGAACAGCTCTTCAATACAAGCACTTTCAGTAGAGATTAGATACATTATTTGGGTTTTCTGCCTAAAAAAAACCCCCAAAACCCAACCTTAAAAAATTGGCAGAAATACCATTTTCTTCAAATGACAAAGTTCTCTTTTCCCAAATTGAGGCTGGCAATTGGCATCTCTTTACAAAGACAATTTTTTTTTCTTTCCTCTCTCTCTTCCCCTACTCCATGATTTCAAAATAACCTTCAAGGCAAAAAAAGCAGGACATAGCAATGTAAAAAAGAAACAGAAACTGATTCAAATTTTTCACTCCCTCAGCAGAATGCTTTCCATTTTAACTAACTTGTATCAGATAAAATGCTATCACGTTCCTACACAAGAAATTAACACATTGCAGGAAACTGGACACATACGTTCCTCAAGGAATTTGCTATTCAGAAGTCCTACTGAAGAAATTGAAACACAATACAAATAAAGACCTTTATTAAAATCACTTGGAATAGTATATGAAATTTAATATCATATAATATAGGTGCAAAACCCCTGATATTGATAGGACGTGATACATGTGAAGAGAGGACATTAATATACATATAAATAGAAAAGCTAAAATGTGTTTGACAGTGATATATTAAATGGCTACATAAATGGGACCATAATTAGGAGAATACGTAATTTTGTATTCCTTAAGCAGTATCTTCTAAAGCAGTATACATAGTAAATTGCTTTTACCTCTAGTGTCTGCTTTCTTATGAGTAACAGGAGATGCGTAGGAATATTATAGGCACATGCAAAAGCAATGTAAAAGATATAAAAACAGAGGCAGAAGCCAGGGACTTATTTGTTCTTGGCTGCCAGAGGCTTACGGCTGATCTTCTTTGACTTGTCATTGTTCTTCTTTGGAGGTTCAGGATTCGCCTGCATGTGTCTGCCATAAAGACTGTAAGGAAATGAGACAAAGAATTTTTGTGATACAACCATTAAACACAGGCTTTTACTCTGCAGCATGTTAAACAATGCATCTAGTTACTAGAAATAAAAAAAGGAAGGTCATTATATTTATTTTGTCTCAACACACTGAATTTTCTATTATATCTCATGCTGCAGTCCATAATACTAGGTTTTTCATGACTTATCGGGAGAGTAACATCAGGAAGAGCAGGCCTTTGGAGCAGTGAATGAGCAATCAGTTTTGCCTTCAGAAACCAGCAACCTTTATTCTGCAGTTATGGGATTAAGGCTTGGAAGGCTGCAAGGATGTGTATTCAAGTCGACAATGACAAAAATTGGGTTGAACTGGAGAGATAGAGTGCCCACTTAGAGCAAAGTGAGCATCATCCCTAACCAGAAAACCCAAGGGCTTGATAATGTGACAGAGAGCAATGGTGTCACAGCCGCCTCTGCTGCTCACACATGATTGATAGTACTGGGACAGCTACCAACACATCAATGCCACATTACTAAGTACCACTGATTAAATGTTGACAAAGTATCCTACAATTAAGATGGCTAGCATTCACCGCGAAGCTAAACAGACTACATGGCTGAGAGGATCTTGCTAAACATCACATAGTAATTAATAGATAATTTATGAGTAATCCTGATTAAACTAAATTAAAAACCTACCCAAAATAAACACAGCTCAAACTTAACTTCCCCTATTGACATAAAGTGCTTTTTGAAGACGTACTTTGCGGGGGTGTCAGTGCATCTCGAAGGGAACAGGGACGAGCTTTGTTTCTGCTCATTCAGCTGTATAAACACTGGCAATGTTGACACCAATACTGAAATCCCTCTGAAAGGTGTCCCCCTGCTAATACTTAGGCCTGATGCTGGTGAGTGTCCGCCCCAATCCCATACTAGGCTGTTGTCAGGAACTTCCACCACTTGACAGGAATTCTGCTACTAAAGATAACGGCACCAGTTCCCACAACAGCCTTCCGTGTGTCACTGCACCTCCACCTTTTGGTGGATTTTGTCAAAAAATGGGACAGATCAGGGGCTTGGGGTTGAGAAACTCTGAGTCTTCCTAGAATTGCCTTTTGATGTGTCAAAATTGGGATGGGTAGCTGTCAGCACTGTTGCCACAGAACCCGGGTCCTGCATTTTCACATGTCTGGGGCATGCAGAAGGTCCCAGCTGTGGCAGGCGAGCTGCACTGGTCCATCACACGCCCCCTCACGTGCACTCCCCTGCTGCAGCCTGTGTATGCAGCTTGCACATCTGCCCAACCCTCGCTGCAAACAAGGACCAGGTAGAGATCCTTTCGCTACTTTTGCTTAGTCATGTCCAGACAGACTTAAGTTACTCATGATACGTTGCTGCTTATCCAGAAAGCATGACCTGATAGACAGTTCTGCAGCGGGTATCACAGATAAACTGACTCTTTATTTACAGTGACCTCTTTTGCTTTGCAGGCTGAAACTAATTTCAGCAGAGGACGGGCCCTCCTTCTTCTACAGGGCCTGATGGACTATACAGTCAACTGTATGCAAGAGACACTGAACAAGGATCCAAACAGACAGAAATACCCTTGAATTACTGTGCTGTAAGGCATGGCCATGGAGGGGCTATTTACGTCAGATACAGAGAGATTTGAGCCAAGACATACATTGGTCAGTAGAGCTTCCTGAGGAGGGGAAGTGGAGAAGGAGGTGCTGAGCTCTTCTCCCTGGGAGCCAGTGGTAGGACACATGGGAATGGTTCAAAGCTGCACCAGGGGAGGTTTAGACTGGACATTAGGAAGCATTTCTTTACTGAGAAGGAGGTCAAACACTGGAACAGGCTTCCTAGAGAGGTGGTCGATGCCCCAAGCCTGTCAGTGTTTAAGAGGCATCTGGACAATGCCCTTAAAAACTTGCTTTAACTTGGTCAGCTCTGAATTGGTCAGGCAGTTGGACTAGGTGATTGTTGTAGGTCCCTTCCAACTGAAATAGTCTGGTCTGGTCTGGTCTATTCTATTCCATGTCAGGAGGTTAAAAGCTACCACCCGCTCTGAGCTTTATTTCGCTCTATCTGGAAGATACTTCAACCCTGGGGTTCCTGGACTGCTGGGATTAGAGCTTCTCGTAGGGTGGGGTAGAGAGGCAGCACTCGCTTTCACCTCCTCAGCAGCTGCAGTTTTACATCATGCTGCTAAACAGGCTGCTGTCACGGTGCGCTGTACCCAAAACAGCCTTGCTCAAGGAAAATACAACTGTAAACTATGACATTATTTCACCTTACTGAAATTTTATGTGTGCCATCACCTATTGTCAACACGGGATCAGATCCCATTTCCTGATGAACACAGAGAGCCCTGACCCTCCGTGATAACTGAATGCTTACTATTAGCTACAATACACATATTTTTCTTTTCATAAGAGATACAGCCCCAACAGCACAAGGCTATATTTTATCTAAATACACAGTATGTGTACTAATCAAATAACCATCCTAAATAACTGTCCTGTTTTGGAAGGTGTTAAGTTAGTTGAGGGAGGAAAGACAAGGCAGGAGATGTTTTGGTATCAGGAAATACTATCATTGTGGAAGAGCACAGAAGTGTCATTCACGGAGACTGTCCTATCAGAAACCTATCCAGGGTAGAAAAAGTCAGGGAACAAGCACCATCTTGTTCTCAACAATATGCGGCGCAGCCTCTGAACCACTGTCAGCAATCATTTTGTAACTCTGAGAAGTTAGCAACAGAGAAGTGGAAATGCATGCTCAACTCTGTGAACACCAATAGTTAGTTAAATACTAAATTAACATTCAAGTTGTTTTCTGGCTCTAGAGAAATAATGCTACATTGGAGTAGAATGTAAAGTTTTTTCATATAGTAAGAAAAGGCCCCTTTAAGAACTGCGGACTGGGACTTTAAGTGCTGAATTAACAGAGAATTGACTGATCCACTGTATCTGAGCTCAAAAAAACTTCACAGATGGGAATGGAAGTCCCCTGCCCCTGTCCTGTCTTCCACCTCCTGCTGCCCCACAGCTCCTTTGCCCTGTTAGTGCCAAGCCAGAGAAGACTGTAACAGCAGCTTTAGTGGTTTTCAGGTGTTACATACCCTTTTTTTTGCTCAGGTTGGTTTAGGCTCCACTTTTTTGCTTTGGAAACTATATGAATTTCCCTCTCAGATGACACTTCAGGCATTCATTCTGCCTCTCATTTCCTGCTTTCTCAGGGTAAATCTTCAAGTTTGTGGACTAGCAGAGCTCAGGTTAGTGAACTTTTTCTGAAGTAAAAGGGTGTGGTGGGAATTCTACTGACTACATGGATGCTTTTGAAGTGCAAAAGCTGAATATTGACAATTCTGAATGAACTTCAGAGTTCTGGTATAGTCTACTCGGGCAACACCTTTTGACCGTGAAAGGTTCAGTGGCCACTGCATGCATTAAGCAGTAAAAATCCCAATTGACCTCTAAGTATTTTTAGTAGCAGTTTTTCTTTGATATTTACTCCTTATGATATTCAGTGCTATTGGTACTCCAGCAATTCCCTCCACCCCATGCAAATACTACGTCAGTAGTAGTAGATGTGTGTGAGATGCAGACATCTGCAGCACTTTTACATTCTTTTCACTTATTCTCAGGTCCAACCACTTCTATCGGCACATGCACTGAATTTTCATCCAGGAAAATAATTATTGGGTTTTAAAAAAGCAAATCAAATATATCTACTTAGGTTTCTCTGGCAAAATTTCAAGGAAGTTTCAGCTGCACATTGCTATCTCAACTGAAGATAAGTGCTTTACAATCTATCACAGTAGTCTGCTATGCAAAGAGCAAGGATCAGACGTATTTAGATTATACAAGCCTTCGCAGACAGGGACTCTCTCTTGTGTTTGCACACATCAAATACGAGGAGACATATGGTGTCACAACAACATTTAAATACAATAATGACTGTGATAATGCCTCTGGGACAGAATTTGCCTTCTGTTACACTAGGGAAAAGAGAATGCACAATTTTCAATGAACTTCTGGTACAACAGACACCACTTTTATAGCTCCCAAGGAAAAAAAAAACCAAAACAAAACCAGAAAAAAAAAAAACCACCAAAGAAAAAAACCTAATGGAGCTGATCCGCAACTATCTGAATTACACAAGAACCTATAAACCCTTGGCTGTAATAGATGTGGAGTTTACATATACAGCCCTCAATCTCGATACCTGCTGGAAGGATAGAGCCACAGAAACCATAGCTTGCACGTCACTGTCTGTCAGCCAAGCTGTAGTAACCAACTGTGTACATGTTCTTGCTCTGGCATCACTGTGAAGTCAAACGTGTTAGGCAGAGACACTCGTGCACCGTCCTCAGCAGCGAAGGTCAGCTTAAGACATACACACAGACAGTTACGCAGCTCAGCTGATGGATGGTAATGTACTAGGAGATGGCACCTTGACATTATCTGTTTGTACGACTAGACCCTTAGCAAAGGCAGACGGCCTCCATAAACAGACAAAGGAATATTGAGGCAGATTGTGGCTACTGTTTCAAGGCAGATTTGTGAGGTAAATGCTGATAATATATTCATGGCAGCACCTTCACACTCGGTAGTTTGGAATGTCACCTGTTCATGGGGCTGGTACAGCTCTGAGCAGGACACTACACACAGCTTGCAGACCAAAACCTCAGCTGAAGAATAAAATCTGGAGTGCAAATAAATATTTGAGATGTTTGTGGTTTGCAGCAACAGTCAGAAGCTAGTTATTACAACCACAGTTCACAAACCGCTGAACCTTTGTAGACTTAGCAGCTACAGTATTGCATGCAGCCTTCTCATTATGTTAAAGTGAAAGGGGAGATTAAATGCAAGACTGAAAATGCAGAAAGCCCTCAGATAGAGATTTCCAGTTGCTTTCTTTCCTTGTATATATTTTTCAAAGCAAATATCTCTCATGAACATAAATGTTTCTTTGTATGCAAACAAACAAAATCTCCCTGCATTCTCTGTCTGCCCCACTGGAAGTAACAAATGAGAGCACTACGGCTGCTGCAGCAAAACTAACAATATCAAGTGAGAAAGATGCTCATTAAACTTCATCATTCTGTCTACTTTAATGATGCTTTTACTTAATAAAAATTCCCCAAGCAGTTGCAAGGATATTAGGCAAGGTCTTTGGTTATGTATCAGGGGTCTAAGCTGTCACTAGCAAGCATGCAGTTCAGGATGGGCATTCCCAAGAGGAAAGAGTGAATACAGCTTTCTTGTAATAAATTCAGAGAGAATCAATAACCACAGCCTGCCACATTACTTAAGCATTTAGGCAAGTAGGTCATCCTTCTAAATTAAACTACAAATTGCTAAATGTTGCAATTTACAGCATAAGATCAGGCATGGAGCCTTGTAACTTGAAAACTTACAGTCTTGCTACCAAAACCTCTGAATTTAAAAAAGAACCATAGTTAAAATTCATAAAGTTCAATAGAGCCACTTTCAAAAACCACCTTCAGCACAATTGCCTCCAATTTTTTGCTCTTGTACAACAAAACATTCACTAGCTGAAGGCTACGTGCTCCCAGAGATGAAAAGAGTGAACTTGTGTGTAAGCTAGTGAACTAGCATCAAGTGTTTGATGCACACATTAATTTTCTTGAATTTAAGCATTTTGAAAGAGGATTTCAAGAATGAGCCATAAGAAATAAATTGCTTTCACTTTATGTCTGTCATAGACCTACAGGGTGAGTATGCAGTATGAAAAGGACGGACGCAGTTGAATACGATCCTGGAGAGATGCCACCTCCAGGTATGTACCATAATCTGAGAAACAAAGGTGAAACATTCCAGCACTGCTTGCTTGGAGCTCAGGTTCAGGCAGGTATTTAATGCTCAGACACAGCTTCAAATGTGGGTATTTACAGGACCTCAACAGGACAGCCCCCAGCCCCAGCTGCCGAGGCAGGAGAGGGGAAAGGCTGAATCAGTGGTGATATCACTGGAGACCCAAAGCTGAAAAGAAGTGCTTGCAAGACTGATACGTGCTGGCTAGCCTGTATTAGTTACAATTCTCAAGCGCTTACTGCAAGATGCTTTTGCCTTGGCAGTTTTTGCATGGCTTATTGCTGCTCTGGTATCCCCTCTGAGCTACTGAGACTGGCCTTTTCTCCTGTGGGAGCTGCTAACACGTCACCTCCTCAAACCACATCTTCTCCTAGGAAGGGGCCAGATACTGGGGTTTAATTTGCCAGTAATGTACCAGTGACAGAAAATAGTGGGGGTTAAAATTACTTTGCAAGTATCGTATTATTTTGGTAGTTTACCAATAATTTATTTTTATTCTCTGTGACATAAGTCAGATGATTTAAATTAAGAGGAACATTGCATGGGTAAGTGAAATGAATATCTGGTTTCCTTGCACACTCGGATGGCAAGCTGCAGTTTTAGGATTCTTAATAAGGAAGAACAGACAAGAGTGACTCATTTTATTCAGCTAATTTTTTGCCCCTTGTTTGCGAGTGCTCTGAGAGCAGATGGCAGCAGTGTCAAGAGATGTTCATCATCTGAAGCTTTCTGCAAGTTTCTTCAAAAACTCAGCTTTGGCCTGTCATCTGTCTGTGCACCACCTCGCTCCTCGTGCTCCGAAACGGAGGCAGTGCTCACTGGTTGAAGGGGGCAGGTGCCAGTGGTGCTGCGTGCTTGCTACGCTGCAAGAGCCTCTGGGCTACTAAACCTGCTGCTCTTAATGTGTCGTAAAACTGCTCCAGTATTTTTAGGTCTTTAACAGTTTGTCTTCCTGTATTGCCCACTTACACTCTGGTATGCCTAATACTTCAGACTGCCCCAAATCTCCACACCCTAGAGTCCAGTCCCAAGACACTGTGAAGTGTAACAACCTGTGATATCTTCCTGTTCCCTCCACCTGCCCCAATAACCTTCATAACCCAAAGCTCCTGCAGAGTTTGCCCTGGCATCACCCTCCCTAATCCCCCCAAGTCCTGCACTTCACTTTTCAAAGAGACTTTCTGCATCACCAGAAATCCCTACTCCCCTCAAGTGCTTTCTGGGGTCTTCACCCCCAGAAGCACTCTGCAGGGGAACTGATCATGTCTTCCCATCTTGGATTAGCTCTTTTTTGTAGCTAGTTTCATTTATTGGAGCCCAAATTAGGTAAGAAGGAGAGGATTCAGTACAGGTGGAGAGCTGGGTATCCAAGCCTGTGTTGCAGTCAGTGGAGATCTGGCTAATGAAGCCAGTGGAGTAGAAAGCTTTTTGGGTGACCAAATACAAGTGTCTGCTGCGAGATGCTTAGTTGCTATACTCTGTTACAGATTTTCACCAACTGCAGTGGACAGTAGGCAGCTAGCTGACACGTAGACACTCACATTTATATATGTTAAAATAATAGATGAAGTCTGCCCAAAGCAACCGCTCCCCCTCTGTTCCCACTTGGCACGCTCTCACAAGGTGTTAGCTACCTTACATTACAGACTCTGCCGAGTCATACAGTCCAAAGTTGACTTACTGTGAATTCCTGCCTAAAATCACTCCAATCTCAATAAGCAAAAAAAGTATTCTGCCAAAATTGTCCTGGAGCTCACCATCTCAGCAACTGTGTTGAATGTGCATCCAGCAAAATAAGCCCACCCATCCCATGTGTCTCCTACCACCCACTTCACATTCATTTCCTCACAGGGCTCCCTTCGGCCGGATCCCTCAACTCCAGTCTCTCCTGTTTGCATTTGCTGTGTCATATATCTGACGAAGAGAAAGACTCAGCCTCTACGTGTCATGTTTCCCACCTTCTTTCCCCACAGGTTACTGTCAGATGCATCCTGACCAGATAGACCTCTGGCCTGAGCTCAGGAGCTCCCTGTGATGCTCCTCACAATAGCATCATCAGTCCTGCTGTGATGACCCAGCAGCCCAAACGCAGCAGTTGCAAAGGGAATACAGTCCAGTCGGACGTGTAAGGAGACACCTCGGTGGAGATGTGTCTGTGTGGGAAGATTTGAGCCAAGGTAACTATGATTTACAAACACCTTCTCTCCTATAAGGCTGGCAATTGCTGGATAATTTTAATTCTGCCAGACACGTCAGCTCTTAAAGTGGTTAATTTAACCCCTGCTTCTTTGAATTCACCATCTTGCATGTTAAGGAGAACTAATTTTCTTTTTCCAGAAAGGAATTCCAAGTAGGTGTTAGGCATTTCTTTAATTAATATACAGTAATAAAAGAAAGCCTTCTCCTTATATTCTCTGAGGCTAGCAGCCTTTTGAAGCAAGTACTTTAAAATGTGAGGCTTGTTAGGGGAGCACAGCTGGAAGCTCATAGAAACCTAGAAAAAAAAGAGTCTTTTGTAAAGGAAAAGGATTTGCAAAACTGGGTAATGACTTTGCATACCCAACTTGAAAGAGCTTGCAAGAAATGTGACTTTTGGCAGAGAGGTTTTGAAAGCACATGGAACACCAGCATCTGTTTTCTGAAAGTCAGACCTATCTAATACCTAGGGAGCCCAGCACTGAAAATCTCAGCTGTGCTCCAAAGCCAGAGACACACACAAGGAGGACCTCCATGGAACTGTCATGAAGATGGGAAGGAGAGGATGTGCTTATGCTTATTTCTTTAAAAACAGAGGCAAACATGAATTAAGATTTCATCTAAAGAATCTATTATGCTGATAAAACAACCACCAGCTAGCCTGGTATAATGAGACAGCAGACTGAGAGGACCAGGGAAAGAACAATTCGTTTCTGCACCTGGATAGTCCTATCAGACTATGTCAATCATGAAGTATTTCTCACCTGGGACTTGCATCTTCAAGTGCATCCAGGAGGGCTGATCTCCCTTCTCACGCTCCATTTCAAATGGACTGCTGACTGGTTCAGCCTACATGTGCAGACCAGTCCCTGGATCCACCCCAGGCACAGAGAAACCTCATAGGTCAGAACCTAAAGTCCTCACAGCTGAGAATTCCCACAGATTGCAGTGGAATACTTTTCCCCTTGTTTTCTTTTCACAGGTCAAATGGTGCTTCCCCACTTATGTATGACCAGAAAAAACAATTTAGTGCCAGACAGAGGTATCAGCTGTAAACCCTGAGGGCTGAGGTATCCACCAGGACAAATGACATCTTCCACCTAATGAATCAAAAGGAATTAAGAGCCGCAGAATCTGCATGAGCAGGCTCAGCTTCTTTGGCAGAAGCCTGCACAGGTGGCTGCAGAGAAAAATGCACCAGCAAGAAGGAATAAGACTACTCAAGTGAGAAGTAAGTGTGTTCTGTTCACTGGAGTCACCTGTATCATCACAACCTTTGTCTTTATGTATTCGTAATTCCGTGAGCATGCAGTAGATAAATCAACAGTTTGTTCCATTTCACCAAACCACGTTGCTGGGACCATATTCAGGGCCACCTGCCTGCTCTCAAACTAACCCTGGACAGGCAGCGAACACGGTGCAGAAAACATACTAGCACACAGCACAGACAGCCTCCTGGAGCCAGCCGAACGGATTCTTCATTCTTATGTTATTTTAATGTTGTTGTGCCCATGGAGTCCTTTGGGTTTAAGCAAACCAGTGCTCATTTTCCTTTTTGAATGCTACACTAAGGGGCTTGCTGCTCAGATAAATCCCCTTACATAATCTTTATTATTGATTTACTACATGCATTTTGCTGTGCACCTAATTAACATTTAAAAAAAGGAAAACAGAAGGTAAAAATAGCTAAGTGCAAGCCAAGGAACTTTCTTTAAGTTATTCTACATCTGGCAGGTATGTATTTCTTTTCCAGTAACTAGACAAAGTGTACCAATAAAATGTATAGAAGGGACTCTGGGAAAATACTGATACGCAGAGTCTCTTTTTTTGAGCAAAACTGAAGTGTCTGAGTTAATCTGAGCCTGCTCTGCTGCACACTGAGGATGACTGACTTCACTGGCAGTAGCAGGGAGAACATTCAGGGGACTGCAGTTCTCCATACGCAGGGTTTATATAGCTGCCCTGCTCTGCTGGGCTGGCTCACATGCCTCTGGCCAGGGTGTCTGTCTACCTTCATCATCCCTACTGGCTGCAGGGCCGGCTGCCTAATGGCTCCTCAAACTAGACACAAAGACCAAACAGTGACGAGGGACACAGTGACATGGTGGGGAACTCAACCAACCTAACCCTCCTGAATCACCGCTCCCGAGACCCTCAAAGGCGAAGGACTAAGCCCCGCTCCCGCTGCACAACCCACTGGGGTGACTCAACACACTCTTTCTGGAAGGCTGTGCAGGCTCTGGGGACCACTGTGTAAAGGGGGCACAGGACTTACTGTGGGATGCTTAGGGGGAGTCTTGGGATTGAGCAAAAGTATTTAAGGATTATACAGGACTTATGAGATGTTTAGGGGAAGGACCAAGAGAGTGGAAAGGAGGGATCAAGATGGATGGCAGAGAACAAGTGCAGGAAAACGGAGAGAGGATCAAGTGGGGAATAAATGAGGCCAGTCATACGCAAGCAGGAGTCTGGCCAGAACGCTTGTTTGGCTAAACTGCACCAAATCACCTCCAAGTGGAGGTGTGTTCTACCTAAACCCTCTTTATAACTGTTTTCTGTGTGAGTGTGCTCTCTGTTCTGACAACATGCATGCGTGACCCATCAGCAAAGTTCAAGCCAGGCTAGCTGGTCACTAGGATGGACTGAGTCCTCAACACTGGAGAGACCAAGGGCCTCGGATCAGCTCCCAGCGAGGCTGAGGGGCTGTAGGCTGGTAAGACTGGGTCTGGGGACCTGATACTTGAAATATCCAACATTTGGGAGCCAGGTACCAGATAGATCCCTGACATAGGGTTTTCCGTGAGCAATGATGCCTAGAAATGCAGTCTGGCTGTTGTTTGTCCTCTCTGCGTTTATGTGACCACCTGTCCTCCCATCATGCTAATCTGTTCATGGCTGGCCATGTGTACACACATGTTCTGAATTTGTGGTTAGCCTTGCTACTGGCAGGACAAGGGAACAGGGATATGGAGCAGCTGGTCACTGCCATCAGTGGAGAAATCCCCTGGCTCCTCCAGCCCACTGGATTTAGCTGCACAAAAGCGCGACCAGGAAAAAGGTGAAGAAATGAGGAAACTCACTTCACCTTTTTGACACAAAGGACCACATCTGAAGTGCTACACATCACAGACAATCTAGTTTCACCTAGTCACCTGAGTCAGCTTTCTTTGACACATTTTGTATACTTTCCAGAAAGGCTGTTTGAGCCTTCTCAGATTGAATTTTTGAACATGCACCACAGGTCAATGCAAATATTGAATTTTGCCGTCTTCCTCATGAAATCTCTTTCCAGTTCCCAAACACAGCTCTTTCAACTCCTCCCTGGCCAACACTGGCACAAACATGCCAATGATGTCAATCTTCCAGATGCTCTGATGAGTTGTGCTCAGACAGGTCCACATACGCACAAAGGAGTAAGGAGATTCAAAGCCAATTTCAAAATCATTGTCTCCATTCATGTTAAAATGCTGGAATTTTGAAAGCCAGAGATCAAGTACTTCATTACAGAAGCAAAAAATATCAACACGATGGTTTTCCAGTTATATACATCTACTGCGGAAGACCAAAGATGGTCACACAGATACCATGTAATAAAATGATACAGACTGTTCACCCCATTTTCCAGCCAGTGTTGACCAAAGCATCACACCATTAATATTTGGCAAACAATTACTGAGTTTTAAGCAAATCTTTGGCGTTTTTCCATGGCTTTTACTGTGCCAACAAAGCTGTTCCAGAATATTTTCAGGAGGGACCTATGTTATGTGGCAGCCAATAATCTTTATGGTAACACTGCAATGAAAATGTCGCTTACTGTAATGAGCACAGATCATAAGTTAAGCCTCCAGCTACCTTTCTATTATTTTTCATTACAGTCTTTCTGGGTTTGTTATGCTTCAAGAGTACTCAGGGAATTACATCAAACTAGGCTCACTAGTCAGCTCTTCATTACTCAGACCACACTGAAACTGAGCAATCAGCAAACTGAACCAGCTCCTGAGGTAACACAAGACACTAACATTTGTTTGAATATTTACCATTTCTCTTTTAGCTTGTCCTTTCTGAAAGGTCTGTTCTGTAAATAAACTTGCCTACAGTTGGAGGTCATTCTGAAACAACAGGAAAACCACATATTTTTCCATGCCATTAACACCTTGAGTGAAGGGTTGAGCTTCCTTTTGTCTACCAGAAACAAACTGTGTTATATTAATGTTTTCCTGACAGCAGTGTTTCTCCTAGAATTGTATTCCATAGCACTGGATAAGCTGGGTGACACTACAAGTCTCACTTGCTGTGTGAATCCTCGTCCCTGCCTCATTGCAGATTTTTGCATTGGCTTCCTTCCCTCTTGCAAAGCAAGAAGCTGACCACCCCTTTGGAAAACAACAGTTACACTGACATCAGTAAGTTCTGGTGTCATCCAATCCGTACAACTTCCCAAGTTGCTTTCAGTGTATTTCAAGGCCCACAGCGTGAAGAACATAGAGCCTTTTGAAAGGCCGCCTTCTTCCCTGATGTCCGTCAAGATGAAATGGTAACACAGTGCCAGCCTCATTTTGATCTCAACAAAATCAATACAAGTTTTGCTTCTGATTTCAGTGGATGCAGCCTTTGGCCTGTAATGTCAAACAATCTATTCCTGAGAACTGAAAATCCACTAGTGCACACCATGCAGCACGGTCTACCCCGTGAGGCAGGTCTCATCGCAGTCTTCTTGGAAATCACCTACATTTCTTATTTTAACTCTCTCCTGAACAGAGTGACTTGGGAAGTGCAAAGACCTCTAGATTACTTAAGAATTACAACAGAGGTAATAATAATTTCTGTTGCAATTAGTGTTAGCAACTGAGGCATATCTTGGAAACTGCAAAAACAAACATGGCTTTACAATGTCAATCAAATAGCACATTCTTTGTTATTTAAATCTTCTACACATGGTCATTATTATCCATGCAAGCAAACAGGCAAACTGCACTTGCATTACAGCTTACAGCTCCAAACTGTACAGCAATGTATGAACAACACAGGCTGGCTATGAACACTGGAGTGAAAATTATGTCTTCTCATCAAGTGCTAGCAATAGCTAGGGCTAATGAGTCACTCTGTAAACTTCTTAATGCATGCATTAACCAAAATAGTTTCTCTTACAAGGAAGGTGGGATTATGCATACCAATATGATCTGGTTTTGCTGAACATCTTTTTGCCATAGGTAGGCAGCACTCATCCTAAATCACTGGTGCTTGCGTATGCTTATGAGTTAGAGGAACAAATACGGAACTTCTACATAAAAGGACAGGAACTAGTTTACTCCATCATCAGACATTTGCAAAAGGCACCCACAGGAGCCTCCAAGAGTGATGCAAAATAAACTAATGGTTCCACCTGCTTCTGGGCAAGAGGAAAAGAAACATGGAGTTGAAACCACTTGCAGAGACGGCAGAAGGAGTGCAATAACGGGGAGCCAAACCCCAAGCTGCAATCTTGGAGGATAAACTGCAGGACATCTACTCTGTGTCGGCTTACAAACATGTTAGAAAACACATTGCCAGGAGGGCAAACATGGCCCTTGGACTACTGTCCTTACTTTCTGGTTCCTCAACACACAGGCTACTAACACCTTTGCCAAATCCCAGCCTATGCATGCAAGGTAGCAAACAGGCACCCCGCTTAGTTGTGAAACTGTCCCAGTATTCCCCAAGCCCGCGGCACGGAGCGCATTTATGAGAAATGCAGGAGTGCAAAAAGCATAGTGGCAAAAGATTTGTCAACAGCTCTCTGTCACCAAGAAAGCACTTCATTAGCCTGTCAATTGCACAGTGTCTAGGAGATACATTTATTGACAACTCACTGCCAATTGATCCAACGTCTATACAAAGCTCTTATGCAATGAGTTTGTTGACTCACATGATCATGAGCTCTATAGAGAACTAATAGCCGTACTAAGCCCCAAATTGCTCCAATTTCCAAACAACATGAAACCAAAAGTGGTAAAATCCCACCAACGCCTCAGCAGCTAGACCATATTCCCTGCTTCCAGCACAACATTTTTAAATGAGATTCATTTTTTATACACTTCATAGGTGGGGTATGAACTCACAATGAATAAAAGTCCTTATACAAAACACTGTTTTTCACTTTTATGGCCACTTGTGCTTATGGGATTACTTTTGAAATACAGGGAGCCTGCATCTTCTGCTCCCTCAATTTAGCATGGAAGTACCCAGTGATGTTCAATTCTGTATGCCAACCAACTTCTCTGTGTGGCTGGGTCCCTCAGCCTCTCATCAGGTTAGGATAATGCTGCGAATGGCTAATGGATCCTGCAGTGGCTTTAACAACTCGCAGTCACTTCACACAGCCAGCAGCATTCCTGCAGCGCACACGCTCCTAACCCTTGCTTGCTTTGCTTTGTACTACCTGTTTTACCACTTCATGATAATGCGGTGTCAAAGACAGCAGGAGTAACCTATTCTGGCATCTCCATCTGGCACTATATATCAGACTTGTGCTGCTCTGGTGGATTAGTTTCAGATCCCTGTTGGCAGATCAAAGGCAGCAATAATAACCACAAATCAATCCCTCTTTAAGGCCTAAAACATCTTCTCCCTCACACAGGATGCCTCATTTCTTCACCACCCCAGAGCCCTTATAAATAGCAACTTTGCCTAGACACAACAGTTGTATGCAGATACTCAGGCCCTGGAGAATTTGGCGCTGTGTTTTCAGCTGCTTTCTCCTATTCACTGACAAACAAAATGAGCAGCATCAGTAGAGGGGCTCATGTGGATTAAACACTCGAGTCCCCAAAAATCAGAAAGCTGCTTGGTGCCAAAGTGAGGACACACAGAGAAGATGGCTTGCTTCCTTTGGTCTCATCTCAGGTAACATATTTTCCAGCACCCATCGGTGAGACAGTGCTGTATTTTCACTGAAGCACCCACCTACCATCAGCTCACTGCTCAGTGCTCTAAGCTGACCAACAGATGTTTTCAGAGCACATGTTCAGATACAGAATAGATGCATCCCCAGTTGAACAAGTGCACTGTGGACAGGCTGCTTTCTAGGGGTGTTTCCTGACAGCTTACCCACTTGATTAGCACATGCTGTAGAAAATAGGACTCAGAAGAAAGGGGATTCATGAGGTTTGAGATCCACACAGCTGCTCCAATATAGGGGGGAATATCTGGTCCCTTTCACAACAACTGTGCTTGCATTCCTGAGATCGCACTTGATTTCTTGATGGTCACCTGTTAGGTCTTAGCTAAGGCAGTGGGAGTTAAAATATGACTCAAAGGCTAGGTATCAGCTCTCTGCCTGGCTATGCTTTACTGTCAAAATGAGATTTTTACTGCAAGAGAAGTAGCTTTTGTTTGCTCCCTCTCCGTAACACCTTCATGGTGACAATGCTGTATTTACCATGATGTAGCTAGGCAGTTCCCGAGGACTCAATTCACCCAGAGATGTTGTGGCAAAAAAAAAAAAAATCTGTGGCTTGGATTTTACAGGAGAACAGCTATTATGCTGTAAAAGATATACCTGCATGGGCAGTGAAGACATAAACTCTTCCTCTTATCTTTAAGTCTTTCAGTCTTGTAACTTGCAGTTTGAATTATGTCTCCAAAGAGACTGCTACATCAGCTAGGATAGCAACAGTTCAACATTCCTACATTTGTCCTAAAATGAAACCCAGAGATAAATAGTAAAAATGATAGCTGCTTAAAGAACTTCTGAAATTCTTAAGAAAAAACGTATCAGAGGCAAACAGCCACAAATCCTCTGGTGCCAATATTGCATACTAATACACTTTGCAAAGCCCAGAAAGACCTATTTGAGGGTTACCATGTAAGGGCCCAAAAAACATTTTGTCCTAAAATTCTTTTGAATACAAAGTACTTTGATCCTGATTTTTTCAGTATTCAATTAAGATACAGTTCTACTCAACTGACTGTTTATCACTGATAATTTTTTTACTATACACATAAAACTAGAACATTGTCTCAACATATGGAAAATGTGGATAGTACATATTGCTCATAGCAGCACATAATTTTAAGAAGAACTATAACTGTACTATTTCTAGATAATTTTTAAACTATGACAAAGATGCATGCTATTGAAGAAAAATGGCAAGCCTATAAAAAGCTACATGTGTTTGAGTCAATCAAGTATAAAGAGTATATTTTTTTTCTTATATTATGATTCTTTTACATGCTAGTGTAAGTAGGAAGTCAGAAAGATTAACCAAAGATGAAGAAAAAAAGACCATCCTCTTCCTCCCACTACTAAGCTTAGAAAAATATCCTAAAAAGAAAAAAAAATACACTGGCAGCTTCTAAGACAGTTTAATAAACCTTGGGGAATGCCTTAGTGTTGAATTTGGTTTCCCGGTAGTACCTAAAGCACTGCTACTAAAGCAATACAATAAAGTTTATGAACTTGTCTTTACTGCTGCATAATTTATCTCTGAGAAATGATACTATGGCGAACAACTGCTCTCTATGAATCTCTTCGGGGCTTCAGTGAACTGCAGTTTTTATCACAGCAAGTAAACTGGATCAAGATTAAACTCCAAACCAAAATATATGTCACATTTTTTTATTAATGAAAAATACTTAATTCAAAAGTTAACCACTACTATACTCAAGTGTTTTCTTATCCTCTATGTCAACTTCCCAACTAAAGTGTTTTTGAGATACTTTACACTGAAAATCAAAAGAAACAAAATCCAAAACCACTCATATTTCTTTCTATTCAAGAAATTTTCCCTTTTCTTTTTTATTAGTTTCCTGCCTAACAAAACCCAAATACATCCCTTCATAAAAAAAACCCCAAACGAACAAAAACCCCCTTAAACCCCAACAAAACCACACTGCAAATTCAAAATAAACTTAATCAAAACCCAGTAATCAAAGCCAAAGGTACACTGACTTCACCTGGTCTAGTGCTCACAGTATAGCGTGCTCAGACCACTTTCCAGCACTGTAGTTACGCTGCTCTAGAAAATGTTTCGTTTCGGGGTACATGCCTTCTGTCAGGACAGCAAGTTAACATGAATACACAGCTGTTTAGTTACCAGATTTAATGTGATGCAGGCACAGGAAACCCTAGCCAGAGGAAAAAGGTAAAGAAAAGAAAATAGATCAATCCATTTTTGTAATTCAAAAACCCCCGAACAAATCAGATGGTATAAATTGGAAGGTGTAACTACACAGAGGGACACGCATACACGTTGTGGAAAAAACGTTGTTGTCACTCAAACCTCACAAGCCCATACAAAGCTGACACAAAGAGTGGTGAGGAACCAGCACAATGGAAGGGAGACCCACAGAATAAGGGTCAGCCAGTATCTCCCACCAAGGAGGTATTAGATCAGTCTGTAGAACACCTTTGTAAGAAAACTGGCAGATATTCAGCGTAGCCTCGAAAAAACAGCTGTGCTGAGGGACTGATGACCTGAGCATACACTGGGGTAGTTTTCATCCCTGGATGTTATGATTGTTAGCAGAGTGGCATTTCTCCATGTGTTTGTCTGTAACAAGATATTTCAGGATGCTGGATTATCTGATGAATTCCAACATTTCAGGCAATGTTCTAGGCAATGGGCAGTGTCATATTGATTTGGTGAAAACAAGAAAATGAAAGGGGAAAGGTATATATACACATAGGGTTTGTGACCTCTTGCAGTTAGTTAGCAGATTCAGCTGTTTCAGCCATCCAATCTGTGAGTAATGGCCTGTAGATCAAAGAGCCAGTGGATGGCTGCCATCTTCTTCGCCAGTGTTAAGGATCCCCCTTTCCTCCCATATCCTTGCAGCACTTGCTCCCAGTACAGTTTAGAAATGCTGACACCTAGAACAAATTGCCTTAGGGATGGGAAGAAAGTTAAGAGCTAGGGAAAGGATGCAAGAAAGGAAGGAAGAGCTATGAGGACAAAAGAGGGATAAAAAGACACGCAAAGCTTCACGTATGGAAAAGCAGCTGACCTTGGCACGGGAAAAAGAGGACGACACCAGTATATTGCAAGAAACACACAGGCAACTCTCACTTTGGTGAACAAAGGGAGCATGGAGTGAATGAAGGAAGCATTCAGACCATGTGAATTCAAGGAACCCTTATGGTATATAACAGAACAACATGGGGGGTCCTTGACTGATGTAAGGAGCATATCCCCTAAATGCTGTGCAAGTTCTCCTTAGTCTATGTTTTTCAGTACCCTTAATTCAAGACTAAGCAAGTTCAGCATGAGCACAGACTGCAGCAGACCCTTCCCCGTTTAAACATACATGGTGCTTGTCACTTCTCCACATCCATCTTTCGGTCACATTAGCTCCGTTAATGAAAAAATAAATGTTGCAAAAGGGAAGTATTAACATAACCAATACCAAGAACATTAATTTTAAAAACGCTATTTACTTTGTATCAGAGTGGTCATATATCTTGATCTTGAGTAGTTCTTAGCCTTGTCCAGATTCTGATTCCATGCTACAGAGACAAACTCTGTCCTGACTCTTCTTCCTGCCCATGATTCGTTCACTCGACATCTTTAGTACTGTACCCACTTGATGGGCATCATGTATTTAGTAAAAGACAGTAATTCTTATTTAAGCAAAAATGAGTTTTTTAGTGCAAATCCTGGATAGTGACTTACTGTGAAGTGTAGACACAATACAGCTCAAACTATCTGCTTGAAGAGAGAAGTCACCTGGCTCCAAACACAACAGTTGGCCTCATACTTTTTGAAAAAATTTGCAGTTCCATGACGAGAGTGGGTGGGTCTCTGGTCTCCAGGGACAAGCAGTAGGTTCAGTAAGCTGCCTACAAGTATCACTCAGCATCTGGCTTTGAAGATCCATGTTATGTCCTAACAGCACAGATGCAGGACCCTAGTGAAGAGACTTGTGCAGCAGGTAACTCATCTTCCTAATCTGTTCCCCTAACACAAACCAACCACAGATGTCAACTGCATTCTCCCTGAATCAAGAGAAAAAAAACTACAGAGAGCACAAAACTACTGCCAAAGCACAAGGAAAAGGTCAGCCCATGGCTACTCTTCATAGTTTTTTTGATTTGCCAAGAGAACTAGTCAGCCAGCATGGGAGAGCCTGTGCAGCCTCTGGGACACAAGAGTGGTGCTCCCAAGGCACAGAGTACCTGGGAATTCTCTCCATAGCAGTCACTGTTAGAATTAAAGCAAATATTTTCAGGAACAGGAGAGCAAGCAGAAGCAATTACCCTGTCAGGAAATGTGCCAATAGATAACTTGGGAATAACCTGCATATGTGTACAAAAGTTGAGTTTACTTCTGCTACGCCCCCATCCATCCAAGCCATGACTTCAGCTGCTCGCTCGCTAGCAGACGCCGGGCAGCCTCGGTGCCCTCATGCACTCATACCACATTACTGCCCGTCTCCCAGCGGGGCTCTCTGGCAGACGTCACTTGCTAAGTTAGCATTACTGAAGCCCCCCCCAGCTGATATTCTCTTCAAAACTCCTCTGTTCCTCCCTCTCTCAGTCACTATGGCAACGCCCATCATCCTGCAAACAGCACCATCCGACCGGGGGCTCGCTCTGCACTCATTCATCTAAGCCGTTTTAAGAATTGCCTCTTCTCCCCATGCAACATTTCTGAAAAACAAGTTTTACTCCCTGCTGATGTCCCCACATCTTTGACACACTAGTTCCATTGCCCCGTGTCGCAAACCCACGGCTGCCCCAAATGCGGTCCCACTCTGGACTAGGTAAAAGAGCCAAAATCAGAATCAAACACAGAGCATGTTGTGTGAGTATTTCTAAGTAGACTGGAGGCAGACTGAGGACCTTCTCTTAAAAATCCTGGTTCTTGTAAGCAGCCTTCCATTTTAAAAGCTGTCTCTGCTAAGTAAAGGCATTGAAAATCAGCTGTAGATAGCCAAAATAAAAACAGTGAGGCAAGGACAAAATAGCAGGCTTTCCTTTGATCTAGATTTTTTCCAGGCTACATCTTCCTTACTTGCTATTTTGTTTAATTAGGCTGTGACTATATGTTATTATTCCTCACATTACACCCACTCTGTATTTACATTAATCCTGGCCTGGGAGAAACAACACAATTCCATTTAACTTGATTCTGTTCTTTCTGATTTTTTACTATATTCTTGAAATATTATTTCAGTACTGGCAACTTTAGATGAGATATTCTCACAGCTTTTCTGTATATTTATTTTTTTTCAATTTGGAAATTATTTTTAGTAAGGAGGGGAATACACTTGTGGTGTATTTTTAATTCTGCCAGAACAACGAACAACAGGCCAAGGGTTCACAGCCACAAGATAAAATAATCAGCACATAAAATAAAAACAGTTAGAAGGAAGAAAGACACTTTTTTGAAGGAGTTTTCCATAATTTTTTGCAAAATCTAGTTTAATAGTACTGCTGTTTACGTGTATGGGGATAAAAACTACATATGCTACAATGGGAGATCTGTAACTTCTCTCAATACATGGGAGAAAACAACATTTTCTTTCAGAAGGAAAAAGTCATTTTCGTTGAGGCAGTATATAATTTTCCACACACCAATGTGTTCATCCAAACCCAACCTACATGTCTCTGTACCTTATGCTCAAATTTTCTCTCACTACATTCAATACATTAAGTGCTGCCTAACTCCCACCTCCTGAATTCAGCAAAAAAAAAGATCATTTTTTTCTTTAAAAAAACACCCTTTGAAATAGAATGTATTCTTATTGTTATAGCCTACAAGTTAGAGGCTGAAAACAGCCATTAGTTAACAACCTACCCATTACCCTGTAAAGTGTTAACAACGCCTGAGCACTGCTGTAAGGAAATTGCCCAAAGAAAAGGGCAGGGCACACTCCCTGATCCACTCTCTTCTGGAGAACAAAAATGTACCTGGGGTTTACCGCTCAAAAAGTCTTGCTCTTTTATCCTCCCATGCTGGCTAACCTTTGTTAGCCGGCAAATGAAAGGGTGGGCCACAGCACGGCCAAGCGTTTAGCATCCCTGCACACACTGGTGCATCTCAGTCAGCACCTAGGATCCTGGAAGCTGCGTACCTCTTCTGGAGCCACCCCACCACCTTATGGACAGGGAGATGCTTGAGATTACCCACCACTGTACTCGGCACACTGAAGACTCCGCACCCCTTAGTGCTTGAGCAATCAAGTCAGAGTGTTTGCTAGTTACTGCATTAAGAGGGGAGGAGATGTACTGAAACTTGCACTCTTCTAGAAGCACGAGGAAAAGAAACGATCCAAAATTGCTCAGAATCATTTTAAAGCCTGTTAGTTCAAGCTATGATCCCAAAATAATGATTCAAATAATTCAAAGTAGTCACAGAGTTTAGCAATGCAGCGGTATTAACGGAAGTGTGGTCTACCCAGAGTAAACATGGTGAACCAAAATCACACAGAGGAAACCCAGAGTCCTAAGAAGAGGACAAGCAAGAAAATACAAGTTGGTTGTGCCTTTGACATTTGTCCATCATCCCTCTCTCCCATGTACTGATTGGTAATAGGAGGAAAAGGCAGCCAATATTGTTTTATATCTTATCCTTTGATTATTCGGTGTCCTTCATTTCTGCTTTTACTAAATTCTCCATTTTTCTGCTATTGCTGCACTTCCTCCCTACTTCTTCCCATTGCCTAATCAGCTGATTATCCTCATTTATCTTCCCTGTCGAGAATCTTGGCTCTTCCCATTTCTCTTCCCTTTCCAGCTCGTCAGCCTTTGCCTTCTTACTAGTCTTCCTCCTGTATCACTTTTATGCTTTCTTCCTTCTTTTCCCTGTTTCTCATAATTTTATCACTTCTTTTTTTTTTATATAGGATACTCATCTTTCCATCTGTGCTCCCTTCTTGCCTCTCAGGTGGTTGGATCTGAATAAGACTGTTTTGAAACATTTAAGTAGGAAAATGAATGACTCTTCTTAGTATTTTCCTCAGCAGATGGACACACACTACACAGAGGGGATCTGCTATAATGTTTTAAGGTATTTCCCTGCATCCCATATCATAGTTCAAAAAATATTTTAAAAGTATTTAAAAAGGATTTCATATGAAACATTTCATATAAATCTTTATGTGAATTGCAATAAATTCCATTTTTTTCCTTAAAAACTAGGCATGAAATAAAAGTTATTACTGACATCTGTCATATTTTAAATTCCTTTATAAAATTTAGTAGTGGCAGCAACAGATGTAGCATAAAACACTGTGAAACGATCTTCTTAATAGAGCATCCTTTAAGAAAAGCAGCTTCATCACTGACACTCATTTAGTAACACAGAAGGCAGTTTCCCAGAAGATATTTGCTGCTGTTATATTAGAGGTAATTAAACTATAAAGTGATTTATTTCTTTGCAGCCATGTAATTGAACTTTCTAAAGCCATTAAAGATAGCTTACGAAAGTATCAGCAGATACGGAACATGATTATCCCCAGTAAAACTGCATTTACAACACACAGAGCCACAAAAATTCTACACAATGCCATTTATTGGCAAAACATTAATATATTAAGCCACAAAGGACAGTGTACTAAGAATAGAAATGCTGTCACCAAACGTATGTCTTTCCTTCAACCTCTCCCCAGCTCTCCCTCTCCTATGATTGACAGTGATTTTCTGAGAGTAGGCATTACCTCCAGGCAAGAAAATTTGTGTACATAAAAAAATAGTTTCACATTAGTCCTATTGTGGCACTATTGATTACTAAAGGAAGCTGTAGGCAACAAAATATAGATATTTTTTTAAAAAATGTGTATTTAAGAGTGGGGAAACCCCCCCCTATGTATAGAAATTCAAAGGGGTATCAATGTCTCACATATTTTCCCCACCATATTAACTAATCCAGCAAAAAAGATCCTTGATATGTCATTTGCTGATTGATGAGCACAGAGAGCTGAGACCCGAGCACGGAATTTTATTGCTGAAGACATTTTCATCTGCAGCCAAATCACCAGGGAAACACTTTGTCAAACAACTTCATTCTGCAGGGAGACTTTGTGACAATATTGGCAACTTAGGAATTTGTTCTGGTTTTTCCGATAGCATCTACCTGTCTGTGTTGAGAAATATTTACAGTAGCACTGCAATTCACGCAGATGTCCAGCTTAAGACCCGGGAACAAGTGGTTCACATTTCATTGCAACAACATGTAGAAAACAGATGCTCACAAGCTCTATTTTTTTAAATATCTATTTATCTATATATAAACGATCCAATATATTTTTGGCAGAGTTTAATACCAAACCCCTGTACTCTTATAATAACAACTGATCTTACATTGAGCATCTGCAGGGCTACAAATCATTACTTGTTTCCAAGAGCTCAACTACCTCTTTTACCCTTTTTGGTTTTTTTTTTTGGCAACTGGGGGGACTGAATCAAACGAATGCTGCTAACTTTTATACCATCAGGTTAGGCAAGATGTTAGGCTTCCAGTAGGACACCATGGCTTAATATATCTACTCTTTATCCTCTTGCTGCTCCCAAAATTGCTAAGGAATCTGAGTCCTGCTGGTTGCCTTGAAGCTTCTAATTATTTTCTGTGTTGAATGAATTCCCAGGTTTCACAATTTTTTACTGTGGTGGCAGCAAAAGTGACCTACTATGAAATTTTCTCAGCTGAGTAACAGTCATTTGGCATTCTCAATGGCTCAGCTACGCTGTCCACAATGGGCTAAACCTGATAAATCCAGAAACAGGTAGCCCCTATCAGGATTTATGTATAAAAATCTACGTACAATTCCTTTGTCCATAGATGAGTATAAGAAAACAAATGAATGGCCAAACAAGATGGTTAAGACTACCTGGGATGTGATGGAGTGGGGGAAGCAAAGAGTGTCACAATTTCTCTGTAGATACAGGGTTAGAGTTTCTCCTTGTGATTTTAGGGTTAAATCCTCTAAGCCTCATTGATAATTCTGCATCTGAAAATGGGGGGTTAAGCTGAACAATCATAATTTTTCCCAGAGAAGTTGCCCTAGGTACTGCAATGCCATTTTACCTGGGCAACCTGCCAATGGCATTGTTCCACTGGCTAATTTAAAGGATGGGGGATCGAGTGTTTAATAGTAGCTGCCAGTCAGCTTGCAAATAAAAAGGCTTTCATCCAGCACTGAGCAACCATTTCCACCATTCCTATAACCACAGGATCCACTCAAACCCCTGCTGCTGCCCATCTTCCTGATGCTGCCCTTTGGAAACACACACAGAATTATGCTTTTAAAAAAACCCACCATGCCACATTTATACTAAGCAAAAATAACATGCTGAAATATGCTCTGAGCAGGTTACCACCAACTTCATTCCCCTTTTTTCAGATACGAACACATTTTAATAGTTCTTTTGAAACATACTTTTCTGTGTCACCTACTCTTCCTGAAATTGTCAGGTCAAGTCCCACCTCAAGACAAATCACCCCCTCTGTTTCTAGATAAATTCTGGCAGGGATAAAGGCTGAATGATTTGGTGTGAGATTTTAAAATTGCAACTCTTCATACCTGCTGTTTAATTTGCTCTTTTTTCATAAAAGCTGAATTAAAAAAATCCAACACATTCTTTCCTACACCATGAACAGCTTAGTAAAAACAAGTGGGTGGGTCTTTTACTAGCTAAATTACTTTGTGAGTAGAGCCACGTGCCTAACAGTCTTGCCTGAGACCATCTACACATCTTTCTAAATGACAGCTGTGTTCTTCTTACAAGGGACAAGTCCCCAGCACTAAGCTGCTTTTGCAATGGCTGGTGAGGGGAGCACCAGCACCCTATTCACTTTTACTTGGTGTGAAACATAGAAATGATTCTTTTGGGAATCAGCCTGACACTGCTGGTCTTTTTCTAGCAGATCATTTGTAAACAATTTTTTCCTCTGGATCTCTGCTTTGTGAACTTTGGCTTGTTGATCTCTAGCTGGTTACTACAGCTTGAAAGTTCAAATGGCAGGCAAATAAACATCATTCAGACAGCAATGTAATAGTTCTTACACTCCAGAAAACAGAGCGCACAAGGACAGGTTCACTGCACACCTTGTCCAGCTGAATAGGAAGCACTTTTCCCTTTCTAGTAGAGCATATGAATACAGCTTGTTACAGGCACTGCTGCATTAATGTGACAGGTTTACAACGCCTTGGCTTGCTCAGCAGTAATGATCTTCCAACGTCCCTGTCAGATCAATGCATGGCTTTCCTCGGGACCCGCTTACTGGAACACAGGTCAGGGGGGAATGTAACTATGCAAAACAGCATCCAAACCAGACGGTTCCACCAGAAACTGCTGCAGTGAGAGACATGGGGCTGTTTACAAAGTTCTTTGATTCAGTGTGTTGGAAGGATGCACAAAAAAAGGATGAGACAACAAAGTGTTTGAGTGGAAGCGGCAAACAACAAGGGTTTCGATCTTTCTTTTTCATTTTTTTTTAAACACTTCACTGTTACAGTCTAACCTGGTGAAACTAAATTTCAATAACAATATATGTGGTCTTTTTCTTTTATATTAAAGCCATTAAGTTTTAATCCTCTTGCTCTACTGAAGAGTAATAGCTGTGAACAGCATTGCTATTAGTCCAAAGGGAGTCCAGAAGGTTCTTCATAGTTCATTCATAGTTACCTTAATCACAGATGCAGGCCATATAAATAAGAAGTCATTTCTTATTTTAAAACTATTATTTTTTGGACAGTGGAAAGTTTATCCCACAATTTGGAAGTTGTTTCTCAAGGAACTTCATTTTTGCAGCTCAGAATTACTAACGTGAAAACACCTTCTTTCCACGTCAAACACAGTGCACTAACACTGCACGCGTCTGAGTCCCGAACATGGCTTCACCGAAGTGATGCTGCCTCTTTCAACCCTACCTTCTCTAAGATGGAAGACATTAATACCTTATCAAATCATGCTAACATTGCTCCACCTCAGGAAGCTGAACCCCAGCTTCTCAAAGAGATGTCAGAAGACTGCTGCTATGGACTTATTACCTAATAACAAGCTTTAGGGCACAAATGCTAGTTTCACCTGAAATGCATCAGTTTAGTCGTAAAACAAGGCAGCTTTACAATAATTCAACAGGAATGTATGTTGCCATTCAGTGCACACAATCTCGTAATAATAGTTTACCTTCCTGATCTGTTTTAAAAGAAAGCAAAAGCCGGAGTGCTGATGCAAGAGCAGCCCACATCAGGAGGAAATGAACAAAGCCGGTGCTGTCTCCTTGCCGGGGTCCCATGGCTGGGGGCAGTTACACAGTGAAGGTCATAACTGAGCAACTGCAAACGCTGCACTTTCAATCCTGCTTCAAAACTATTATTGAATCCCTAATATATATTGCTATCTCTATCTGAACACCAGAAATAGTATGAAATTAGGACTCAGTACTTATTCATGAGATCAAATTTAAGCAATTTTTCTTTTCAGGATTACAGGCTTAATTCTCCTCTCATTTGCTCAGACACAGAAAAGGAGTAATCCTGCTGAGGTCAATGTCAGTGCAAGAAAGGGACAAGTCATTCCTTAACCCCAGGTCTGTACTGAAAAGGAAGAATCGATTCCCAGCCAAAGTAGCACAGACAACAGCAAGCAGTGAAGAAGCAGAGCTATGAGCTTCAGCTGCACAAGACTTCTGAGCCTTGTGTTGTTGTATCTGTGCTGTTATTCTTACTCATTAAAGCCAGCTTGAATACGTTCTGGCACACTGGGGATCAGACTTTTCTCTGAAGAACAGACAAAAGCAATGTTTGAAATGTGCTCTGTTTACATGCCATGGGGCTCACCCCTTCTAGCTGTAAGGTGGAACATCATGATGGAGCTTTCACCTCTTACGTCAGTGGGCAATCTCTCTCTATACCTTTAAGAAGTTAAGAGACAGTGAATTTACAGTATATACATCTTTACATGTTATCCTTTTCTTACATTCCAGGGCAAAAGATCTAGCCTTTGACATCAACTGTCAAGACTGTACTCAAGAATTTGATGGGTGGACTGGCTACATTGATAAACAAAGAAGTCCACAGATGATTCAGAAATGTTACCCACAGAATCAAGTCACACTGGTAACATGTATAGTGTGTAAAGATACCAGCAGATTAGATTAAAATTCTAGGCACTGAAGGCCTACAAGGAGGTTTAAATTTAATTAACAGGATACAAGATTCAGCTGGACAGACATGAACAAAAATAGACAAAATGAAATGAAACCCTGAAGCTCCCTCCTTTCCACTGCAGAAAAGAAATGGGGAAAAAAAAAGCCATGGATATTTTACAGGTGTGAGTATTAATAATGGTTTCTATATTCCTTTTACTTCCCTGTGATCGAATACTTTTTTCTGTTCTGACAGTGACAACTTTTCACAGACAAGAATACTCTTTGTCTCCGTACGGTACCAACTTAAACTGCCTCTTAGGATGGCTCAAACACCGATGAGTACCACATCTGGGGGGTGCCAGACCCGAAAACCCCTATCAAAATCTTGACAATGAACACCAGAGCCTCACACCTATTGGCAATCAGCCAGACAGATGAAGGAATCACTATGTTTGCAAGAAATTTTATCCAGAAGTACAAAGCCAGGATGATAGTACAAAGAAACCTGTCAGCCCGTCAGACAACACACTTCGGAATCAGAAGAGTGACACAGCAGACAGGTCACACCGAGCAGCACAGCAAATAGCAGCAGCTGAACACCCGGGGATCTGCAAGTGAAAGAACACGTAGGTAACAACGCTTCCCCGTACCTGCTGTCACTCCTCTCTGGGAATGACTAATTTTTAACTTGATGGGATCTGAAGAAATCTCACCAGAATGGAAGAAACTTGTTTTGCAAAGTTTAAACCCATTCCAGCTTTAAGGAAAGGAAAGCATGAGGAGGCCTGGGTAATACAACAAAAAATGAATGGAGAACTCAGTTTTACCAGTCTCTGTTCAGGAAGAATTAGCAACTTCGTCTTGTAAGACACTATGACCAAATGAGCTCTGACCTCAGAGGACACAGCTGACCTTGAGTATTAGGTCTATCACTAATACACAGTGATACAGCTAGGCAACTTTTTTTAATCAGCCATGCATCCCCAGAATACAGGAACTCACTTACCAACCATAAGCTGGAAAAAAGCGGGATACAGAAGCCCACACCGGGCCAGAGGATTCGTCACTGGGAAGACCTCTTTGAGACCAGATCTATGTGGTATGAAGTAGTATGCTGGAGCGCCAACACATCTGTTAGACTTAAGCGGCCTGTGAGTGCTGAAGAACGTGAAGTGAGCTTCTCCTCTGCATTGCATCTGCTTACTGAACTGCTAGGGCTTTAAAACAACATCTCTCCTCTGTCTGCTTGTCCAGCCCACTCCCCAAAACACCCCAGTAACTCCACTGAGGCATGTTTTCCCTCTGCTGGGTGCCCATAACCTTCTCTTGGAATTGACTTGGGGAATTTTTGTCCAATGCTTTTCATCACTTCTTAAGTACTCACCTCCTCTAATTTGGCAAATCTATGGCACTACATGAAGGGAATTCAAAGGTTAAAAATGCAGCTTCTAAATTATCTGGATCATGCCTTCGCTGCTTGAAAATAAGCATCTTTTCTTCCTTGAGGATTACTTTTCTCCTCTGCTTGGCTGCTACCAGCATGTAATAACCATCAGGAACACCTGTTGGGGAAACCAGCAACTGCCCTCAAAAATGCAGTGAAATTACCGTTCTTCTGCAAAGAGGATTTTCTAAAAGCTGGCTATTTAGGCCGCTTCCAGCCTGCACAAACACTCTTCTCCAGCAGGAAATGCAAGAATTTTTCTATATCAGGATCTCATCTGTTTCTCTGAAATTCCCCAATCAGTACTTAAAAATGAGGTAATTTTTTAATCAAAAGCCTATTCTGTGAGCTGTCTGCCCTCAGGTCCATCTCATTCATCTCTCTGGACTTGGGTTTCAGTTTTCTCCTCCAAAGAGGTTAACAGATTGCTGTAATTGGATGGCCCCAAGAAAAATGCTTCAAGCACCAGGGTGGCTAGAAACAGAACCCAGCCCATGCTCTGAGCAATGAAAGATTTCCCCCTTATTAAATATGGTTAACAATGTGTTTTAAGTACTTCAGGGGAAAGTATGATCTAAAGAGTTAATTCACTTGTATCTTGCTATGAGAAGGTCATCCCCGGCATTCAGGCTAAAACTGTCCACATCCCACTTGTAATAAGCTAAAAAAAAATTACTCTGACTAGTGTTTTCATCTTTTAAACATCTGTAGACTGTTATGATCCTGTAATTAACTTCCTCCCCTTGCTGCATTACCAGCAACTAGTACTGCCACAGAAGCACAGCTCCTCATGTGTCTTCTGCTTTATTTGTAAGCCTATCTCCTCAATTATTTTCTAAAATTACTTTATGAAAATGCACAAATAAGAAAAGATGTCTTTACTGACCTCTAACCTTGTGAAATCTGTACTGTATTTTTCATCATTAAGAAAGTACACCTGGTTCTGCATTCTTTCTGTGTTTTGTTTTGGGTTTTTTTAGTAGGATTGTAACAAGGTCACAAGGTTATCTTACTGTAATTACAACAAGCAGAAAACAAAACACCTTTCAACTAATCATTCATAGTCAGTTAAAATGGATGTCTGAAAGACATGCAAAGCTATGTGAAGCGTCATCTTTTAAAAAGCATAGTTCTGTAAGTGAAAACCTCATCAAATGTCACATATATTCCACAATTAAGACTTCTTGAAATTTCAATCTGAATATGCTTTATGCCTTTTAATTCTCAAAAGAGTTGAAATATCCATGTAGAATTGGTGAATATTTATTCAGAGTTAGCATAATACTGAATAACCAAACAAGGGTAAATATATATGTGCAATCCTCTGTGATGGCTGTGAAAAAGAAACTATTTGAAAACCCCTAAATACCAAATCAGATTAGCTTGTAATACTGAAAAGTCTAAACTGAAGCCTTCCATATTTTAACAAAACTGAATATATAAACTCTGCACTGACAAAAACTCCATTGTTATCTGTTGATACCACTCACAGATAAAAATGGTCCCTGGGATGGCCCAGCACCACACAATGGCAACCTATGGTATGCAGAGTACGGAGAGTAAGTCCCACAGTACCTAACATGCTGAATCGAAGATGATACATCTGGACAATACCAGTTAAATCCATAAATACGGTGACTCACTGGAAGGATAATAAGATATCATCTCTTATTGAATCGGGATGTGCAATGATGGATACCCTAAAGAATGATGGATACGCTTCAGTTAGAGAGAGAATTTCTGCTAGACATAGGCATATCAGAGGCAGATCTGAAAAAAATATTTACAGCCTTCAGATGAAACACAAATATTATATCAAAAGCATTTGCTATATTACTTAACCCAGGCAAAGATATAAAAACACTTTTAATGTGTCATCTTTTAAAAGCAGGTCTTCCAGAAAAATCCAGTTATCCAAAACATGTTTCTTCTCTTTCCTGATGCTAGGAATGCATTAATCACAATTGTTTCTAAGAAGTGGGGTTTTTCTTCTCCCTTTCTGTTTTTAGGGTTGGGGCAGAGTAGCGAGGTGAAAAGGACAACAGACCCATTAATTAAATTACACACACACACATACTCTTTTACATACAGACTGTCAAGAAAGTCAAAAAAGATCACCATCAGCCAAGTGTGAATAAAAAAAATGTAATTATGTTGAGAGTTCCTGTTTTAAAGGCACCAGAATTACCTGTCACACCACAGCACTGTTCTGCGGGTCTGAGGGACAATTGTGAAAGGCATTTGTCAGCGAACGGACTCACCAGAGCTACCGAACCAATTCACACAGGAAAACTGTTTAAACCGGCAGCACCTATAATACAATTGCACTGAGAAGAAGAAATATTTGCTCAATGTTTGAAATAAGACAGGGACAGAAGATGGCAAAAAAGCTTTCTTAAAAATATTAGAGCAATCACCTAGGACTCTTATATCAAGCAGAGGGGAGAGCTCTCTGGGAGCAGAAGCACCAGTGAAGCATTTGTCCCACATGAAGCCCTGCTCCCAGTGACATTTCTGTGTGTTGTTATTCACGTACCAAGAAATTCTTGCAGTGTGCCAAACCAAGGGTGCTTACTCAGGAGGATAGACTTAATGACAAATGTTACTTCTGCAAGAACACATCCTCCTTAAAAGCACTGTCTTTAAATCTAACTACAGATCTAATGTATTTGCTAGAAACTCTGCTTGAAAACCTGTGATTTCCCAAAACCTTGCTTTATGATTGCTCCTCTTCTCAGACAACATTTTTCAGCAGGTTCTAAAATAGCCTGGCGGCTTCCAACATAAAAACTAAACATATCTCCCAAAGCATCAAAAAATATAACCAATAGATAAAAACACTTTATCTGGCTTTTAAAAAATACTGTTGTTGGAGTTACAAATCCGGGAAACGTAAATAAGAACTGGGGCCACTAGGTGTTTTTAAAAGAAAACTATTTCATATTGTTATACGGTTGCTTTGAAGCCTCTATAACTCTGTCAAAACAGAGGTGAGAGATTTTATGGGTACTAGAAAAATATTTCTTAAGTTCTAGGTGTTTCAAAACTTGCCTAAAAAAACATACGTGAAAAAGAGATGGATGAAGGCCCCCTATGTTATCTAAGGTGCAGACTACAGTTCCAGCAACTGCACGATTTGATGAACAAGTCACCACCGGTATGCTGGGCTGTGGATTTACAGCTCATGAGCTGCTCCCGCAGGAGCTGCCCACACGTGTCCTCCAGCCACGCAGTAAATGGCAGGTGACTTTCACTGGCAGGGTAAAGCACCTTTGCCTCAGGACTCAAGGGTGTGTTTTGGCAGGTCTCAGGGAGCAGCTGGTACACTGGAAGGTGGCATGACCATTCATCTCACCCTTGCTCCGAGCCTCAGCACTGAAGAAAGGGCAGGGAAGCACACTTGTAGCAGCTGAGGTCTTAAAAAATAGCTTCCAGCCCAAAAAGCTGAACTGGCCCTGAATTAATCGTAGCCTCTCAGGCAATGCAGCAGTTACAGAGCGACTCTATGTAGACCACGGGTCAGCAACCTTGCACAAGTGGGATGTCAGATTGCATGTATTCATCCCAAACCAGTAGAAATCCAACAGGTACCAGAAGATGCTGCATCTCAGAGGAAAACAGGGCTCTCCTTTTACCAGCAGTATCTATCCTTTGAGGAGGAGCCAGCTCTTCTGAGATGACAACTTGGCGGGGAGCAAGTGCCAGAGACATTACTTCTCTGGGACACCTCTTCTGCTAAATGCCACTTGAAGTACATGGCCCTCTTTGCAATACACTCTTACACAGACCATGTCGAACAGACGGCTGACATAACATGAAGGTGCATGGGCAAGAGGAAGAAAAACCCATGCAAAGGGGTATTCTCAGCCCCAAGTCTCAATGAATCTCCTCTTTGGTATGTGTCACTCCCTCCTCCCGTCACCCACAGGAGACTTCTGCACAACCTTCTTCTAACTCACATCTTCTCTGCACCACTGAATAATAACAGCTTTTCTGCCCATAGAGCTTTAGGAGGATCCATCTCCAATAACCTGAATATGATGCATTTACCCAGAACATGAGTACTCTGGCTGCATGCAAGGAATGTCCAGGAGACTGAAATGCAGCTCCTTCCCAAGAGCAAAAATTGTGCCTGGGGGGTAATGGTGTAGCCAGATGCAGTGCCTGGGTCAAGTGATAGCATGAGTTACAGACCACTATTCCTACATACACAGCAGATTTCTGTGTCAGTACAGAGGCTGTTTATAAACTGCTCTGCAGATAAATATTGCGACATCCCACCACTATACAAATCAATGTGCCTGTTCCTGTCTGGTCCGTGCACCCCAATTTCTTTTCTGTGGGAATAACGGTGAAGGGGATATGAAGAGGAGTGGTCTTGCCTTGAGACAGCAGCACAATGGGGCTGGGACACACAGCTGGACAGGGAACTTGGAGGCTCAGGTATAACATCCAGCACTTTCTCTGGCACACTAGTCTGCACATGTTCATGCTGCTGCCGTGGGAATTAAACAGTAGAGGAGATTCTTCACAGCCTAGGTGTTCAACTAGCTGCGCACTAAGCATTCACCCTTAATATACATCTTTAAAGACCCTAGAAGAAAGAGGAACAGGATGACACACGTAAAATTTCTTCATACATCTTCTTTTGTTGAATCCTTTTAGCAGCATTGTGTGCTATGGACTGCAGGACTGGATGAGCCTTTTTTGACCCAGCACAACCATTCATTCCTGTGGCAGATCCTCTTCTCTTCCAGCAATCAGTTTTGGAAAATTCCTGAACTGGGGTCACACCTAGCATGTCTTATTTAACAGGACTTTCTTCCACCAGTTTGTCTAACTGCTTCTGGAACAAGTTTATGCTATCCATCCCTACAACTGAATGACATAGGATAAAAACCAACGCACCTCCCTCCTTCCTTCTGTTTGTTTTACATCTGTCCCAGATAATTTCTCATAATTCTTGGACTGTAAGAAATACTCAGTAAAGTTCCTTATTCATCTGTATCATGCTACTTACCATTTTACAGCTCTCTAACACAACCTGGTTGATCATTTCCTTCCCAGGATGGAGAGTTCAAGTCTATTTCTGCACATTTGTATTTCTTGTCTTATACTTCTCCATTGAATACACAGTTTTCCAATATTAGTTATCCTAATTAAACACCTTCCCTTCCTAACTAGGTAAAGCCACTGAAAGCCTATAAGCTCTGAATCTGCAAGCCTTCAACTATTTCTGCTATAAATCTGATCCAAAGTTGTAAATTTTGTTTTGTCACCCAGTGGACTCATTTTTCACTGTTCTTTTCTATATGATTCCAGGCTGAGAGATTTTGTTATAGTTTTACAGATGTGTACTACACAAATCACTTTTAGACACAGGTATGCATAATCTTAACCTAATAAATATTTTGAAAGTTATGGAATAAGAGAAATTGTTTTACGGGCTTCAATTGGCACAATGACTTCTAAGAGAAAAACATTTTTATCATGACTGCTCACCTAGAATACAATTTCTGCCCAACAAAATCCAACAGAAAAAAGAAAGAATTAAGAATTTTTTTATTTTTTTTTTCTTTTTCTAAATTAAACAAATCCTTATGTGTCATGATCTCCTTGCTGGGCCCTTCTAGGTTGTGCTGCCCTTTCACTCAGGAACAGACTCAAGCTTTTGCTGTGAAATAAACAAGAAGTATTTCCCAGAGGAATAATTTTATCCCACTCTAGGTAAGTCTCCCCCCCCACTTTTACATTCCTGTATTACTCTTGAAAGACACTGACAGCAGACTGAAGGCTCTGTCACACAAAAATTACATTTGCAGAGGACAGGAATTCAATCTTGTAACACTTCTTTCTGACTAGACAAAATTTTTGTAGACCCTCTCCTAAAATAGAAAGTGTTTTTCTCTTCTAATCGGTTTCATCTTTTGGCAAAACAAGCCTCACAATTTCAAAGGAGGATTGTGAATGAGATGGTTTATCGGAGAGGAAGATGATAGCTACTGGCTTTCTGACTGCGAGAAAAAAAGGAACACAATTAAAACATTAGCTATCTCCTACTGAACAGAAAGACTACAGGAGATTAGCTATCTCCTACTGAACAGAAAGACTACAGGAGACGGGTATTTGCCAGAATATCTGCTAAGACTAAAACCATAACTCTACCTTGTTAGAAGTTTTACAAATAAAACAAGAAAAAACTGAGCCTGAAAGAGAAATTGCATTAGGTGGAAAACAGTGTTTTAGGCTGGACATAACACACTTCTGATCGTGGAATTGAACTAGTCCTATTGCAAGCAGAACACTTCAGTTAAGGACAAACAGAAATCCTGCCAGGGCTGTCCCAAAATATTCCTGTTCTGTAACAAGAGATCCACCACAATATAAAACATTTGTACTTCAGAGTTTGCACAGTTACTCTGAACGTGCTTCACTAACAAATAAAAACACTAAAGAAAAGTTGATAAATAATTAACCTTTTTTTTTTTCACTTAAGGAAGGAGAAATACTACTGAGCAATAAAGAAAACCTGAAATAAAAACCCCAAGATAATTACCAAAAGAATATCTCCCTCAGCAACAGTGAAAAATAAGAGCAACAAAATACGCAGTTTTCCTATAGATGGCATATGTAAACTTTGTATTTTATTTTTTATATATACTCGTTTTACCAAGCACAGTTCCAGGTTAAATAAAATAATGCTATTTGAAACAGTTTACATTTGAAATGTCTTTTTTTACTTTAAAACACCCTGACACAACAGTCAAGTTTTACGAGATGATAAAACATGTCTGTTATTGAGCAGAACTACTCTTCAGAGCATTTCTACAACTTCGTCTTTGTGTCCAACAGTGTACCTAACACTGAAGTCTGACAAACAATACCTATTTGTCCATCTCTTACTGTTTAAGAGGTTTAACAGTATTTTGTGTATGTAACTACATTACATACAAATACTTTGTCGTTTATTTGGTGGTGATGTATATAGAGCTTACTGTTAGCCACAGCAAATACAATTTTTTTTGAAAGTAAAACTACAATTGCTTATTCTTGAAGCCTGTATTTTACACCTTTTTGAGCATAAGCAGATAAATTTTCAGTGTCACTGTTCTGAGATTTCCTGCTATTTTTATTTTCTACTGACAGAATATTCAAAGCTGACAAATGTTGTAGAACAGACATAGTTATTAAAAGCTTCAATTTACAGCAAATAGTGACAGTTTGCTTTTGCTGCTCATAAACCAAAAATCTAAGAGGTGTAAATAGAACGAAGGTGGCAACAAAACACTTAGATAGTTCTTGAAATAATTCCACAAGTAGCAGTGATACAGAGTAACACACTTGTTTTCATTGTGTGCATCCAACATCATCATCAGGTTTATGGATCTTGAAACAGCCCTTTTAAATTTGGCTTATATAAAAAAACCCCTCAGGTACCATACACCTAAGTGAACAAGAAGACAAAGGATAAAGTGTACAGCACATTTAAGCACACCTCTTTGAACTGCTGGGCTTTGCTGTGAAACACCACTGCTCTTCTTTACTGAGGTGGTGCTTATGTTTGATAAAGCGGTGTCTCTCACCTCTCTGGCTTTGGTCCCTAAAATGGTTGTTTCTCCTTCCTCACTCCCCTCTCTTCCCTCACCGTAAAATTCGGGCAGCAATTAGTTTTTCAACACTCAGAAAGTTTATATTTATCTTTCAATAACTGTATCAAATACTTTATTTCAGCACACAGGTCTGAATCAGATTAATTTTAAGCCCTTTTGTGCAACAGTGAGGTATTTGTCTGAGATGATGAGGAACCCTGGGAGCATGGCACTCCCTCTGCTTAGAGATGGCTATTCAGATACATAAAACATTCCTGGTATTAAATACTGAATTGCTGGCTGTATATCCTGTAAATTAATAATATTATAAGGTAGCGTATAAAGGATAAAGAAGGAAAGCATACCTGCCACTTCATGGTAAAGACTGGCAGAACTCAACTGTATCGAGGAGAGCTGTAACACTTTGTATTTTGGATGTTGTGGCATTACTGCACTTCCCAGTGTGCATGTTCTGCCTGACCTCCACACCTGCACGAAGGCTGAGGCAGCCACAACACGTCGGACCTCATCTCACAGCAGGTCTGCGGATGGGCAGCATCCCCTGCGGGGTGGAGGTTAAGGTGTTCGATCTCCCCACTAGCAAAGAGTACTGGCACAAGAAAAGGCAATTTACGGAGTGGCAGAAGTGAAATATGGAAGACTAAATCATCTTACCCAAGCTGAGATCATACATGAACACGTTGAGTAACTATTCTGTGATTGCACTGTCCTATGGCCCTAACATGGCTAGTGTGCACAGTCAAACAAGTCTGACGGTACATTTAACTTTTTAAGAAATCTCCCTTTATTTCTTCCCCCTAAAACCTTTCCACTGAGCTGGTTTTTCTCCCACATATTCAACTCTAACTCAAAAAAGGCCTCCCTGTGCTTGAAAACCCATGTTAGTAAGTCTGCATTTTGCATAACTAACACTAAACAGCTTTGCGTAAGTTTTCCTTTCACTGCACTGTGAAAAGTCCCAGCACAAACAAAGCACAGCACACACTGCCTTGCTCTCCACTAACTTGAAAATTCCTAATAAGACTGTCCGGGTTTCAGCTGGGATAGAGTTAATTGTCTTCCTAGTAGCTGGTACGGTGCTATGTTTTGAGTTCAGTATGTGAAGAATGTTGATAACACTGATGTTTTCAGTTGTTGCTCAGTAGTGTTTAGACTAAAGTCAGGGATTTTTCAGCTTCTCATGCCCAGCCAGCGAGAAAGCTGGAGGGGCACAAGAAGTTGGCACAGGACACAGCCAGGGCACCTGACCCAAACTGGCCAACGGTGTATTCCATACCATGGGATGTCACATCTGGTATAGGAACTGGGGAGTGGGGGCGGGGAATCGCTGCTCGGGGACTGGCTGGGTGTTGGTCGGCGGGTGGTGAGCAATTGCCCTGTGCATCATTTGTACATTTCAATCCTTTTATTACTACTGTTGTCATTTTATTAGTGTTATCATTATTAGTTTCTTCTTTTCTGTTCTATTAAACCGTTCTTATCTCAACCCTTGAGTTTTACTTCTTTTCCCGATTTTCTCCCCTATCCCACTGGGGAGAGGAGTGAGTGAGCGGCTGCGTGGTGCTTAGTTGCCAGCTGGGGTTAAACCATGACAAAGACTCATTTTCAGTATATCAGGCTTGCAGGAAAATATTTTTTACTTTGGTTATAATATGCATGGTAATTGCTCTGAAGACTGAAACAATAGGTGTTTCAAACAAAACACCAAATTAGTTGTTGATTTCACTGGGGAAACCAGTTTAAACACAGATGAGTTCTGACCAATGCAAGCTGCAGCACGTTTCAATAACTAGCCATACACCATCTGTATACCATGGGATGAATAAAAAGGAATACTTAATACATAGCTTAATAAGAACAGCAATCTTAAAGTTACATATTTGATGTGTCAACTTTATTTCTGACTTTCTCCTAGTTATATTCTCAGCTCCAAAAAAAAAAAAAAAAGTAATGTTGACTAACAAAACAGTGAAATTCTATTTATTTCATCTTTTCACACCGAAATTTTTAAAGATGACCTACAAGAAGACAATCTTTCAGGCTTCGTTGCTGCTTCCAAAAAATCCCCAAAGGAAAAATGTTTTGAAAGCCACACTTGAGAAGAGCAGAAAACAACCTCATAAAGTAGCAAGCATGCTGTAGCACATTTCTCTACTTTAAATACTTATTTTTGCTTACTAAGAAACTTGAAAGTTTTCTGTTCACATTCTTTCCTGACAAAGTTGTGTTTTCAGCTACATGAGGAGACTGTAAAAGCTCTTAACTTTTGCTTTAAAGTAAATAAACTCTTCTCCCTCTTCTATGTTGAAGAGTCTTCAGGGTTGGGACAGAAAATTATTTTTTTAAAAATGAGAAAATTTACTGTAATGTGTTACGTGTGGTTCACACCTCCCTCTAGCAAAACATACACTATAAAGCAACATGATGGGCCTGAAATAAGAGGACTGCAGTTCCATGACAGAGGTTAAAATGATGGAGGTATTGACTTGCAATGGACTCTGCTGAATGAGAAAGCTGGAAGCAAACCAAACCTGCGTTCCAGATTTCATGTGGCCTTTAGAAACAGTTGCTGACCAAAATTACGATCTCTCTGCTGAAGCACTATCCCCGCCCCCCCCCCCCCCCCCCAAAAAAAAACCCAAATCATAGTGTCAGGTCTCTTTTTCCCTATTGGTATTTGATGTCACTAGTTTAATCTTTGTTCATTTAAATATTATGTATTTACATAATATTTATGCACCTAAAGCACCATGGACAGACCTGAAGATCATCCAATACTACATAGCAACAAAGAGGGTGCTAATTAATTATCACTTCAGTAGATTTTTAGGGAGAAGAAAAGCACAAGGTACTTTCTTTTCTTCTTTCTTTTTTCTGGGAAGAGGGAGAAAGGGAGAGGAAGGCTGAAGGAAGGCCAGACTTTGAGAACACAATAAGAAATAGAGTCAGAAAAATAAGGCTGACAGGACATTGAGAACTCATCTGCTTCAATCTTCTGCCTCATGACAGGATTAACTCTAATTTGTCTTGAGATCTTTTTAAAGATCTCCAGTGATGACAGAAGTCAATCTGAGTCCAATTTTTTTGTATTATTCTCACTCAAGACCACACTTTTTTCCTTTCCTCTTCTTCAAAGATCTGTAAGATATTTGAAAACATTTAAATATTTACTTCTTCAGGGTAAACCCCTGGACTTTGTCCATCTTTCCTTGTAGGTGAACTTTTCTAACCTTTGACTTTGCCTGTTCCTCTGCTCTGGACTTTTCTCTAATTGGTTCCCATCCTTCTTGCAACTGGGATACGTATCTTAAAATAGGGCTGATAGAACTGAGTACAGCAGGCGCATTACTTCTCCTATGTCACCTAAGACACTTCCCCAGTGATGTGGTGGCATTTGCTGACCCTCTGTGGTTACAGAGCTCATTCTGCAGATCTAGTGCTCAGCAGTAATTCCCAACTGTGTATTCCTGCAGCCAGTACTTTATACTCAGCTCTGCTGAATTTCAGGCTATTCTTTTCAGGACACAGTAGTGGCAGTAGTATTTATATTTCAAATATTATTTTATTTCCCAAAATCATCAATGGTGGATTTTTCTTTTTACTGTAACTCTGTCTCCTGTACTGTTATCTTCTCTTCAACTCTGCTAACCACTTTAACATGCTGTCATGTCTACAGAAAAAATACTTGTCTGCTGTTCTCAAATACACAAGTTCCAAATTTTTCAGACGAACACTTTCTTATACAAACAAACTGTATGACTAAATAGTCAGTAGGCTAGTACAGTAAGTAGAAGAAAGAGAAAGAAAAACAATGTCCGATAGAAACACTGATATACCTTGTCCCTGTTATCATATGTGTCCCTGGTATCATATATGTCTTCATTTTCTTCCTTTATTCTTAGCTAGCAACTGCTTATATTGCAACCTCAGGATCAAGCAGAAGGGAATGTGCTTTAACCTTTTGTACAGTAGAGCGAGAACTTCTCCCAAACAAGCAGGAGTGGAGGAAAGAGAATCTGACTTGCACTATATGAGATGCGGTTAAAGACAGCCTCCAGGAAAACTCTGCTTTGGAGATCTGCTGAAACATCTTATTTCTCCTACAGCAGTACTGGCTATTCTAGGAAAATCAGCCACTGCCTTCCTGTAAGTTTTCTTCACTCAGATTTGGCTCAAGAAAGAGGCTGAAGAACTGAAAATGCTCTCAAGCGTTCACGGTCATTCTGAAGGGTCATTTTCCAATGCAGATACTTACACTCTGATCCAGTGAAGTGCTAAAACTAATGCCCAGCAGGTGTAGGCCTGGCAGCTGTAGGCATCTATAAGGGAATATATATAGCTATTAAATGAATTATATAACACCTCTGATTCAGGTGCCCTGTGCAACAAGCATAGTAATGACAAAGAGGGAGTTAGAGCTCTAGAGGGTGTAAAATTGTCATGAAATAAAACACAGGCTGGCTAATGTGAATAAAGTCTTGCATGAATTAAGTTTTGTTGCAAAGCCTTAAAAATTCATCCACCAGAAATTAAACAAATTTTGGAGCAATCAGGATTTGAATCCTGATGCTGTTTCCTTCACACCACTCTGAAGATCTGGCCATTCCCCACTGTCCAGATAGCAAAGAGCATCATTTCCCTCTGCATATGTCACTCCTTTCCAGCCCATACCAGAAGTTACCAAAAATAGTTTACCCTTCTTCACTGCATTGTGCTCAATTTTCTGTTTCCCCTTAGTTGGTTCTGCCCAACTCCAACCTGATACAAAAGGACCATCTTTTTTTCACCCCCTCTCAATCCCATGTCCTCTGCCCTGTCAACGATATTAGCTTTATTGTCCCACTTACCCATTTCCCACATAGAAAACTCCGCATGGTCTTCCACCAACCCATGTATGGACAAATCTCTCCTGACATGCTATGGCAAGGAATTACCCCCTTAAAATGCAGCATTTTTAGTGAGGTCCCATTTATATTGGGAAGCATCTAAACAGCCATCAAAAATGTTTATTCCCTCTGACATTGTTTTGTCTTTCAGACTCCTCAGCTCTCAACATGAGGAACTGTCTTGTATTTGAGTATCATCCAGGACATTTTGGTAGCATCCAAAATCTAATAATTATAACAGCCATAAAAGCAGTAACACATTTCAGATGCTGTCCTTAGAGATTTCATGTTCCAAAGGGTTCAGCCAATTAATGGAAAAATCAATGTTGCCAGTAATTGCTTTTAGAGTTGGTTGGTTCAACCCCTTTGAATATGATGGTTACATTTCCACCCACTGGGTAAACAACCATGATAGAAAGCTCATTTGCATGATTTTTAGAACACACCAGCACAAACTGAAGTGATCTGCATCATTTGCAAGGCCTACAACGTGATGTTTTTTTCAGTGCATGTGCCAACATTAAAAAACCCCTCTCTTGCAACTCAGTATGGGAGCAGGGTATTAGGAAAAAACCCCTAATAGAACCCTGTCTTTTTAGCTGTAACACATTTTGAACTTCTTTACCACTTAGTCAAGAAAATTAGCAATCAGTAGAAATCCTAAAGCGAGACGGATGGTTTAGTTACTGTCAGTAACATATTTCAGAGGTCTGTAACAAATAGCAGCATCAAATGAATAAATAATGTTCAAAGTCTAACAGCCGGCTTCCCTAACAGTGTGAAAATATGTAAATGTTACATCGCTTTACTCTTCAAACTGGGTGTCCTTTCATTCCTCAGAGACTCTTCTGTCAGAATAACAAGCTAAAAACAAAATATGAATGACAAGTGCACATACTTAGCTGATTAAGAACATAGAGTCGAACAGTAACCATATTAATCTCGTCTCTCAAAGAGGCTGTGTGAATTCCAGGCAGAAATATTGATTTTGATCTAGTCTACTGCAGCGTAGATTGATAATCGGTGTTCAAAATCTATGCGGGAGTGCTTTCCTCCAAAATGGAAACCTTCAGCACTTTTCTTAGTTCAGTTAGGACACCTAGAATTTTATACTTAAAACCCATTAATGCTGTCAAAATCCTCTGCTATTTCTATACATCCTTGACAAACACGTGACTTGTGAACTTCCAGTATATACATAATCATAGCCTAAAGACATAAGAAATCTGTAAATGTTATCAGTGACTTTACTCTTGATCCGGATTGTTTCAGTGGAGCAAGTATTTATTATAATGAAGCAAATTCTTTCTCTAGTGCACTATTGTCATGCCAGCTTGCCTGACTGTAGTGCTGCAGTGACATTACCCCTCCTATGTCCCCAATGCAGCTCAACAGTGTCACACCATCCCCACTGTCCCCTTCCATATACCACACACCTGCTGTCACACTACAGTATCCTAAACTCATTCCCAGTCATTCATCATTCTCTTTCCTGCACAACCCCCTGCCATCTCACAAACCACCTCACCAGACCAATGGTCCTGAAGCTGCTGTTTAGCACTTAGAGGAGTAAGATGCAGTGGATTCCTTGGTACACAGTGGATCACTTCTGTACCAAACAGTGGCTCTCACCTCCCATTGCTGTTCGTTTCTACATGATGATGCCTCATCTGAGAAGTTATGGCTGGTCCAGCCACAGTGGTGGTTCTTTGCCGCTATCCCTACCTGTGTATTAGCAGAACAATTTGATCTTAAGTATAATAAATCCCAATGAAGCCCTCAATGAATCAAAACCAGTTCAAACAGAAAAAAAGACCTAGCAGTTAGTGAACTTCCAGAAGTCGCTAGTATAGGAGACTGTGCTGGCAGACAGTCTCAGGAGCTTCAAAAAAGAATGTGATAAATTCGCTGACAACAGATCCGTAAATAGGTGATAAAAGGAAGAGTCAGGGATGTACTCTCCATCATCACCCCTAAGACAACGACGCTGGATGCTGGGAGAGAACAAGGGGAAGGTACTGCAGGTAGCAGCCAGTCTTGTGTGTTCTCCCTGAACAGTACCTCCTACCACCTCTCAGGGGGAGGCTGCTGGGCTCGATGGGTCACGGATCTAACACAGAAAGTCTTTTCTTATGTCCTCTGGATGTCCATTGTAGAACCTGGGAGCTGAAGCAGTCAAACCACAGGTAAGACTAGCCACAAAAGAATGATGCTGTAAAGGTTTTATTCAGGAAAAAACCCCAATGTATTTGTCTGAAAAGGTCAAGAATCATTATTTTATATGTAGCTATGAAAAACTCTCAAGCTACTAAATGAAAACTGAAACATTTAATTTAGAAGTTTCACTGTGAAAGGTTAGGAAAGCAGTTGCCTAAACTCCAATTAGTACCATATCCCGTGATTTTCACACACTAATTCACAAAGGCCCATTTTAATTAAAGGAAAAACGCCAGGTCACTTTTGTTGGCATCATTAGGTGGGAAAAAAACCCACAACACCCAACAAACCAACAGCAAAAAACCCCAGCAGGCACGAGCAGCTGTTTACCACTCTATAATGCCATAAATAACAATTACATTAAATCAGACTTCAGAAACAAGGCCCAGAGTTTGAGCTAGCATTACTCTTTACTGACTTGAAAAGTTTCTGAGATTGCAATAGCAAGAGCATTAAGCATTTCCCCTCAATGGAGTAGGTTCATAGGGAAGCAAAGGTTATAATAAAATTAGTGACAGTATCTCATTGGCTGCTGTTACAAAAGGACTGACCAAGGGTAGTTACTGGCCCAAATTGCGTTGGTTAAAAAAAAAAGACTGAAAAACTTTCAGCCTCCTCTGGTAAAACTGACGCCATGTTGTTATGAGGGGGAAAAGGGCTGTCTGCTCTCTGAAGGAGAAAAGAAAGGTCAAGCTTTCGAAGTCGTCCATCTTTCACCTCCAAAACAATTGTGCTGACAGTAAACCTTGAGCCTGCCACTGCCCTGAAACCCACAGGTAGTAGGAAGTGTCACTGCTTGCAGAGACTTAGCAAAGAAATTAATACCACTGGCTCACTATTAGCCCATCAGCACAAACTCATCCTGGTCTCTCAGTAGCTTCCAGCCAGTCTGCCTCTTTTTACATTGGATACCTGGAGAGAAACTCCCTCCAATTACAAAACTCCCAGAAAGTCCATCAAGTATCTTTTATCTACACTGCTTGTGCTGGCAGAACAGATCGGTGAGGCTGTTTGGACAACCGTGTGCTTCTCTTAAACCACCACCCAACTAGAGGTGTAACATGTTGGACTGCTTACAGAGAAAATCCCGTTGCTAACTGTAGTGGAAATACAGTTTCACAGAGGGTTTGAGGCACTTCGTCATGTACTGCTTCGTTGCCTGGCTGGGTCACTCCTCTCAAATTATCAGCACATAGTTTATGTTTGCTGCTACTGGGCTGTAAGGTTTTGGAATCCAGTCACTTTGGGTATTTGTCTTGTCCGCTTGCTATAACAAAAACTTCTAGTAACCGTCGCCTGGGAATTGAATTCTGCTATCACATCACTTCAGAGAGGCAAACCTGGATGTACACACCATTACAACACAATACCCTTAGACTGGGAAGATGCATGGGGGTAATTTGTGAGAGGAGGTTTTTTGTTCTGCCCGTGACATAATGAAGTTGAATAGCATGTTTTCACTGTGATCCTACTGGCATGAACCACAGTATCACACACTTTCTGCAGAAGAAAAAGACTTTTCATGCATTATTCTGCTGAAAAGTTAAAACAGAAGGCAGCCCCCAAAACCTGGTACAACAGTCCCAAACATTTGAGTACAGGAATTAAATGAACAAATATCACTATGGAAAGATGTTTTACTTAGTTTACGTAAGGGTGAGCTCAGACAGAAAGTTCATGAATAGGCTGGCTAAAAAAATAAAAATAAAAATAAAAATTTCTCGGATTCCTCCTCATGGATGCTTACACTTGGCCAGAACAAACAAATCCAGCCAGAAACCTCCCCAGAGAGATAAGGTAAAACACGAGTCACATTTTCTTTCTTCTAGCTTTTCTTATTTCTCATTTTTTTCCCATTTGCAGCATTATGCCTATGTGGAAGAGCTTAATCTTGCAACAGGATTCACTGCACCACTTGGAGTCCAAACAATTTTGATGCTTTGCAAAATCCTTTGATAAACAGAGAGAAACTGCACTTCTTCGGGAGCAGGGAGTGCACAGCTGGGACTGTGTCTCCTGTTTGAATGTAAAGCAACTGCCATACCTCAGGCATTCTATAGGCAAACCATGGTCATGGCAGCAGCAGTCACAAAGCGATTTCTCATGGTTAGTTTTTGAACTAATGTGGTTTTTTATTAAACTGTTTTCTATTTAATCATAAGCGGGAATCTGGGTGTATTCCAGCAAGATATAAAATTCTGATGTATAAAAAGGGACTGTTCCTTTATTCTCCACCAAGACTTATTTAATCAAATGGAAAGTGTCCATCTGACGGTTTGTGCAGAATTTCATTAGCCTTTAATTGCTTTTGACAACTAGTGGAAATAATGCTGCATCACCATGCAAATGGCAGTACAGTAACACATTTCTAAGGTATTCACCATAAAGCAAAACATTCCAGCTACAGTATCAGACTCCTTTGGCTTTACACAACAAGCCCCAACCAACTTATAACTGTTCTACACTCCTAATGTGGAAATGTTTTAAGTTAAATTTTTCTTTCTGAAAACTAAGCTTTTTCTTCTTGTGCTCTTCCAAATGACTTAAAAAAAAAAAAAAAAAAAAGGTTGACAAAATAAGATACACAACATGTCTTGCCTTGGGTTCTTTCTGGATATTGGTATAGGCAGACTTTTTTGTTTGAATTCTGTTGGAAATAAAGATGTCTTACCTGTGTACACAAATTAGCCAATGGTTCGTAGAACAGCCACCAGATGAGGTAACTGTGACTATCTTATAATCACTCTAACTGCCTATCAGGCTGGTGGAATGCCTTCCCGTTCTTTTTTTTTTTTTCTTTTTCTCTTTTTTCAGCAAAAGAGACTTGTTGCCCTGACAAATCCAGGGGAAGAGCTGTGAGGCACCACACACTCAGTAGGTATATAATTGATTTTTATAACTTTGCTGGGACATCTATGAGGAAGGTTACAAAACTGCATTGCGAACATGTTTTGCCTTTAAAAGCAGCAATTTCTAGGGGTAGGCTGGAGTATGGATAAGCACATATAGTTTGATTAAATGCTTATTCTAACTTTTTCAGTGTATATCCCTTTTTCATCTGAATAAAACCTTTTTTTAAAAAAAAAGCAGCAAACAATTATATGTAGAAAATATGTATTGCTACTAAACCCTTTGAAAGTATTTTTAAATATGAACTGCAAATATATGTTTTTAAGAGATGCTGATAGGGGTTTTGGAAAATGCCCCATGGATCATTCTAAAACTTAGACAAATTTCATTATAATGTCATGATAAAATGATTCAGATAATGTATTGAAGCAAGACATAAGAATAGAGCAGTTCATCTAGGCAGCAACCAGTTATGAATAATTTTAATAAATATGCAAAGACTACATTCTGCCACATAAAACAGCTAGTCAGTTGTAAACCTGCAATACATTTTTAGGCTATAGTATGTGTATATCTAGAATTAAATAATTAATTACGATCCCCATGAATATAAAAATCTGGATTCTGCAATATCTGCATTTTGCATCAGTTCCTCCCATGATTCATTTTGATCATCTCAGTATTTTACCTATGAATATTATTTTTACAAATTTATTTTTAACACCATTCATATTTTTATTTCATGCCAACAGAATTCTACACTGCAATGCCCATTGTTTTCCAAATCTATCCTTCTTCCTCGAAAAGAATAAAATGGAACTGAGTTAATGGATGCATCTACTGAACAATACATAATTTCAGCACTAAAGTAAATATATACAGAAATATGGGAGAATATTTATGGATAGATGTGAGCGCAGAGACACATACACCGTGAACATTTAAACTCACAACTTGTTAGAAGTCTACCTCTCTCCTTCTAGCAGAAACACAGGGGGCGTTTTAGCTTATCCTAGTGCAGACTCCCTACTTCTCCAACATGTATACTCATTAGTGCTCATGCATATATTCCCATGCCAATGGATGAACATTTGAGTGAAGCTGGTCCTTCCAATTCCCAAGTCCACTGTCTGTGAAATTTGTTTGTGGAAAGGAAGAATTTGTGTGAAATATGTCCTAGTATTATCTAATATCACAAACCAATCCTTTACCGGGAAACAGAAATTACTAACCTTCACCCTTGTTACGAGGGTCTCATTTTCTTACACATAAACGTTAATATCTTTTTCAGTGAAGAAGTAATGAAAGCAACTCACACTACTTACTTTGTGAACATAGGTAAACCTTGGCACTAGTAAACCAAGTTTCAGAGGAATAAAACTAAACATTAAACATAACAAAGCAATGAAACTAAGTTTATGAATAATTACCTAGATTAGTGGATACAGGAGTTGCCAAGCAGAGGGAATATGAAGTTTTAATTACCATTCACAACATCATAAGCCACAGAATACCAGGCATTTATACATCTACAGGTAAATATTACTGAAAAAAATACTAATCAAGCAATGCAATACTTATAAAATTCAATCTTCAGAAAAAGAGCAAGCACTGGTACTGCCATAATCCAATGGGAATCCAAACACAACAGCAGTATGTAAAAGGAAGATGTTTATCTTTGCAAACTGAAGTGTCAAATATTTGTGAGTATTCAGGTTACTGTCACTAGTCTAATAAAATGCATCTGTGGGTTTCAAGTTGGTCCATAAGAACCTTAACCTGCAAACTCTCCTCCATAAAGAATGTGGGATGTGCAGAACATTGCAACTCAGACACGTATTTGCCACCTCCAAAGCTATGAATCTATGCAGTGAATCACTTGGAACTGATACACGACTATCAGCCAGATTTTGATCACAGGCACTGCTGGATCTCTAGGGCAGTCTAGTTGGTAGTATGTCATCATATGAACAGGACTGTACTTAAGAGGAAAGCAGGACAAATCAACTTTTCCAGAAGAGATTAAAATCTTGTTTTGGCATGTGTCTATAGAATAGTCTCAAAACTGAAGCAAAGAGTAAACAAATTAATCAAAATCTAAACTGTGAAATGCCAGACTGAATTTCCAAGAATTTCACCCGACTTCAGAAAGAAACTATTTTGTTTCAATTCCCAGAGTAAAATTGCAAATTAAAACCGATCAACAAAGGAGTAAATAGCATTAATTAAATAAAATGCAAAATGGCTTTGGTGAAAAATCTGTAGACAATATAGCATGATTTGATGCACCCGTGAGTCAAACTGTTTTTGAAATATCCCTCCCAGTTATATCAAAAGTATCACACAAGAGACCACCTCAGATGGCATCAGGTCAGGTAAAGTAAGTATCCAAATACACTGAACAGAATTCATCCTCACTAGCTTCTAACAAAAATGCAGGGTATAAGAGACAACCACACAAAAAAGAAAACATCATCTGTCCCTCAAGTTCTGCATACTACTGATCAGAGCAGCTCTTTACCCTTTCCATCAGTGGTAGGTCCTATGGAAGGGACTGCAGGATCTTGGACCTTAAGAGCAAGAACCCACTCCACTTGAACTCTGTGTGCTGAAGAAAGGGTAGAGCTTTATGCTTTTGTCCCATCTATGGCACCTGAGAAACTTCTAGCCAAGTTACGGAAAATGAAGGCCTGGCCAGGTAGATTTTACAGTGGGAATGAAGCGAACAGAGTAAACAGAAACTGTGTACTCTAACACCAGTTTGCTATTGACTGGCTAATTTCTTACCAGCCATCTGAACTGCATATTCTCCACTGTAAAATGGATAAACGATTTTGTCTACTGTATATGCATTCAGTAGCCTGGTATGACCTTTAGGAGCTTATGGCCCTAAGCTAAAGTTACCTTGTGTTGAGATCCTCGAGAAGAAGTCACTGTATAGAAGTCACTAAAGCTATACACGAAATCTGCGACAGACACAGGACTGGGATTCTAACTTACACCTTGTCAGCTTCCTGATACCTCTCCAATTTATAGAAAGACTTGGATCTAAAACTCTCACTTCACTATTCATCCAATGGATGCTTCCAAACTTACTCTGGGAGTGCTCTGAAATACATATGTATTTCAAGCAAGCCTCCTGAGCTACTGTCCAAATCACAGGCTTTCATCCACAATATTTAACATCTCTATTAACTGTAGTTTTGTATATTCCACCACAAAGCTGTCCTAATCCTGGACCAGTCCAAACTCCAGTCTGCCTTAAAATCAAGACCAGAGAAGATTAGTCCTTTCTATTCTGAATGCAAATGCTACCAAGCAACAGCCATATAAAAGGTACACAGAGAGATGGTTAGTTATTTTGACATGTTAATGACAAATACACCAGCTCAGAACTTTCATGTCTCATTATAGATTTGTCTCAAAAATAAAAAGATGATAAAAATCTACTCTTGAAGTAAGATTCACACAGATGAAACTGTAGGTAGGCTGGGTAAAGAGAGCTAAAGAAAATGTGCAGCTGCAGTCAGGTATTAGCATTGATTACTGGATGTTATCATTAGTTTTAAAACCACCACACCTTTATAGCTATATCTATAAGAGAAATAAGAGAACTATATCTAGTTCTCTTACACCCTACATACACTGCTAAGTGAGCAACCCAGAGCAATCATTTTCAGTCATAACTCACTTGAACTGGAATCAGACCAGGGAGATAAACTTTAAGAGCTACAAGATAACAGCGTTTCTATAAGCTGTTAATCCCATACACAGCCCAATTTTCAGTCATACTTGGGACTACAAACACAGAAAAAGACAATGCTGAAGTTAAATATGTTTCTCCTGTAAAAGCATGCACTGGGTGAAAGAGGGAATAGTAGAGTTCCTTTGTGTCGTTCACAGTTCTGTATCGTTTGGTAGCCATCCAGAAACATCCTTTCTGGTTATTAACACAGAATAAATTCAATCTCCCTTGAGTTATTTTTTTATTAGGCAAAACATATGAAAGCTAGCTACAAGAACTCCACTAATGAGACTCGTGTATTTTCAGCATCACCAGATTCATGTGATATACACAGGCTGTCAAGATATTTTCCCTCCCCCTGTTTTCTGCACATAGACAAATCCAGACTTGCCGTTAGTTCACTGATGTTGGGGAGGTTTTATTTTTAAGTTCTTAAAAGCACTCGCGTTCTCTTCACAGGAGGTATGCTTCATTTGGTGCATGAAGTGAAAAATGCACGTAAGGATCCAGGTTCTCCTCCTCCTGCCTTTGGACACACTGGTGAGGGGCTGATGTAAGCAGCCCCTGCAACTTAAACTTTTGCCAGCTGGGCTACCTCTTCTATGGCTGTGCATCACTGCCCTCAGGGCTAGTGCTGGCGGTCAGGCGCCGAGTTCAAGGAGGTAATTCAGACTAAAACTGCCAAATTAAGTGATTAGTTTCCAGCTGTATCAGCTTCCCAAACCTCCTTGAAACATGGTCACACAAGAGCCAGTGCTGGCCTGGGCGCGCGGGTGGGAACGCACAGCCCGGGGCGGACACACAGGGCTGGCATCACTCCATTGCTTCAGCAGTGTACCACCCGTGGAGTGGTGGCCAAGGGCCCAGCCTTCCCCTCTGGGCCTCAAAAGCATGACTTAGTTTTTTGGTGAACTGTCTTGGTCCCTGAGGTGCCCCCTTGACTATAGGGACAACCTGAAGCGACTCTTCCGTCCTCGTGACTGCTTGACATGCCTATGTTTGAGTACTGAGATGAAGCCATGCTCCATAAAACAATGACATTTGCCGTTTTCATCGTCCCCCAAACACCTGCCCTCCTCTGAGGACAGGGCTACCAGCTTGCACATGGATTTTCCTGCCGACACATTCACGCCAGGAAGCCAACAGCAGTTATCAGGGGAAGGTGAAGCCACCAGCCACACTCCCCATGCCACCACCAGGATGTTCCTACCACGCATCTGTGGCTACATCCCCTCGCTGTCGAACAGGCCAGCCAGGCCAGGGAAGCCCACTGACCGTGCACAGACTGGGGAGGAGACTGAACCACCCCAAATGTTAAATGCAAGAGCGTTTTGGGAAGACAAGCATTCTGCTTTAACAAAAAGGTAGAGTTTGGAAGTATTAAGCTCTGGCTTTACTTGGTTACAACGACAGCCACAAGAAGCATGACTGGGAAATTCTTCTTAAAATAACAAACAAGAAACTTGCAATCTTTTCAGAGAGTGGGAAGATTACTGTATCAAATAAGACACTAGAGGTTTAACTGGAATGAATATCAGAGCTCCTTATGCAACTGGATCAGAGACTGAAGCATATTCGGGGCACGCTGGTACTGCTCGCAATGTACTTCCATCCCACCCTACTCCTGAAGCGCACATGATCTACTTAAACTAACTATAAAAGTTTCAGATTTTAATTAAAGTTCTATATTACATTTTATACACAAGTTTCATGCTTTACAAGAATGGTGCTAACATGAAATATACATACATATATACAAAAAATTGAAGGAAGAAAAGCCTAGCACAAAAGGAAACAATTGTGTCAGTGATGACTATTTTAATGAAAGTGTAAACAAAACCTCTGACCCTAGCAGTAAATGCAATACACAAGAGTCAAAAACATGTAGTCTTGAATGATCTTTTACATGGTGCTTTGTTCACCCTATTAAGATGCTAGTTGTTTCTTTGATTTATCTGATAATAAATTTTTGATGACTAGTGAGTCTCATAAAAATTGCTCTGGTGCTGACTACATTGATTAATAAGCCCAAAGAATCGAAACTGTCAGAAATTCATGTGCAAGAGTAAATTACTGCCAAACATACATTAGATATTCCATAAAATATAGAATAAAAAAGGTTGATTTGGTAATTTTATCTTGCATCAATTTGCTTGATATAATTTATATTCAAGATCATCACTGTCAGTCCTTGCATACCTTTCCTTTTTTTAAAGTCAACATTAGAGTAAATCTAAATTTGCAGAATATCAAATGCAATAATCAAAACTAACATTCAGAATTTAGCTTGGAAATTATATCCTGTTGAAAGGTGACTAAAACCAGTCTTCTCAGAGTTGCTGCTTTTGTAAGTAAGATTCACTGTATTTTAGGAGTCAAAACTGGCACACATATATCCATGCCTAAATCCCATTCTTCCAAAACTATGGTATCTCCTTACTGGGGCTTCTGCATGCAGCAGGTTCTTGCAATGCATCTCTGAAGAGTCCTGGACTCTGTGGTCCCACTCTCTTTCCTGGGATAACTCCCCAAAACATTTAACGTGCAGAAAGTCTCACAAAACTAGACACTGGAGCAGGCCAGAGGTAGGGATCTGGGTATACATATGAATAGAGATCAATTTCCTCCTTTTCCTGTCAAGGGGAACCACACTTACAGCACTGGGTTTAGGATTTGCTCCATTTACTTCTGCATATATTTAACATCATGTGACAACATTTTGTTTGCATGATATATGATTGTAGGATTGAAAACCTATCAGATTATAAATTTATAAGTGGGCTTTATGGATAACAAAAAGGATTCAGGGAATCACTGTTCCCCACTCACTGAAATAAATGCTGCTGTTTATATCTAGCACTGGAGCCAGCTTCTTAAACCATTTGGCAAAACTATGAAGAGGGCTAATATCTTTGCATTTATTATTATTGCTTTGGTGAAGCTAGAGCAGTTGAAATGATCAGTATCCTAAGTAATTCTACTTACTGCTTATGCTCCTGCATACTTAACTTTAGGCTATAATTTCTTCCCCAATTTCCCAACCAAGTGTAATAAAGACAAAAAACTATAGTATATTTTTTCCTGCGATATTTGATATGAACTGTTTTTCAGTATATCAGATTTTTAGGGTTAAATTATTAATGTGGTTAGGTACAGAATAGAAAAGAGCCATTGCAAAGCTGTAGTCAGAAGGACTTGCCTAAACAGGACCTAACTCTGACTATCCCCAGCTTTAACAGTAAGACATTTCTTGTTTGGACAGAGGAAAGTGTTGAAACGCAGGACTGAGAAAACCTGTGTCATATACAGTACAAGTTCCTGATTTTCAGGTTATACTTTTCAAGAAAAAGTTAATTTTAATAACAAGAATTTAAAATGAAATCTGATCATAACCATTTCCAACACTGTGCCTTAGGTATAAGGGGCTGTAAAAGTGCATATAAACCAGATGGCAGTAATACCTGCTAAAATAAAATAATGGCTTTTAAAAAGTTTATCAGAGCTTGCACTACAAGTGGCTCCAGCAAATTATACCAGAATCATTCCCACCTCAGCCTTCCACTGGATAAACAGTTGATAAAGGCAATCATAAAATTAGGGACACTTTTCTATCTAACTGATAGCCCTCACCAGGAGGGTAAAAAAATTGCTAAAGATCACACAAAACCCTCAAATAATGCGAGACTGAAATAAAAACTGGAGTTCAATAAAAGCCAGCATGTAATAAAACAAATATGACTGCGTAGAGAATAGAAATTGCAGACAGTTCTGCTTGATTATAAAAGCGCCACTTTTTAATTTATCTCTCAAATAAAACCAGCAAATGTGTGCAGTAACTCTTCTTGTTTGGTTGTAAAGAACCAATCTGAAGAAGAAAATAAGAAAGCAAATCAACTGAACTTTGAAGATTACAAAGGGTTAACAGGCTTACCACTACTTACTGTTAGCTACACAAGTTTTCCAGAAAACCCTTACTGCTACCAACATGTTTTCCACATCAGTTCTCAATTAGTATTGTTTTGTCTGCCATTTCCTATTTATTATTCTCCCTGTTGCAGTCTTGAGGATCTTCTTTAAAATGCTCTATTCTTTTTGTTACCTACTGTAAAGTCCAAATTCTGTTCTCTGCAATATCCTCACCAAAAAAAAAAAAAAAAATTATTAGGTGAGGCACCTTCAGAGAACATCAGTCAAGTTTCTTAATGCATGCATTTTGGACACACTTTGGTTAGCCTTTGGTTAGCAACACCACTACCCAGGAATGTTGAGAAAACCCCTTGAAACCATTGGAGATGAGGAGCTGGACCCACCATGTCCACAGCAGCTAGAGCAGCAGAGCACACTATTGGATACAAGGCCTTAAAATTGTGGCAGTTCTGGTAACATCTAAAATCAGGCAATAGATCATCACCTTTGGATACTAGGCATAAAATATTAAAAGCCATCATGGTTCATACAGTAACTTTCATATTGGGATGTTGCTTCAAAACACATTTTCCCAGAAAGTATCCTGAAGCAATCAGAGGACGATAAGAGAAAATGAATCTGCTACTTTCCCTGGTAGCTTGCCCTAATAAGCATCCTTTTTACAAGGTTGTACCTTGCCTTCTTTTCTTAATCTGATTGACTTTTGTTCTCAAATAATTTTGAGGTGTCTGTATTTAAACAAATTTTTAACATCCCTTTAAAACACCAGAACTGAATTCAGTATCAGCCCCAGCTGATGTTGAAAATAATAAGTTCCTATTCCTGTACTCACTAATCCAAGGCTTCTTTTAGGCCTTTCAGATATAGCACTGAACTGCGAGCTGACAGCGCACTTCAATTATATGATGTCTCTTAAAACATTTTTCAGAGCCAATTGCTTTCTGGAAAGCAGTATTCACTCCTTTTTATCTCCTCCTGTAATCATAACCACAACGTGTGGTATATCCTGCATACCTCATTCACAGATACTTAACTCTTCTCTGAGCTGCTTTAAAATAAACTATGCACAGGCACAGTTCATTACGTGATCCAGGACAGCCCATATTTTCACCATTGCCTTTCACCAACTTCCAGGTCATATAAAATTTCTAGTCAGAAATGACTGTATATTTGCTTCCAAATACCTGAGAAGAACACTGAACAGTTCCAGGTCAGATCTCTGTGGAGCTCACCAGAAATGTCCTTGTTGGTAATTATCTCCCAAGACCTATCAGACAGTTGTTAATTCTTCTTAGTGTTTTAATGAAATTATACAGTGCTCATTTTCTAATGAGAATGTTGTGCAGCTGTACAAACTAAATGCTTCACAAAATTCTATGTAGAGTTGCCTTGACCAACCAAATTTATAATGTTTCTTTAGGAAATAGTTCTCAATCACATTCATGCCTTTTTAAATCTTCACTAGTAGAATGCCATGTCTCTTCTTCACTATTTAACCAAAAATTGATGTCAGAGTAAACTAGGTCCTAACAACTCAGTTTAGTCTATTTGCCTTCCTTGATGTTGGAAGGATACTAGCACTTCTGTCACTTTTTGGCATGTCCCTGACACCAAGCTTTAATTAAGACTGAACTTTGGTGAGACCAGACTCTGTCAGTCAAGTCTCCAAACCTTCTGAGTGCATGTCCACAGGCCTGGAAGTTGAAAACCATTTCTCACAACAAAATGTTGGTCAGGCTTCTACTTAGTGGACTGAGATATAACTCACCTTCCCTAGAAGATCATCCTGCTTGCACTGAACATGGAACAGAAGTCTAACAGAACATGACTTTCCTTCCTTCATCATTATTAATAATCTGTCATAATTAAGAAAAGGGCCCATTTCATTTCTAGGATTTATCATAAACAGATAGCCACAACCAGTCTCTTCAATGACTAGGAGCCTAACAAGATAGATACCACTTTGGATTGGCCGTCTTTCCCACTGCACATACTTTATTCAATCCCACCTATCATTTTTCCTGCTCAGGGTGCCACTTGCCTGCAGCTGCACATCTCACACTTTGCTTGCTTGCTCAGACCCCAACCTGTCCTCTAGGCCAGGTCCTTGATTCTGTTTCTCACCAGTTTCTTTGACACATCCCTAACTGTGTCTCATTTTGGGTTTTACTGTAATTACCACTGATTTTTAACTCAGCTACTGATCTTGCCTTGCCCTACCTGTAGTTAGATGTAACTTTGTCTTGTTTCCCTACTCAAAGCCTGTATCCTGCTGTCATTGTTTCCCTAGCTTTGGTTTCAAAAAGTCCTCAGCTTCTGCACTTTCCCCACTTCTTCATTCCAATTCCGCTTCTAACATAGCCCTAGACATCTGCCCCAGTGACTTAAGCCCTGGACTATCATCCTTGACGTCGTAAATGCATTACTGCATAATATTCTAAACTTTATATGAAAATTCACATCAGAGGGAATGGTAGTATCAGTAGTTACACCAGTATTTATATGTGCAGTATCTATATCTGTCAGATACATCACTGATAGCTTTGTTTTTATTACATATCCATCTTAGTAATATATAAACACAAATACACAGAGATACTGTTTTTTCTTGTTTATCTTTCAACATGGGTTTGAGTCTGCTCTTCTTTAAGGAAGAGTTACAGATTTGCATGTAAATGTTGTCTAAAGATGTCAGGACTCTGAGTAATCTATTTTCTCTGTTGGAAATAATGTACTAATATATTTATCAATTTTAAAAATACAGCCAATAAATACAACATTTGGTTGGAATACGAATCAGTATTTTCATATAAAATATACAGTACCATGCCTTTGATACAACAGAACCAAACGTAAATGACACTTTTATATTTCCCTACATCAGGCTGATAAAAGATTTTTATTGGTTAATTAAAATCTTTTACTGGTACGTGATCGAAATGCGTGAACCAGAATTGTTAACAATTGTTTATTTCTTAGCTATGATGGATCTTGCTTCCTGCCATCCTTCGAGGGAAGCTTAATTTGCCGTGAGCTCATCTTCACGGGAGATGCGGTATCTCAGAGAATCTCACCTAAGGTAGATCACTGAGGTCATCTCTTTTCCACTATTTTTACCCAGTCTTTGAAACCACCCTAAATTACATGAGGTCACAGCTACCACTGGCACAGATAGTGCATCTACGTCAGTGGCCAAATGGTAAAGATGCCAGGCTAAAAAGTCACTGAGATATAGAAGTGAGCTCCAGCAATGGACTGTTGGACACATAACACCATCTTATTTCTTGTACAGGGCCCAGGACAACCACACTGTGCAAATGAGAAAGGAAAAGAAGTACTTACTAAAGGTTCATCCTATGAGCACATGCACAAGAGCAATCCCTCTAGGAACAATGAGAATACCTGTTCTAGAAGTATAAATACTTGTAGAGCTGAGCCTAAGAGAAAACTAATGCATGAAGTCTTCTATTCCACAAATTACCAAAGAATACTAGTGACAAAACAAAAGAAAAAGTATAGAAGAAGAATAGCATTTATTATGGCCTATTTTTCTAGGGTAGTCAGAGGATAGACTCACGCTGTCCAAGTTCTTTAAATCTGCATTGACCTCTGTGCGTCATACAAACAGCTGAGGCATCTAACCATACTCCTTTGAATCAAATCTACGTTAGATGGTTAAAGCAATTGATCTGTGTTCCTCTCTGTGGTCTTCATTTCCCCCAGAGCATCAAGAATACTCACCAGCAGAAATTACTGCTGAGATCATACTGTGCTCAATTTGGTTCTTTTTGATATTGTTAAAAGATTAGATGGCTGGATAATGCAAGTTATTTAATTTTACTTAGAGACAGCCAAAGAGAAGCATTCTCTCTATGCATGTCTTCAGTCTAGGTGGAGAAAGGAATATTATGAAGATTTTTATAAGCCCAAATGAATTTTTCCTAATGAATATGTTATTTATATAATAACAAGTAATTATTATGTTATTTAAAAAATTTAGTAATTTTAAACTATTGCACAAAACTGTCATGCACGTTTATTTACATAAGTTATTAGATGCATGAATATGCAAAATAATCTTTTGCCTTATTTATATTAACAGACAAAAGAGCTTTGTCTTCCTTAGCTTAATGTCAATTGCACTGTGCAGTTACTTTAATATATGATGGGGGTGATCATCGGAATTTTTCACTCAAAAAATCAGGAGACATGAATACAAGAGCACAAAGGTCTGCCTGCATCACAGACATGCTGTCCTCTGCCACAAGCAATCATGTCATATACTCCTGCTCAAATTGATCAGTGCTTACTTTGAAACAAACAAGATTTTGGCCTTCACTTCTTCTGTCAGAAGGCTATTTCTATCAGAAGGTTATTACCTTGCTCCCTTAATAATTAGAGACCTTCCTTTAAATATACACCTGACCAGCTTATTTGTATTTTTTCTTATGTCCACCATTTTTTTTATGCCTTAAATGAAGTCTCTTCCTCCCCCTCTCCCTCCCAATGACAGCAATGATCTCTGCTATCAGTCTTTGCTTTGCTAAATAAACAAAATACCTTTTAAATCTCCTCTTGGCTCTTCATTCCTTTTATCATCCCATTATCCTTCCTCACTTTGCCTGTTCCTGCCTGAATTCATCTTTCTTGAACATGATGACCAGAACTGTGTAATATTTCCTTTTCTGTACTAGAAAATTTCTGCTCTCTTAACCCAGCTCTGGAGATTGTGCTTCTCTGTCTCTTCCCCCACTCTGGCATGTCACACTGGTGGCTCACAGAAAACCTGCAACTAATACACCCAAGCCTTCCTCTTCATTTGCTAATTCTTGCTGTGTGGTGCGCTGATTGTCTTCTGTGCTGCTAGCTTTGTGTCATCAGCAAATGTCACTTAAATACTCCTGCTTTTTGTGCTAACAAAAAAATTGAATTCTTGCAGGTCCATGACCATGCTGCACAAGTAACACCATTCCAGCACAATCTCTCCTCCTATCAGTTCAACCTGCTGATGCCTCCACCTCAACTGCTGGCAATTCCCACTTTCCCAGCATGCTTCCCAACCACCAACACCTGGATGTTTCACTTGTTTGACCTCTTTTCCACTCCATGATAGGTAGTTTTACTGATCATCACTTTTAGGTCTTGGACAGCCCCAATCACACAGCTGAAATAAAACAGGTTTAACAACTGTGGAATAAGAACAGGAGTTATTTCAAGATACTATCTGTATTCCAGTGCATTACTCTGAGTATCTTGCCAGTCTCCTCTAGTTGTTAAAAATAAATGCTGAAATACTCTTCATTAATATAACCCAGAAGAAGAATCTCTTACTTCATGACCAGTGTCTGCTGCCCTGGAAGCAGCTGCTACATAATAGTGGGGGTCCAGTACAACAATTCATTCTCAAGAAGAAAGCTGGGGAGATTGTCTCTAAATAGAGGACTGAATCAAGAGTGGATTTTTCCAGACTGTCACTGCCGATGAAATGAAGTTTTCAATTACAATGCTTAGCACAGAGCAGCCTGCCCAGGGAAACCTATGTTCCAATGCTGCCAAACGATATATGCTCAGCATAGCATTTATCAAACCACTTCCTCTGCTAAGAGTTAACGTGTCAGTCTTTAAAATGGCTTGCTCTTCTACTGCCTTTCCTGATGAAAATGTGAAAAGTGCAACTTCCTTTCACAAAACATCTTGTTGAGACTCTTGACTCCAAATTGACTGCCTTGTGTGGAAAAACCTGCTTTCTAGAAACTTAATAAACGGTGACTGTTCTATCATAATTCTGCCTCACTGGAATAAGGAGGTCAAACAGGGACACAGCAATCATTAAATAAAGTGTTAAAATGTGACTGCTGGGTTCAACGGCAGCTTAAAAATGCTAGAAGTCTGAATGCTATTCTAAGCACTCAGGACCCAGCAAATTATTTTGTTTTAGCTGAGATTACACTATCAGGTGATGATGACTGCAATAGACTCTGCTGTGATAAAAGCAAAATCACTACCCTTTCTGTTACAAGAACACACAGGTAAAGAGCAAGTTTCACATGAAGATTGATCAAGAGCACATGATTAATCCCAGAAATGTACCCAAAGAGCAGCTTTCCCGATTGACTTGCTGTAAATGCCAGCAAGCAAACCCACCCACTGGTACCAATTGCACGTCTCGGCTTCACCTCATATTAATGAAATCACTAATTATCTTACAGTGATCCTGATGAGCATCACAGGATTTCCATTCTTCACAGGAGCTTAATTCACTGTTTTCTTTCAAACATTTATGTCTGTCTGCACTTGTCTAAGTACATTGTACCCACTAAATCATACAATCCATCATTTCTTTGTCAGTACCCTAGACAGAGAAGACCCTCTGAGAATATGCTTACAACATAAAGGTCACTTTGAAAGTTGACTAAAGGCATGAATAAAAAGTAAAACATTTAGTTAAGCCCTTTGAGGAGATGAGGTTGCCATTACCCTTTACTGTTTGAGCAAGTTCTTCAACTGCTTTTCAACACTATCGTGACACCCCACGGAGAATTTAATGGCACCTTCTGAGTATATATAGAATCAAAGCCAAAATTCAGCTTACTAACTTAACTTTCAGAAAGTTAGTACGGCAGTCAGAGATTAAGAACCATTATATACTTGGCAAACTGACCTATTTCCAAATGATGCTGTCACAGGATGATATGTGCAGTGGGCGTATTTTAGCCAACAAAAGCCAGCAAGTGCCAAGAGCTGCTGAATTTCCTGTTAAGAATTAAGAGCCCCTCCACACACATTTTCTGCCACAATATATGGCCCATCTTTTTGTCAGCACAAGTCTTCCTTGAAAAATGAGGGTTGAAAAAAATCACCTGGCATCATTTCTCATGAAAGGTAAGGAAATTAAAGGAAATGAAAGAAGCTACAAAGTAAGAAGAGCTGATCTGAGGGTCCTATAGGCTAACATGCTTCTGAAGTAAAGTGCAACTCCAGTTTTATACTTGGTGCGTGAGTACCATGTAAAACAGGAGTGTGAAAATGTAAAAGTATGCGAGACAAATGACATTTTATCTTTAGACATAATCATCCCTCATGGGTGTCATCCCTACTTACCGATTAATCACCAGAGCATGAATATCCTAAGACAAGACTAAAAATGGGGTGTAATTTTTCACTAAATATGCTTGAAACAGCCAGTACATTTCACAAAGTAAAGAAGAGGTTTGTGATGTATTTGCTAGTTGCTTCACAAGTGCAGCCTCACAGAAATCTCCGATATTGACTGCAGTGTACAGTTATGGCTTGTGCCAGCCATCAGTAGAAACCTTGAGGTTTAGTAACGTGACTGCAAGTGAGTGCATTGCCAAGACTTACTGAGTTACCACTTTGTGGCTGAGATAACAGCAACTGAGTAAATATGATGTTCTAGTCATTGCAAACACAGAATAAACTGTATTAGCATAAACCCACTTAGTGAAACATAACTTACTAAGCCCTGAAACATGGCACTTGCGATTTTAGGAGCATACCATGTCTTAGCTAGTTTAGATAATATTAGACTTGTAAACAAAGTAAAATCAATATTTCCAATCGGCCAGCAAAAGCAATGGGCATAGGGAGACAATTACCATCTCTGGAGCTCAAAATCCATCCACCATATAGATGCAAAGTTCCTGGTTTATGAAAGTACCTGAAAGTAAACTTACTGATCTGTTTGTCAGCTGCTAACATATGTGAGCTGTTCTCTCTTCTCAGTGTTGTAAGTGAAGTTATATAAACAGCATTCTATCCAGTCACCCATTTAACTGTACTGCTTTGTCTCAGGGTAAAAGTTAAGCTGGCTGGGTCTATCACGTTGCAAGTTAATTTTTAAATTTTTCTGTTGGCTGAATGATCAAAAAAAAAAAAACCCAAGAGCTCAATTTTGCTTACTTAGATATCTACAGAAAAAATTACTACATTCACATCTCAACCTTGTGATTTGCTTAATGAGAAAAAAGACACAGTACCTGGATATAGGCTATGAAAGAAAAAGGAAGTTGAAGGTGGTGTATAGTTGTTAGTAGGAAAAAGATAAAAATTTCATCACAAAATGGAGTTTTCATTTCTTCTGTGTTCACAGCTTATTTGCTTTTGTGCACAATAATGCTACTAGACCTGTTACTTAGATTACACCATTGCTCATGAGTTTTAACAGCTAAAATCAAATGCCAACAGAAAAATGTTGGTAGCAGGTGGCATCCAAAGAATTCTCAGATCACATATTTAAAGGAAACTTGAAATAAAAAGGACAATCTTTTTCAACAGGAAAATCCAAAACTCTCTCTTTATATCATGTGAAACAAATACAATCAAGAATCAAAAGAAGTTGCTACTGGGATTCTAACAAAATTATACAGATACTTTTAATTTATGTTTTAAATATAAAATGGTTAAATGCTGAATATAAAAAAATGGCATCTAATTATTAACATCTGCATACATGTGGTTTTCATCACTAATCTTTGAAAATAATGACATTTTAACTGAATATGCTTCTAAGATCAAAATAGAAGCCATGAATGAGCCATGGAAAGATTTATGATCTTATTTTTTCCCCCTATTAATGTGTAGAGTCTGATTTTGCTTACACTGTTAACTATACAGGCTTCAAATATTTACTGTGGACAAAATCAAAATCAGCCCATTAGCCAGTAAGACACTGTTACACCTCAGCAAGGAACAATCATTAACAATAGTTAAAACAAAGAGCAATAGTTGAGGCAAATGATGAATTGGAGAACCTTTTACGTCAATTTTGATTGCACAAGGAAAGTTGCCAGAACAGTTTAATATGTCCACAGTTGTAATTTTTTTAATTATAGATACATAACAACAGCCCCCACAGCCCCCAAAACTGAATATGGGTCAAATATTCTCAAAACTGCACTTCACTCCTTGAAACTTTGCTGTCCTCATGATGCCCAGCACTGTCCCTGTGAGAACTGCATGAGGGTCCCTAATCTACATTGCTCAGCAAACAGAAATATAAAATTGGCAATTAAAAAAAAATTACAGAACATTACCAAGAAATCTAGATGCAGCTACACAATGGACTGTGGGGCAGGGATGGTCTAAGGAGAGGAGATAGCTGTTTCCCTACACCATGTCTGTAGTACAGAGTACTACTGGAAGAAGGGTGTTGCAGCCTACTTAGATCTATGAATAAATCTATCTTGAGAACACATATTACAGCATAAATATCAGGACACTTCTGAGACACACAATTTTTGTAACCACTCTCCCATCTGTGATCCTTTTCACTTAAGTTCTGTAAATGAAAAACAGCCTACAAAAGCCATTGCTGGATCATTTAGTTTCATATAGAAATTTACATCTCAGTTAATTGGAATCCCAAAACCTTCACTTGTGACTACTTGCATTTGGTAATTGAGTTCAGGTAGCTACCATATAAAAAAATTGTCAGAAATGCTTCTAAATTATTAAAATATATTTTTTACATAAAGGGGAATGCAAAAACTAACTTTCCAAACTAGAGGTTGTACTGTCTGTTTTACCACCTATTGCTTCTAGAAAGACAGCATCAAGGTTGTTGTCAGACACTTGGAAATAACTTCCCATCTAAAGTTTTGCTGTGGACTTGTAACATGGAAATTTTTACTGAAAAGAAATACTTCAATTCACTGAATGATTAAAGACATTATTTCCTAAACAAATGCTTAGTATTTTGAATTAAAATGGAGAAGTGCCAGTATGAGGCTTATTTTTTTCCAGTTACACTGTTGAAGAAAGTACTAGTATCTGAATTTGAATTACCAGGGTTGTACAGTTTTGTAAACCAGTCCAGTTCAAAACAGGTTTGAATTCTGGACATTTCTTTCAAAATGTAACAACCTGCATCCCAAAACGTTACCAAGTATCTATTTCAATCTATAAAACCTTACTGTACATACTTAAAATTAGTACTTCTCAAAGGCTTGTAATGCTTGCTCTTTTACAACTCACGTTACTTAATAGCTCTTAGAAATGAATAACAAATGCAGGACAATATCAAACAGTCTTTGTGCTTTCCTAAAATGTCTAAATGCCATTTAGCTATCTCCTTGTCAGCAAAATTCCTTAATATAAACGTACAGGTTTGCATATTTGCCCTGAATACCAAGCTACTGCATGGATTATGAAAGAAGGGTGTAGATGATAACACTTTGCAAAACACACTACAGGAAAAAAAAAAAAAAAGCCCAACACAGCTACAGTATACTTACTATTTATATGTTTCTGAACGAATGTATTCAAAAACATGAGATACTCCCAGCTGGAACTGGTCAGCAATAGGGGTAACCCAAGGATTATTCTCTGCTTTGAAGACTTGCTTTTGACCAGTCAAATCCAAATTACCTGAAAGGGATTAAACAAAACAGCATATGAATAAAATTCAAAATATGAAAAGTTTGAAAGAAATATCTTGCTGTATGAAACTCTTCATTCATTTCAGAGAGTATAACCATAATAAAAGCAAATATTTCAGTCTTAGCAGAGAGGAATAGGAGGACACAGTAGTTCCCACCATGACGGATACAGTTCCACCCTGTTCATTTCAGTGCTACTACACATGGCACAGCAGGATTGAACTCGGCCCACTGCATATAATATTTATTCATCAAATTAGTTTTAAGCAGGGCTTAATAGTGCATAGTTCTTGGGCGCTCTCCAGTATGGCTTGCAGGAATGAAAGGAGAATGATGCTGTGGTAGGAGTTTGCTCTGATGAAGCTTAGCAACCCTAAAGCATTTCTTGATCGCTGCTCCAAGCATAATGTCAACAAGCAATGCCCAACAGGCTTTTTGCCTTCCCAGTCCCCAATGTGTTGTTTGTATCAAGGTCCTACCACTGATCTGTGGTTATAGTTCTCTATACTGAGAAAAACAAACAAAACCCACCATTCTTGCAACATGCCAGTTTTACCTATTCTGTTGACAGGAAGACTTAAGAGACCTGTTAGGGGTTTGCTTGGGTTTTTTTGTTTTGTTTGTTCATTTTATAAATGTTTACCACCCAAAACCAAAACAGTACATGCTCTACTGAAACTCCTCATGACTATGGATGCAACAGGCTGAATTCCAGGATGGTCTAGCCACTGAAATATTTTCTTGTGTTTTTCAAATTAAAGTAAGAAATCTGTGTTACATTTTACATTTATTTTTGTTAATTTTATGATGAAGAGAGGCCTACACTTCCCCCAGAAAGCTAAAGTAACAAATAAAAAAAATAAAATAATCTTTAACTATAGGAAACAAAACAAAGAAAAATTACAAGGTTTTGAAGACTGACTGAGCCAAGCTGTCAGAGAAATCTGAAATCAACCTGATGTGCTAGCTTTTCAAAACTAAAAGCACTTGTGTAAGCTGCATGAGCACACATGCACGCTACAGGAGCTGCTGCAAGCTGTGTGCTTGCTGGCCGTTTCAGTTGCATGTTCTACATTACAGCTAATCCCTGATGCGTTTCTCTCCGTAAAAAGGGTTAACACAATTAAAGACAGACCATTATACCGTGTGAAAAGATGTCATGCATCTCATATTGGCCTACCAACAAGTTACCATTACCTTAGCAAGCTCATCTGTCAGCTGTCTGAGGCCTGTTCTTTTGAAATAACAACAGGCAGGGAGCATTTCACCCCTGTCAGTCAGGCGGCAATAGCCCTCGCTGCCTCACGCTTCAGTGCGCCTCGTTAGGAGCCTCGCACCCATCTCCTTTATTAAGGGACTCTGCAGCCCTGTTCTAACAAGAATCAGGAAGCAGGATTAAGTACTGTGACAAAGAGGACCTAATAAGCTAGAAACTGGTGTGTCTAAATCTATGCTGGCTCAAGGCACAGGCTCACGCTGCTCGCTATTCAGTTTTCAGGCACAGGCCACCGGGGAAGCAAGCCAGCACTGTGATTAGCTGTAACCCTCTGACCAGTGCTGCTATGAAGATCATGTGTCACTCAGGGGCTTGCTTTGCAATTGCAAATTGGATTTTCCATTTTATTACCTGCAAAAAAACCACATACATTGCTCTCCAAAACTACCAACGCTGTAAGCACTCCCTTGTAATTACGGCTCTGCAAGTACTGCATCAAGGTAAAATGATCAATCTGTGTACAACTAATAAAAATAGTTAAATTTGGGGAGGCAAGCTTGGCCCAATCATGGGTCAAATTCAATGTTGCTTACAGGAATAAGTCACACATTCCCAAAATCTCAGTAGCCAGGGTCTCAGCTGAATCCTCTCATCCCGAGCTGTGTCAGAAATTTATCGCCCAGGGAAAACTGCCGTATGTTTCCATCCCCGCAGCGCACTGCCCACTTCCATTCCAAATACCACATGGCCCATTTCAACGTAATTGTAATAAATACTATTCTATAAAGCCAAAGAAGCCTTACAGCAAAAAGAGGACTGCTCAATCAAAATGAACTGTAGGTCCCCATGCCAAAGTAATCACGTAATTTTCCTCTGTCTTCTGTTTCTCCCCAAAACACTCTGGGGGCAGGTACAGATATTACTTTTTAACTTCAGAGGTAAGAGGCAGGCAGAGGCTCTAATGGTAAAATTAACCTAATTACAGAGGAAATTGGGGCATCTGGAAGTCCACCATCCGCCCTGAAATCCACCCCCTCCCTGCCCAGGACGTCCCTCTGGGAGCCCTGCCGGCAGCAGCTGGCCTGGCAGCCCGTACCACCGGCCACCTACAGCTGGAGCGAGAGGTCAGCTGCCACCCCACAGCCCAGGGTTTTTAATTGAAGAATTTAATCAAGTGTTGTAGTGCAAAAAGGAACAACCCATCTGCCCTCATAGCAAGCACCAGGCAGACAGTGGGTCCTCCTCTGCAGAGGAGTAAAGGAGGACTGCCTCACAGAAAGCAGGAAGGACAGGGCACCGGACGCTTTAAACTCCTCCCCGTTTGGTACTGAAATTTCCATCTGGAAATGAAGGACAGAAATGGGCAGAAAGTTAGGCAGGGTAAGAAGTCTTGGAGAGCCTACCTCACCTCATCAGCACTAGGGAAGAAACAGAGTCTAACACTTCTGCCACAAGGCAAGCCACTTGAGAAGAAAGAAATCACATAATTAAAACTGAGACAGGAAGGAAATGTGTCACTCCTGCATCACCATACATTGCTTGGGGCCGTATCCTGTGTCCTTTCTGTGCTTACAGCTAAACCATCCGTGAATCAAGGGCTTACCTAATTCTGCTCCGGCTGCAGGACATCCAGGAGTCCCAAGCACGAGGTCAGTCTCAGTGAGACCTCAGGAACAGTATGTGGTGGGGTAACCAAACACATGGGAGCCCTGCATGAGCCCTTCTGCCCCAGTGCACCGAGATGAACCCAGCAGCATGGAAGAGATGATCAAACCTGCCTGAAGCAATGGCTCTGGTACCAGGCTCACCGCAGGAGTGCTGTGCAGCGGGACACCTTACAGATGTGTCCCTGTCCCCTCCCATCCCCAACAGTCTCCTTGCCTAGACCTTTTTTTATGGCAGCACTGTCCTAAGAAATGCTGTTATTCCATCCCTGCAGCACTAGAGCCATGGACCAGGGAAAAAGCCATGGCAGATGCGCCTTCATGCATATTGTCTAACAGTAGCGTCAGCAGAACACTATCCCCAGGCCTTTAGGAAATTTATATACTGTTCTGCTACACAGATCACATCAAATCCCTCGGATATTTTTAGTAAGCAAAATACAAAATTGCCTCTAGTAAAAATCCAAAGTACTGAAGTACTGAAGATTCAATCACAAAATGCATTAGGGTTGGAGATTGCATTGGTTATTGCTGGTTAGTTCTTTCCATGCACATCAGCCTATTAAAAAATATTTGTTTATCATCTCTAAAATTTGGCATAACTAGTAAACTAAAATTGTGTTTCTTCATAACAGACTTAAAGTTCTTGCTATTTTGCCATACTGAAAGCGTCAACTCCACTGAAATGCATTACAGTCACATGCTTCTGGTAAGAGAGGAGAAGGCTATCTTTAAGACTAGTCAGCACAGCCCCCTTCCTAGATCACAGAAATGTTTTTCAAATTATTTTTGAGTGCTTCTAAAATTATTCTTATAAATAAATAATGAAAATTATATATCCCAGAACCCAGATCTAACATGCTTAAAGAACCTTCTAATTTCTAAGCCTGAAGGATACTTTTTTTAAGCTTTCTATCTTGAACAGACATAGATCTCCATGTAGGAAGAATGCAAAGTGGACATATGCTGCTACAATGAGCAGACACTGAAAAGAGAACAGAGTCTGGAAAAGAGAAGAACAAGAGATAAAGGTCTAACAGCTGACTGCTGTGGATGACCTGCACAGAATGACCAAAAGCCTTCTAAAAGGAGCCAGCTGTGTGGTTTAGAAATAGCTGATCTTGGCTTTTTTTTTTTCTGCCTCAGCACTCATTGCATCTAAAGATGATCCTGAACCATTAAGTTTGATTGGATCAGTGTGACTGAAGTTCCGTGTTTAACCCACCTTAAAAACAAAATGTTCCTATGCCTAACTAGTAAGCTGTGCAGACCTGAAAACTGTCTGGTACCCAAATCTCTTGTTAGCTGCCACCTGGAAGCTACAGTAAATAGATCTACACCAGTATGCATACTTTTAATTTTAATGTATTCTAACTTATGCCATCCATTTATCACTGCTTAAATTCAGAGCTCCCACAGCCATGGATGGACAGAAGGGACATCTTGTATGACAGTGGGCACACCTCATCCTGAGTGATGTTAAAGGGAAAAGGCAGCTACAGTGTCCCTGCACCTCCCTCAATAAATCTATCCTACATTTGCTCTAAAACATGATAGTTAATGTTTTTTGTTATTTTCCTTCAGTGCTGTTGAAGTAAGTGGTTTGTGTGAACATTTGTATTTTGCTCAACTGCCTGCAAAGGTCAGAAAAGAGTTCATAAAAGCAAATAAAATGCTGCCTCCCACAGTCATGTTTGCAGAAATAAGTGTCAGAGCCAGTGATAATGCTACCTATCGCTTTGACCAAGGGTGTCTCCAGACTTCCCAGGCTCCTCCTGTCCATTAGATCTAGCCTGCAAGCATGTCTTATAGGCAACTATAAGCCCCTCACCCTTTTGTGATGTAGGATACATGGAGCGTATAATATTTACCTAATGTACTTATACTTACGGTATAGTAAGGCACGACTAGTGTACATAGGCATTACTTCACTACAAACAAAAGAAAACAGAACGAACACAAACCTGACTTGTCCTTTCCACTCGAACGCCCCTTGGCAACACTTTAAATACTTTCAAAAATTAAAAGGTGAAATAAAGTAATTAAACAACTCTGACATTTGAGAACTGAACATTGGCATTCAGGATAAGAAACATGATCCTAGCTGTAAAATGCCAGATCAACGCTTCTTTGCAATGGTTTAAATTCATCCCTAGTGGAGCTTCATTAAAATCAATGGAAATAATTTTTAGCCTGTATACTGTTGTTACGCATCTGTGTCCCATTGATACTCTGACTCACCTTCCAGCCTACACTCTACTGCGCTGACCTCAAGGAGAGTCCTCAGGCTGTAACACACCCCTTTCAGTGATTACTCTTAAGACTGCAATTTAAATGTTCTTTCCCTTTACAACAAAAAGGTCTTACTCTCTCACTGTTGTACATAAGGACAGGAGGAATAAAATTAGTTGTATTGCTTTATTTAGATAGAAATACCCTTGAATCCTGTTTTATTAAATGCTAAGTAAGGGATCAATCCACTACACCAAATTTAAACTTAGGTTGTATGTAAAAATATGTCTGTCCTGGCTTGTTATAGATTTGCTTTACACTACAGGGCTTATAATTTTTATTACTTTTGTGGCATGTGCTTTGTCTCCAAAGAGAGAGAGATTGGTTTAAGCGTAGGGGTGGAAGAAATATCATGACTATTATGTCATAAAAATGATACCAAAGCAATATAATTGTGAATTACGTCTTAAAATCTATGTTAAAAAAAAATGAAAATACATACTGATTTCTATGCCACAAAGTGTTATCAAAAGCAAATGATTTTTACACCAATCTTAAGCACATGTAAGCTGTGTATTGGTAACTCCTATCATTCCTATAAACAAGTAAGATCATCTTTGCTTTGAAGACCTCTATCACTTTTGAGGGATTAGTCACAGAGAGAGTAGATTTAAACAGTAGTTATAAAGGAGCAGTAACACAACAGAGAGCAAAGACTTCTTGTACAAAAGTGAAGTGTGACTCAATCTTTTTGGAACCAGTAGAAATATTCACAGAAATATTCAGTATGATAAACAAATCTACAGCTCCATAGCATATGTCAAAAATACACATTTGCTTATTGATGAGTTTCTTTGCACTAAAAGAAAACCAGTAAATCTAAACCTAGACAGAAGCATCTCCAAAAGATCAATCCCAGCAACACTTTTGCCCTTTCACCCCTACATTCTTGTACTGGAGAAGGTCTAACAGTTATCACTTGGAGTCACCAAGCACTTCAGCATTTGTGGTGGTTTTACTTAACAGGGGAAAAGGTTCAAGTCTCAAATATAAAGAAGTCAGATTCAGTACATACAAATAAACCAAACAGATACTCCAGAGCATCCATCAGACAGAAGCAGGCTGGAAGTCTTCCTCTGACTGCATTCCTCACCACACAGATGGGAATGTCTGTAGCCTCACCTGTGAGCATTAGACAGGAAGCCCCAGGGTAAGAGAAGGCTGAATGAGCAATCTGAAAGCCAACCACCGAAGCCTAAGCCCATCCTCAGTTTTAGAATTATTTTCAGGGACAAAAAACAGGAATGCAGATATTGTAACATCACACATTATTCTAACAACTTCTCAGATGTAAATGAGAATTTCCAATAATGAGTTCAGAGATTAGACCGCAACTTGAATGTTTGCTTGAATACATCTAACACTAGATCTCTGTCAGTTTAGTAATTGAAAAATTTAACAAAGACATTTCAAACAGAAAAACACCTGGTCTGAAAAACATGAGGAGATGGAGACTCTGCTAGTGGTGTCTTGTTCAAATGGTTCATCACTGTTAAAATGCATTCTTTATTTCAGTGCTGACCTGAGCTGCCTTAGTTCTCAAACACTGCTGCTGCTTCTGCCCACCTACATGGCAGAAAGATGACCTGTGCTTCCTTCTCATGGAGTTAGTGAGGATTGGCAGCTAAGTCTCCTCTCACTCTTCCCTTTGATAGGTTAAAGACTTTCATTATTCTGTGTGATCCCAGAATAGCTACTCCATTTGCTTCAACTCTTAGAAAAAGGACCACAGCTTAAATAAATAAAGTAAAAGCTGACTAACTAAATCTTGAATTCTTTACCCTGGATGTAAAGGTGAAGTGGTATAGGGCAAACTGGTATTGCCTCAGCTACCGCTATTAAAAATCTATGGGAAGATGATTTTACTCTCCAGCACTGTCCCACCTCAACCTTCCACAGAAGAGTTTAAAACAAAGCGAATTTAGACCTGAGATATTTATACAAAATTTCAGCATCATAGCAAAGGTCAGCCAGAATCATTATACCAAAGGGTAATGGGGAGTCTGGCACAAGGAGACTTCCACTCCAGAATGTGACAGGACTGAAGATGCAGCCTGGGAAAGACAATAGAACGGATGAAATGCTGAACTTCTCCCTTAAACCACATTTCAGGTATTAAGTACAGGCAGAATATAGACCTAAGCTGGCTGGGCAAACTCACATTTTCAGGTGACAAGAGGAGTGGTTAACTCTCTGGGAACAAGGGGAGAGACCTGGCAATTTCTACCATCACTCCACACAACAAACCTGACCTTAGCAGGACAACTAGTAGAAAGAGTAAATAATATTAACATTCACAGATGAAAGCCACAAACCAGTAACTTATTCAATGCAGCACACAAAGCAATCCTAGCCAAACAACACTCTGCTAACGGCTTGTACTTCCACATGACGAATCACGCTGTTTCAACAGCCAAAATCCACCACACACAGCCTTCAGGTACCAAGGCAACCACAGCCCAGCTGATGCCGTTGTGTGGGTAGTACGGCAGAAGAAACAGCATCTTGACAAAAATCCAAGAAATTACTTCAAAATGTTTCCTATACTCGTTCTAAAATTATTTCAAATTACTTACGACTTGATTAAATTCATTTCTCCCACATTCCTAATGTAAGAGAGACACCATTTACTAGAAGACCTACAAGTATTGCTAAGTTTCATGGATTCCTTTCTTTGAAAGGTGACACAGTGTGCCAGAAATACTATTTCCTTCACTGCTCTGCGTAACAAATGTCCGGTGCTGACTGGGATCTCAAGGGGCAAACCAACAGTCACTGCTAAATGTTCCCAGTGAAGAAACCCAAGAAACACACTATGTGGCAGATGGGTTTTGGAACAAAGGGAATTAACGTGATGTCAAAGTAGTTTAACATCAAAGATGTTTTAATGGCACAGGAAATATTACAGGTTTAGAGGATCAGCATCCCAATTTATTTTGAAATATATTGCACATTTTTTCCAATCTCAGAAACTCCCCTGGGATTCTCAATTACACAGAAATTCAACAGAGCATTCTCTCTTTGAAGGGTCCCTATCAGACCAAAATCTAGTTAATTTAAAAATATGAGTTCAAAAAGGATTCATTGTATTGCTTTTGCCCCGCACCTTTGAAACTTCCATTCAAACACAGGTTGCCAAGTACTCAGAAAAGCGAAACCACTTTTAAGTACTATGGAACACGTGAAATGAACCAAATTTAACAACAAATATAACATTTGCTTAGATTGGCTCTAATTACAGTACTCTTACCTACCACAGCTCTGATGGAACAGATGAAGTATTTGCTGACAGAAACATCATTATTATGCTGATGGTACTTAGAGTACAGTCAACATTAGGAAAGCCTACACACACACTGTAGTCATCTGAGAAGTGACAGTAGGACTTGCATATTTTAAAAACTAATGTAAGATCAAATCTGAATCTTGGCAAGTTTGGCAAGAATTACAGCAGTGTAAGGAAATGAATGCCTTTGGTGTAAATCTAAATAATGGGCTATAGAAAACATCTTTCTGTGTATAATGAAACTGCAAAGTTGTCATCTCTTCCCATACACCTTAATTCCCATCAAGGACTCTGTGGAATCAGCCTGGTTTCTAACTACGTAAAAAGTGGTGGGGTTTGGTGGCAGTGGTTTTTTCATACTGTAACACAAAATAAGCCTAAAACGAGAAACACAGTTAGAATATTCACAGATTTTCAGAGATGCTTTTCTTACATAAAAAAATCTGTCTCTGACCTATCTTGCTATGTACATTTTTCTCTTATTCCTTAACTAATAACTGCTACATCAGTAGTCCTAGAAAACAAGTTATTTTGTTTATCCACTGGTAAGTTTAGTAAAAGTCCTTACTTTCTTACACCACCTTTGCCTTAGTTCCAAAAGTAGAAACAGGTGGTTTTTTTTTAAATTGCAAGGTATCAATTAGTTGTTCCAGTGCTCAGAGCTGGTGCCCAAAGAGCCCCAGGATGTTCAGGCTTCCAACAGGCACCACAGACCTGTATTTGCAGGTTTGAGCAGCATTGTTATGACACAGGTAGGGTGCAGTGACAGTTTATACTGAAATAAGAAAAGTTTGGAGTTTACATCAAGTATATTTAGAAAAGAAATATCTTTTGTGAAATAAGTGATTCCTATGTTTGCACATGTCTGTTATAATTACCTAAGTAAACTGCTATTTCGATTAATATTAACTTGAACAAACAACTGCAGCAACTACTTTGCGTAATATAATATTCACTCACAAACTCTAGAGTCATTTCAAAAGGCTAAATTTTAAAATGCCTTCCTGTGATGGAAATATTGAGACTTTTGGCAGGATTCCTTGAACTTTCCATTTAAAGCCAATCCTTTATCCACAGAAGATAATTTAGCTGTTCAAAATGAAAAAATTATGAAAGAATTACTTAGCCATTCTGACATACAGATTTAATTTACAAAATGTTTGACTGTCCTTAAAAATGAACACGGCTACTTACCCCATCAAGTTGGTTTTTTTTCTTTTTTAAAGAGCTTGAATTTTCCACTTTTCAAGTATGTACCTACCTTCCCAGTTTTGATAGTGTCTCCCTTTACCTGAGGAAATTATTTGATAAACTAGACAGTATTGAATAGTATACTTAAAAGCCATTGATACCAACATTCAGTTTTAGAAAAAGAGGATGGTAATTAAAAATGCCTCCTTAGAAATCACTGTTCTTCCCATATGCATAAATATGAGCAAACTCCATGTATGTGTGCACAAACCTGTGTTGGAGGCAGGGTAATGAACACAGTCAACATTAGAATCTGGGTTTTAAAAATCATGCCATTTGTTTTCACATCAAAAATGCAAACCTACAGATAAGCTAGTTATATTCTCTGGGTGGCTATTTACATTTAGCTACAACTTTGTGAATTTAGCTACTTTGTGAACATTCTGCACCATATACTACTTTTACACTGCTGACTCCGTTAAGAAAATCTTTTGTGTGGCACATATGGGTCCACCCAGATGACCATACAATGAACTTAAAACACCATCGTTGATCTTACTAATTGCATCTGCCACTTCACGTGGTTCTTACTTCTACTCTGCTTTCTTTCCAAACACTGTTCCAATTGTTAAATGGTCAGAATACACAAAGTGACAGATTTAGTGCTTCCCTGGCAATTTATATAACTGACTGCAACTCTGTTTTTGCAGTGAATCATGATTTATTTGTCTCGCAATGCAGCACATAACCTTTTAAATGCTAGGGAAAAAAATGCCAGTGCTTCTTTAAAGTTTATATATGACTGCCCACCACCATTCCTCATGAACGCGTTTTTGAGAGACAAACGATAAAAACAAGCTGCAAATTCCACCCACCTACTCCCGGCCATTTCCTGCGTTCATCACTCACAAGTACTGTATTTACAGACAGGCACCCTCACGGAGAGCACCAGTGCACTCTTCTAGACCCCTCTTTTCCTCCTGGGCAAGAATATTTTTCTTAAATTAGTGATAGGTATTCTCTGCTAAACACAGAGGAGGATAATACTGATCTCCCCCAGCCCTCTCACTGGCATGTGCCATGCTCAATCACATCAGGTGAAATTCAGAGCAGGCTGCGGTGTTTTATTTATTGGTATCTCTCTCCATTCCAAAATTGTGATCCCAATGCCTGTCTGTGGCCTTTTCTCATACCCTACTCTCCATGCCTTCTGCACTTATTTCTATTACCTTTAAAAACCAGTTTAATGTACTCCTCCACTTCTCCTCATTCAAATACACTGTTTTATTCTGGTGTTTATGTTGTGCCCATCTCCCTGGTAAATGAACATCTAATGACTCATTGGTGTCCACCAGTGCCTGAACTAAGACAGTCAAAAGCCTTCAGCACCTTTAATTATGAAAGTGATAATGAGAGAAGAAAGATTGTTTACTTTAAGTGGAACAGCAGTACCTCCATTTAATGCAAATAGGACCTGCTCATTGAAAAGCTATTTATCCAACATGCACAGCACAAAGTATTTGCATAGCTCTCCTTACATTATAATTCAATTTTAAAAATTTAGGAGGGACAACTCAGGAAGCAGATAAATTTGTTTTCCCCTCAGATGGCGACTACGGAATTAGCAGTCCATTCATTAGGGTGTAACACTCACATACCATCTTTCATTGGCAGACCTTAAAACTGTCTGCAAAGGTGTGCTTCTCTAAATTGCCCTAGTTTGCAGAAGAGAAAACAGGGCTGCAGAGATGAAGTGACTTTTTCTAATCATTCAGCAGATTCATGCTTGCCTGTGGCCTGCTGCTACTTGATTTCAAACAAGCCCTCCAAAGCTCAGCCTAGTGCTCCATTTACTAAAATCCATTTCCTAAATGTTTGTCTATATATTTAAAAAACAAGCAAGAACATTGCTTTGCACAGTAAATATGCTTACAAGTTGCACAAGTTACAAATCTAGACTTCAATGTAATGTTCTCTGGAAATATACCCCAAAATCTAGACTATTTTAAATATGTGACATAGTTCTAGTGCTACACATGGCATAGACTGCAATAAATATAATGCCAACTGATCATGAATAAGCATCTTGGGCAAGACCATAAAATGAAACATTTGTAAATTAATACATGAAAAGAAAATATAATTTATAGAATAGCATATGAGTAATAAAGAACAGACATAACAAGGACTTAAGCTGTGTGTCGTGGTTTAACCCCAGCCAGCAACTAAGCACCACGCAGCCGCTCACTCACTTCCCCCCCATCCAGTGGGATGGGGGAGAAAATCAGGAAAAGAAGTAAAACTCCTGGGTTGAGATAAGAACGGTTTAATAGAACAGAAAAGAAGAAACTAATAATGATAATGATAACACTAATAAAATGACAACAGTAAGTAATAAAAGGATTGAAATGTACAAATGATGCACAGGGCAATTGCTCACCACCCGCCGACCGACACCCAGCCAGTCCCCGAGCGGCAATTCCCTGCCCCCACTTCCCAGTTCCTAAACTAGATGGGACGTCACATGGTATGGAATACACCGTTGGCCAGTTTGGGTCAGGTGCCCTGGCTGGGCATGAGAAGCTGAAAAATCCTTGACTATAGTCTAAACACTACTGAGCAACAACTGAAAACATCAGTGTTATCAACATTCTTCACATACTGAACTCAAAACATAGCACTGTACCAGCTACTAGGAAGACAGTTAACTCCATCCCGGCTGAAACCAGGACACTGTGTCAGTGCACCTCATCCTGACCAGGTGGGGCAAAATTACAAGTCCTTTTTCTGTATTGTTCTATACTGCAAACAAATGTTAACTAAAAGGAAAAGTGCTTCCCTTGGCCATCCTGAGTTTTGCAGGTCAGCGCAAAATAAACATCAAGAATTTTGTTTCAAACATTTCCATTTGGTTTGTACAATGATGATAAAACCATTTGAAGGTAATTTGCTGTTATGCTTGTAAGGCAACAGCATGTTTAGGACATTTAATTAGCCACAGAAGTTGGTTAGACTCAGTGCAGCATTTAACTTCCACTTTCTAGAAAAAACGAAGGCTATAATTTAGGAAGCTACATAAAAGTATATTTGCAGATACTACATGCTTCTGAACTGTTATTGCTGTTGAAAAAGACTTTAGAAATAAATATGACTTTGACAAAAAGCTAAAGAAGGACCTGTGTCAAAGAATAAACATCTGAAATTAACGAAACAAGAACAACTTTCATGTACCAGTGGTGAGGAAAAAAAAATAAAAAGGCAAAAAACTCAGCATCATATAGTCCACTAAATTGATAAAAGACAAAAAACCCACGCTGGACAAACAAATAAGAGTCAAAATAAGCATCTTCCCCCACTTCATAGAAAAAAAGCAGACACCTTCCTTTGCTGTATGAAACAAAAAGCATAGATTGCAGACTGTCATGTTTATGCACACAGCTGCCACATTCTCTGATGGGTTCAAGCAAGTTATTATGACAACAATTTTGCTTTGTCATGCTAACTTCAGTCACTATCTTTCTGAGTTTTGGGAACTATTATTTGGAAGGTACTACTAAAAACAAAGAAGCTTCCTGGTTTGGGTTTGTGTGGCGGGGTTTTGGTAGCAGGGGAGGGGCCGCAGGGCCGGCTCCTGTGAGAAGCTGCTGGAAGCTTCCCCGGCTCCAAGTCGGACCCGCCGCTGGCCCAGGCCGAGCCCATCAGCCACGGTGGTAGCGCCTCTGGGAGAACAGATTTAGGAAGGAGAACTGGTAGTGAGTAGGGGCACTGGAATGTGAGAGGAACCCCTCTGCACTGACCCCTCAGGTCAGTGAGGGAGGAGGGGTGCCTGAGGAGGTGGATGCCCCTGCAGCCCGTGGTGAGATGGCAGGCTGTCCTCCTTGCAGCTGGAGCAGGCTCCTGGCAGGACCTGTGGCCCTGTGGAGAGAGGAGCCCACGCTGGAGCAGGTTTTCTGGCAGGACTTGTGGCTCCATGGGGGACCCACGCTGGAGCCGTGTTCTCCTGAAGGACTGCACACCGTGAAAGGGACCCATGCTGGAGCAGTTCGTGGAGAACTGCAGCCCGTGGGAAGGACCCACTTTGGAGAAGTTCGTGGAGGACTGTCTCCTGTGGGAGGGACCCAAGGCTGGAGCAGGGGAAGACCGTGAGGAGTCCTCCCCCTGAGGAGGATGAAGCAGCAGAAATAACGTGTGATGAACTGATCGCAATCCCCACTCACCGTCCCCCTGCGCTGCTGGCGGGGAGGGGGCGGGGGGAGTAGGTAGAGAATCCGGGAGTGAAGCTGTGCCGAGGAAGAAGGGAGGGGTGGAGGGAAGGTGTTTTCAGATTTGGTTTTACTTCTCATTATCCTACTGTGATTTGATTGGTAACAAATTAAACTGATTTTGTTTTTTTCCCCAAGTCAAGTCTATTTTGCCCCTAATGATAATGATAAGTGATCCCTCCCTGTCCTTGTGTCGACCCACGAGCCTTTTGTTATATTTTCTCCTTCCTATCCCACTGGTGGGGAGGAGTGAGTGAGCGGCCACGTGGTGCTCTGTTGCTGGCTGAGCTTAAACCATGACACTTCCCTATATAACAGTCCACAATAACATGAAACAAGGAATAAACCCTGTGAACAAGTGTTTCAACAACAGGTAATTGATGCAGCTACATTATTCCCAACAAAAATATTTTATGACAATCTTTAAAAAGATCTGAAACCAAATTCTGGCTTGGGGCAAACAGACACAACTTCAATAGAAGTTAATGCCCCTCACGTAAAATGGAATACTGCAATACAAATTCAGCAAAATCAATACTTAAGTTCCAAAGAAAAACTCTATCTTATAGGTTGAAAGAAGCCACTTGTAATCATATTTAAATGGCCAGTATCACAAATTCAAAGTACATCAACCAGCTGTACCTCTTTAAGTGAAAAAGCTGTCAACTCACCAAGAAAGGTAGGCTACTGAAACAGAAAAATGAAAAATTCCTCTAATTTAGCTATATTTTACGCTAGTTGATCAAACTTCCATTTTTACAGGCATAGTCACAAAAAAGCCACTAATGCCGCTGTCATTTTTTCTTAATACAGTTTTGGCTGATCCAAATAGTATTCTCAAAACCCAGCCAGAGACAACAATAGCTTTGCAGACCCGGTATTTATGATATGTTATACAAAGCAAGATGCTATATACAAATTGGCCATCAGGTGTACTAATACACAAGGAAACATAACATGTAAAAAACTAATAAAAACAAACACACATTGTCTTCTGGCCCCTCCTGCATATCCAGTAGGAGTGAAAAAGTGAGCGTTTCTCAGAGGGAAGTAAATATTAGCAGCAATGACAACTTAAGCATAATCATTTCCTAGAGTTTAACAACTAGTTTCGTTTCAGAGGAAACAGAGTACACCATTATTGCTATTATTCAAATAAATAAAGGATCATCCATAATCTTACCTAGTTCTGGGGGCAGCACAGTAAGACGATTTCCCTGGATATGAAGTTCCTTAAGCTGAGTGAGCTCACCAATTTCTTTAGGCAGTGATACCAGGTCATTGTCTCTAAGACTCAGCTGAGAGTGAATATAAAGTAGTCAGAACAATTTTCAGTTACCATAAAGCAGCCTAAAAAGAACTCTACTCCCTCTGTCCCCACCTTTCTCCTAAACACTCAATTCTTCCAATTTATTTACAAGTGTCTGCTGGTAAACAAGAAACAGTTCCAGGTGTAGTGGTCTATTCCTGCAAACATACCCTACTACTCCTCAAATTGACTAGTTTCTATTCCTACAAGCATTGCAAAAGTGAATTGATTTTCCAAGAATTTAGATAAATTACTTACTATCTGCAACTTTGTGAGCTTCCCAATATCTGGCGGCAGGATTTCAAAATCGTTGTCACTTAGATAGAGTGCACGCAGGGTGGCTGCAAATTAAATAGCAATATATAAACAGGGTGGCATATAACCCAACCATTTGAGGTCTAATCAATAAAAGGGAGTCAGGTTTGATTAATAATCCTGACTTGGTGAAAAGCCTTTGACATACCCAGGGCTCACAATAATAACAAGCAGGTCAAACTTAGATTTACTGGCTTATTGTATTGTTGGTGAGTTCAGGAAAACATCTATATTCAAAAGGACTGGCACAATTAACAATTTCTACAATAGTAGACTCTGGCAAGGACTGGCACAATTAACAATTTCTACAATAGCAGACTCTGGCAGGTTCTGGCATATAGTCTCAATGCTCAGCTGTCAGAATACAGTCATTACTCTTTATTACCCCCGATTCTTATTTATTAGATCAATTTGCATTCTAAACAAACATTTAAAAAAAATCATCTGAGTTTTTCGGACAAATACACATCTATGTTAAGATGTGATTAGAAAGCACAGCCTAACGCTAGTAGAGAGACCTTAAAAGAGAGCAACACAGAAGACTCAAATTGTATAATTTGTAATTTCCATGCTTAGTCTCTACAAAAATTCACAGAAAAAGAGATGACCCAGCACAACCATGTAGCTTGTTATTACTGAATGAGCACACATGACAGTTTGAAAAAAAAATTAAAATGGAGACTCATAAAGAACTGTTGGGTGTAGCGGGAAGGAAGGTGGTCAAGTCAGCAAAACCTCTCCTCCCCGCCAGAGATGAGATCCCATTTGTCTTACGCAGTTTACTCCTCCTCCTCTTTTCATTTCATTAAATGTGACCATTTTTAATAATGCTGACTTAAAAATTTCCCTCTGCCTGGTTACAATCACAAGATCTCTCAGTGGCACTGCTTCCTTTCCCCTTGCCCATCACTTTTGCTGCTAAATGCACTGATCCTGAAGCCACTTCAGGATAGTACACTGAAAAGACCAGTAAGGTAGCAGAATCACTGAAATCCAGAAAGTGCCAGAATTCTAAGTTGCTTAGGCAACCATAAAGCAGCCCTTTTGCACATATGCATTACAATACCTTTATTTTAACTCTCTGTGTATTTTTAACATGTGCAAAGGTCAGCTTAGCTCTACCATTCCTGTGCCAAGCTTTGTAACCTTAGCATAATTTTTAACATACTGGACACTTCAACATCCACATGCTGTTAAAACTATTTCAGTAATAAACCATTAGGAACACAATTGTTTCCAGAGACAACACACAACAGTTGCCTTGCAAAACAGTTTACTTTTCCCTGAGGCTTGCATGCTTCCATGAAGTTTTAAGTTTCAACTGAGTATGGGACCCAAGGAAATATTACTTAGAAGAAAACTAATATACCATTACTAACCCAGTCTTCTCATGTCCAATGGTGTCAGGTGATTGTATATCAGTGCTAAATATTGCTGAGCTATGTAGAAATATTCAAGAGACATTCGAAGAAAAACATAAATATCAGAAAAATTCTGTTGGAGTTTGGACTCCATCAAATAAATTTCAACTGCAGAAAGCAAAGCACCATATCATGAAGATTTGTAGAGTTTTTAGAAAAGTTTCTTACTCAGATAGAAGAAGTTTCCTGGTAAAGAATTTTCATTTAAGTTGTTGTAAGTCAAGTCAAGAACCTCTAGAGCTGGTAAAGAGCCAAATCCCCTTGGCAAAGTGTTTAACCGGTTCATGCTGTAGGTAAAGAGGAAAAAACAGAACATGACATCAGTATTTACTTCATCTAGTGGGAGTAATACAGGCAACAAGAGTTTAATTTCTAAAAAATGTAATCTACACCAAGCTTCCCTTTTGTTTTGAAAAGGGGTTGATGCTACAAAATATTGAGCAAGCCTTTTGTGATGGAGACCTTTTTTTATCTCTCACTCCCATAAATATGCCCAAAACTCATGCACTTGCAAGGGATCCTGTCTGTTATGTCAATCAACAGCCACACCTGAAACGGGAAGCACAAAGGAGAGAGGTGCCACAGTGCTATGCTCAGCTTAAACAGTGTGCCACAGAGAAAGCTGGTCCTTGGTAGATTACTTGTCTTCTAGCTAAACTACAAATTACCCTTTTGCACATCAACTTGACCATCTGCCATTCCGCCATACCACATAGCTCTTCACCACGGTACCAAAACCAAAGAGGAATACCTCAACTGCATGGTATTTATGTTCCTTGATAACTGCTGCTCAAACCCCTTCTTAAGAACAGCAAATTTTTGTCACTAGATAACTATTGATGCACATGGAGCATGAGGTAAATGTCAGTCCCCTGACTGATGAGGCTTAGCGTAAATATAGCTTGTTCAGCCAGTCTTAGAGGGTTTAGGATAGCAGTTCCCACTGGCAACAGCCAGAAGAACATGGGGAAATCTAACAGAAGGAAAAGATTTCTCTGATAACCTGGAGCAGACAAGCTACAGAAAACAGTAACTTTTCTCTGACCTCAAAGGGCTTGAACAAGGTGATCCAGATAATCACTAGAGCTGCTGTGATGACAAAGGCAGGCAAGGAGCTGGAGACTATATTAATAGAACCTTACTGTTTGTGTTTGAGCTAGAGCTCTGGCTGGTTATCATATGAACAGAAAAGAACCACGAGCTTATTATTCATATGGTCTCTTCTGCATGTACACCAAACATACAGCTTGCATGTATGGATCTTGCTTCAGTTGTCACCTGGGTTTGAAAGTGGAACAAAGAAGACAGGCATCTTTAGGAGAAGCATGTAGAGGTAGCTATTTTGGAGAACTGGATTTTATTCTTCTGTGACAACTGGAAACAATCATGACTTTTCACATGTTATCTCTAAATATATTCTGAATTTGACCCTCCTTCTGATGCAAAAATGATAAATAGTAATAGCCAAAAATGAAGTCAAGAGGAGATGTAATGTATGAAGCATGATGTAACACTAAAAACTATGAAAACTCAGGTAGAAGTATTGACAAAGTTGGGTACCCCAAAATAATAAAGACTTCTGGCTCTAATCTCTGGGCCTTCCCTCCCAAATGCAGCATTTGTCAAACACTGTGCTACGCTATGTGATAAGTACTATCAAATACATCTGTAGGACAGTTAAGCCCATCTTCTAGAAGTTCTTTGGACCCTCAGAACACAAAAGCAGCTGCACCTCCAGACTAAGCATGATAACTACACATCCATGTGAGCAAAGGCAGGAGAAGCACATACAACATTTCTTTCACAGATGCTCAGATACTAACCCCACCTTTCCTCTCCCACTTTTGCATAAGCGAGCCTCACCAGAAGAACAACATGTAGAGATCAGCTCTCTGTAGCTAAACCCTAGATGAAATCCTCTTCCTCCACATCCCCCATAAGGGTCCTACCAGGGACATGCACCTAGTATTTCTATTGTAGTAGTAGCTATTCAAATACAGAAAGGCATTCTCTACTCTTGCTACTGCAGACTTGCCACTGTTTCTAAAACTGTTCTGTATATCAAACAGGACTAAATAAAGTAGCTCCTTTTTCACTAGTAAAACGAATAACTGGCCCTGACTGCCTTTCCCTTTCGTAAGCAAGGAACAGGGAGAGAAAGAGTGTTCTCCCTATTGACAACGGGCAGAATGGTATGTATTCTTTGGCATGGAAAAAGAATCAGCTGAAAGTCCCTGCCCAGCACTATTCAGTCCTGTACAAGTTCAAACATTGAGATTGTGCAACAGAAACTGTGCCACACCTGCCTTCCAATTTTATTTTTTTTTAAGCTTTCAGTGTAGCAGTACACGTTCCCTCTTTCCACCCCATCGCTTGACCCTTCTGCACCAAAATCCTCCCAAAAATAATCTACGCTTTTATTCAAACTTCCCCTCCCCCAACAGAGGGCTGTTCTGATGCCCCGTGTGTACACATGCACTACAGATGACAAGAGGGTTTCTGGGCTGCTCCCCAGCAAACTACTAGGGCCGAACAGTTTTCTTTTCACTGACTCCAAGGACCTCTGAAGCAGAACCCATTTTGCAGAGCTAAGGCTGGCCTGTAAATCCTGTGCCTGGAAGATTATGGTTAAGGAGGAAGGAGGATTAAGAAAGAAGAGCATTTAATCTACAACATCTTGGGCCACATGACAATGAAGGTGGCAACTGTGGTTCCAGACCCAAATGTCTGCTGCTCTTAACCCCAAGTGGACTTTTGCACTACATTTTTTCCATTAATGAAGACCAGTATTTGAACTACACTAACACTTGTCACTGCTTTAATCCATGGAAAGAGCCCAACTTCTTCCTCCTTCCATACACTTGTATATGCCATTCAAAAAATATGGATTTAACCCCAAAGATAAACAGAAACCTGATAATGAATTAATATTTGCTCTGAAAAGCAATTCCAGGTTCAAACAGATATTAAGGCATGCTAGAGATCTAAAGTGACCAAATAAAGACCACAGAAGACAGATCATCATGAAAACATTTATTGGCATTCCAATGGTTCAAGATGCAATTCAATTATCAGAACTTTACAAAGGTATCTAAAACAGGATACACAGAGCCCAGCCAAAACCATTTGGTATTGAAAATAGTAAAAAAACGTCAGTTTAAGGTGTTCAGAAGTTTGAATTTATAAAATACATTCTTTCTATGGGAAGCCTATAAAGCTAAGGCTTACCCCCACCAGTGCTTTACTAAGTAGCTTAATATGCCCAGTTAGTTTTAAGAAGGTTCTGTGCTTCACATTTATTTTCTTAATTCAAGAAAGCCTTCTGCAACTGTAGCTATTATAAAGTATCAACAACTTTACTGGAATATAATATCTGAACACTCAACATGAATGCCTCTGGCTCAAATTCAGTCAATACTAGCTCTTCAAATTAAATGCACACCACATTTAAAGATCTGCTGCTTCTTTTACAGGTCTAATAGAAATTGAAAATTTCTTTAACCCCAAATTTAGGACTTTGGAATTAAAGTCCTAAGTTAACATGGAAAAATTAGCATTTGGGGGTTTTTTGTTTGTTTGTTTGTTTTACAAAGCAGAACACAAAATAGAGCCTGGCTCTTAAGCAGCAACCACAGAATTAAGAGACAGTTGCTAGGGAAGTAAAATTCAATAATTGTTAAGTCTGACTTCAGTATTAGATGAATGTGAGTAGCTGTTGCCCTTAAATGGTTATCAGTATACCAGAGTAAGTGCTTGATCACTTTTAAGTATCCGACTATCCAGAACACTAGCTAAACACTTTGAAGCCATAATTGCGAAGTTATCCTCACAAACACTTTCAAAAAGAAATTTAGTGGCAAAAAATAAGAAGTTTCAGGTTCAGTTGTGACAACATCTGACAGTACCTCTTTTACAGCAAATTTTTGCATTAGGATACGCACCCAAGATTCAGGTGTTTGAGCTTCTGAAGGCTGCTGATCTGTGTAGGCAGCTCCTCAATCTGGTTGTTGAAAAAGTTGAGCACTTCTATGTTTCTCAGGTCTGCGATGTTTGCTGGCACAGCTGTGGGATAGTTTTCACAGTGAGAGACTGCAATTCGAGCAAGCTACCTAGACTATAGATGCTCTACTAACACCTGTCTTTTGCTCTGTTTGTACAGTGGCTGATGGTAGAAACAGCATCTAATAGCTATTGCAATAAAAGCAAAGTTCATATCAAAACCCTTCCTATCTGGAATCTGTTCCTATTGCTGAGAGCAGTCACTTTGTACTCTTCAGAAAATTACTACCAGTACTGTAAGATATTTTGACTAACAAAGACCTTTGCATAGAGAGACAAGGACAACAAATGCTCTCATAGACTAACTGTTGTGGTTTAACCCCAGCCAGCAACTAAGCACCACACAGCAGCTCACTTACTCCCCCCCCCACCCAGTGGGATGGGGGAGAAAATCGGGAAAAGAAGTAAAACTCATGGGTTGAGATAAGAACGGTTTAATAGAACAGAAGAAACTAATAATGATAATGGTAACACTAATAAAATTACAACAGTAATAATAGAAGGACTAGAATATACAAATGATGCGCAGGGCAATTGCTCACCACCCGCTGATTGACAACCAGTTAGTCCCTGAGCGGCGATCCCCCCACCCCCACTCCCCCCAGTTTATATACTAGATGTGACGTCCCATGGTATGGAATACACCGTTGGCCACTTTGGGTCAGCTGCCCTGGCTGTGTCCTGTGCCAACTTCTTGTGCCCCTCCAGCTTTCTCGCTGGCTGGGCAGGAGAAGCTGACATATCCTTGACTTTAGACTAAACACTACTTAGCAACAACTGTGTTGTATTATCAATATTCTTCTCATACTGAACTCAAAACATAGCACGTACCAGCTACTGGGAAGACAATTTACTCTATCCCAGCTGAAACCAGGACACTAACAAAGATAAGCAGGCCGTCACCTGAGTTCATGTAGCACGCACAGGTCTCAAAAGAGCAGAGCCTAAGAGACCTGGATCATTTCACTATTTGAGTTGAAAAAATACAAGTAGTTACACCAAGACAACAGTTTTATTAAGGGTCTTTAACAGCAAACATGAAATAAAAATCCATTTTTAGCGATGGCCCATTCTGCTTACTGCTTAAATAATCTAGTATCCAAGTTCTTTTCCATTTAAGATACAGCAACATTTACAAAAGTAAGTTCAGCCCTAAAAGATGAACTGTTCAGCCAAGCCCCCCCATAAGTGAATAACTAACTCATCAATACACATACTTGGCTACATTGGATTACCAACAAATCAATATCTGGTTATTATCTAGAAACATGAAAAATAAGGCAGAAACAAAATATGAATATGAGATATGCAGATGAGATTAAAAAGCTATTCAGATTTGCATCTTTTCCTCCTTAAACCTAGTGAGATTTAAGCAGACAGAGGAGGTTAACAAAAAAGAAGGTTGGCAAACCACCTGCACAGAAGCTTGCACCTGTGTTCAATATTCACCTTGGTTCAGTCTCAACTTTGACTGCATCAGGAACCCATAGAGTGCACATCTAACTAATTAGAAGTTTTTATGAGGCCATGATTTTCTTTTATTTGTTGGCATGAGGCAATCTCAGTCTTAAAATTGAGTCAATAATGTTTACAAAGCAGAACATTATAGTATGTCACATTTACTGGATTATAATCTTAATTACATTGTGAACAATAACAGGATCCCTAACAAACACTCTAATTACACTACATAAATATTACTGCTGAGGGTCATATTCATTGCGGGAGATTTTTAGCAGACTTTTTATAAAGTCACTAAGGCAAATCTGAACATTTAATAGCCCTCCCTTTGTGGTATTTTCCAACCGGTCCATGCGTATCTGTCACTCAATGATGGCAAGAATTATGTGCCTTCAGAAAGTAGACTAGTGTACTACTACTGTTGTTTGAAATTATTCCCAAACAGAAGTTGACTGAGGATTTTAATTGACATAATTCAGCTGTTTCCAGCCTCAACATTTCACCAGAAAAGTAATTACCAGTATTAAAATGTTTTCATTTCAGAAATTAGACTTTATAATTTGACTTTGATGAGATGCACTGGACTGGCAAACAATGTTTCTGCTCTTCTCAAATAGGTACTATGTTTATGCAAGAATAGGAATCAGAAGTATTAGCAAATACAGGTTTTAGTTTAGTCAAAGCCTACTAAACAATGCTGAGACCAAATGCAATTCTCCTGAAGTTATACTATTGATGCAATTAGTAAAAACACAGTCTGAAGGTTTTGGCCTTTAGGACAGTCTAAGAGATCACACTCTCCTAGAAAAAACAGTGCAACTTAACATTACAAGTTATGCTAAATGTAATGCAGAGCTCTGTTCTGGGAACATTAAAACAAGAGCATGACGTTCACGAGGTCAAACTTACCAAACCTATAGTCAGCTTGGCTGCCTACGTGTCAATTCTGTATTTTAATTATTCAGGCTGAAAACCATCACAAGATGATCAAGAAATTAAGAAGCTATTATCCAAGACACTGAAAGTTCTCAAAGCCAACTAAAAAAAGTACATCTTACACCAAGGACAATACTATCACTACAAACACAGGAAGCCCTCAGAACTTTTTTGATCTTTCTGTGAAGCTGGACTACAGAAACTGTCAGACTACAGAGACAATTTGTTAGTGCTACCCTCATGTGAGGAAAGCCAGCAACACCTGATGTGCATTTCAGTTGAATCAGTGTTGGTTAATGGGCACCTTATATTCAGGCAGTCCTATTCACAGTGGATTTAGTTACCTAATGACCACTTGCATCATGGGAGTAGCAGCAAAGCTGTTCTGCACCTGTGAACAGACCACAAGATGGGGACAAGCACCCTCCAAGCAGCCTGACAGAGTCCAAACAATAAGTGACATCAAAGCAAAAAGCTGGACACAGCTACTGAGCTCCCTTGAACTAGCAACACTGATTTAAGTCAAATACCTGTCCAAATCAGCTTATTTCCCTCCCTTAAGAATAAATGGATTCTTAAGCTTGTATCTCACTTCTGACTTAAGCTAGGAGACTGTGGGGAGAGGAAGAATCATTTCAAGCAAGAAGGTGAACAGTTATTTTCATTTAAAAAAACAAAACAAAAAACCACCACACACAAATAGCCCCCCCCCCCCAAACCACAAAATCCAAAAAAACCCCATGAAACCACCCAGAAAAAGATGACACCTAGACACCAAGACAGGAAGAAAACGCCTTCCAGAGACTTGTTCACGAAGATTACGCTTGTGCTGAAGTTCACAGCATCAAAGAGAACCCTAGTTTCAATGGGTTACTACGCAGTTAAGAATCTCAGATTCTACCTACTCATCCCACTTGCAAACACGGGGCAAAAACTCAACTTCCATTGGCTAGTTTATCAGAGGTTTTTAATTTGGTTTTCTTTTGTCAGGGCACAGGTGTGAGTAAGTGTCCCTAGTGAACAATAGGAGCTGTGTCCTTGCACACTGTCTGCTAAGTTTCTGATATCTGTATAATTCCTACATACTGTATTCCATGTTGTGAATCACACTTAGGATACTTTATATCATTATTTTCTTCAAGCCATACTAATAGCTGCATGGGCAAGCAGGCTGAGATGAGAAAAATGCTAAAAATTTAGCAAAGGATTTGGATGAAATACTTTGTGTCTCACCCTGTTAAATCAAAATAAAAAGCCCTAATCCACAATTGTATTTTTTGGTTTGGATGGAGGGGCTTGAGGCATTCCATGAGAAGAAAAAACAGAAGAGTAGGTCAAGACCAGGCTTGTGGTAAGGGAGAGAGGACTTTTTCCTGTAACAGCTTATTTTCTGGTCCAACAATTCAGATTAATTTGTAGTATGAATGAATGCTCTCTTGGATTCAAAGAAAAACGGAAGACTGAAATTAACTCCTGTACTGGTCTTGTAGCTAAACTGCACAGGTTCAGTACCTTCAGGTCTAAAGATGAGCAGTGGTCAAGCAAGGTTGACTAGGCATATAATGTTCTCTGTTCTGAACTTTACACAACTAAGTGCATCCTGACTACCATCCCACTGTTATGTTGCAAAATTCTTTCCAGATATATAGCAGACTGCCAAATACCAAGAAATTCATGTTCTGGCAATACTGAATTCCACTCGAGTCACCTTCTCATGATGAGCTGTGAGAGTGAACTGTCAGCATCCTGGTTCCATTCACCCACATATTTACAGTACAATCCACAGTGTCTTAACAACTCTTCTAAGACCATCTGCTGCCCAGTGTCATTAACAACTAAACTCCCCCTCAGCAAATGCTAGTAAAATTTGGCAACCCAATGCCTTTGCATTCTCCTGTGAAGCTTCAGTCACATCATGAAACCCCATTCATATTAAGTCTCACTTCACAAGACCAGGAATGGCTTCCCTCCCCGCCTTGTTCAATACTGGAAAATGCATACAGTGATTCACTATGACAGCTATAGACTTCACCTTGATTTCAAGAGCTTGGCTGAGTGAAAGAGAGGGTCTACAGGCTCCACACCAAGGAATAAGAGGACTTTGTTCGCACTCCTGGAAATAAGGATTGGCAACTTGTCATGCTTCAGAACATTTAAAAAAAAAAAAATGCTCTTTTTTGCCCTGAAGTTAGTGGCAATTCTTTAGGCACTAAAATATATTCTCAGCAGAGCAGCCTTTCACTCAAGGCAAGTTATTACATTTTATTCCTACATAAGCAGGAGCTGTTTAAAAGTTCTGATAAGATTTCCAAAACATACATAAGAAGGATTAATACTATTCAATGCCTATGTAACCCCACACCTAAGTGTCCTGGATCTGGACCTTTGTTCTCTCTCCACATCAAGAACCAGAAGCCAACACCAGACATCTATCTTTACTACAGGTCTGGTGTTGCCCTCTGCTGGAGAACAGATACTGGGTTAGATGGACCTTTTATCCAAGGCAGCTATCATGCAGAGCAAGATGCTAAGAACATTTAAGTCAGTTAAAACAGCTTGGAGTTAAGTGTCTCAGATGTAACCCTTTCTCATAAAGCATGAAGTCAAGCGGTTCTCATACCACCACCTAGAACTGACTTCTAGATCCAGCTCCTTTTGTATACCCAACCTCTGACAAAGGAGGAAGAACACAGAAAATGGAAGAGGAGGAAAGGAGGTGCATTTTTTTCCCTCCAGTTCCACTCTGCCACTCTTTAGTCATTCATCTAGGTTTCGATACAATTCCTCCTGTGGTGGCAGGGCCCTTCATACAGCTGAAAATGCACAGGCTTCAGAAAGTCTCCATTTCAGCAAATGATCTCCAGGACTATTTCTCTTAAAAGCTTCTATGAAGCACTGGAAAACAACAGGAATCCTCACAACTTCAAAAGTAAACAAACTCAGATGTTTGCAAGACTAAGTCTCCATTTGCTTTTCATCTAAAAGATGAAATCTAGGTTGTTTTGGTTTTTTTTATTTAGTACGGACCAACATTAAATCAAACATTTCTGAACACACTCTTAATAAGAGACACCCATATCAAAATTTTCTTTACAATTCAAAACTAAAATATAAAACATTTTAGACAAGGAAGCTCAGATGAAAAACGTGACAAGAGTCAGTAAACTACCCAACTGGACAAGTGAAATGATTTTACTAAAAATATAATTCTCCATGAGAGGAACACATGGTATCCAAACTGAGTTAAACATTTCAGTTCATTTATACCTTAACACAGAATGTTCAAAATAAACATTGTCCCACTGCTCCTTGGAAAATCATATCTGTAATACCTACCTATTCATAAAACTGTGCACAAGCAAGCTTATGATCTCCTCAATGAATATGATTCAAAGGCTACAGAAAACCTCCCATTGAATTCAATGGGTTTTGAAGCAGACATCAAGTGAAATAAGAATTTTATTTATTTAAAATATGATTAGTTTCTTTGGCATTCACATCTTTAGAAACTTTAAGCTGCAGAATCCCTGTTTTTTCAGAATGTTTCTTTAGCTAATGAAGTAATTTCACAGTACCTAGGAACATGACGTTCAGTAGTACTCCAAACCTTTACAGGTTCTAAGGGAATATTTATCCAGAAGAGCTATTAAAATAGCACTACTTGTCAGAGAAGAGATTTATAAGACTATGCCAGTTTCTCATTAAACTCTTCCATTTAAAAGCTGGTCAAGAGTCATATGTACACAGTAAGGAGAACTCAATACAGACCTTTCAGAGTGCTATCAGTCCATTGTAGATCCCAGGTAAGGTTTTCTTGCAAAGAGCAAGAAACTACTACTTAAGCCTAGAGTAAAATCTGTAGGCTATACAATATAATAAACCCAGTTCTGCAGACTGTTGCTAATCCAGTTAGAGTCAACAGGAACTTTTAATGAGTAAGGATCCCTTAGAGTAAAGGTCATAAAGACATGAAATGTTACTCACATTTCATGGGGGAGGAAGAATTTAGAATACTAAATATATAATGCATTCTGTGCATCCAATATAACTGTACTCGTAGAGCTGGAGTCATGTTTAGATTAATTTGACAAGGGTTCTGTTATACTGAGAGAAGCAATCAGCTTCACCAAAATGAAAGAGGAATTAGCAGAGGGAGAACACAACAGTTTTCGTTTTAAATATTCATAGGCATGCTGATATCATACTTGGCAGTTAACTGGAGAGAATCCTGATCCCAAGTGAAGCATACAGTACTTAATTTACACACTATGTAGTTCAAGTTTCCCCTTTTGCCCACCCTCCAACCTCTTCCAAAGATGGATACTAACCTTCCTCACACTGAAAACATTAAAAACAAACTTGTCTCCTTAATCTTCAGCTCTTTCCAGAAACCAGCAGAGTTCTTGTTTACAATTATCCACAGAAGCACTGCAGTTATGAAAATTTTCTTATGAACACGTTTAAATTATATTATAGCTCACTGATGTGCTACTGGGCTAACAAAGCAATTTATCAATAAACAGTTTTAATTTAGAAGCCACAGTCTAAGGAGAAGTGCTGTGAGCACAAGAAAGGCTGAGAAGATACTGGGAATCAAGTGACATCTAGTGAAGACAAAGGACAAATCTGTTCTCTGAGAAGAAAGCTTAAGATGCACTTCAGAGTTTGCAGAGACACTAGAAACCATGGGCTAAGGTTAGGAAGAGATTACTACATTGAAAATAAACCACCTAACAGCAAAGAACTGAAACCACACCAAAATAGCTCACAAAAATCTGATGTTTGTTGGCTTTTTTACAGCAGTAAGGAACAGTACTGTTCAAGTGAGGGTGGGTATAAAAATGCGGATATGAACATGGCCCTTCATTTCTACAAATAATTTTGAAGAAAACAGAGTATTAGCCAAGCTTTTTGAATTAGTGTGACATGCAAGTACTGTAGTGGACCACAGCATCTTCAGCTTCAAGAATTGTTTTGTGAGGAGTGCACAGTTCATCCAAGATGCTTTGCTATCTTACTCTTATGTCAGGAGAAAAAAAAACCCATGTGGTACACCAGGCAACAGTTGAAGAACGCAGGCTACATCCCCTTGTTACAGGTCAGATCATCTGTATGCATTGATATTTTAACAGCAGGGAATGGTTAAGAAAAGTAACTTCTACAGGACTACAGAACTTTAGCTGATAGTGTAAATTGAGATTTATTATTAGGCTTCCACCAAATGCAATTGCAAATGGTCTTCACTAAATCTCAGTGAGTCTCCTCCAGGTGTTTAAGTTGTTTCAGAGTTTCACACTACCGCACAGTAGCTGGCTTTAGTTAAATCAAAGCAGCTGAAGTTCAGCATGCTCACCTTCCCCTCCCTCAACATTCTCCTTACTGCAGTCTATTTCACATGCTTTCTGCAGTTCACAAGACGGACTAACCAAAGATGCCCTGAACATCAGGTCTTGAAGCGATACTATAGGTTACCCCTCACAGGTCAAGGTCACTTCAGTCTCTTACTCAGAATACCGACCTGCTCATGTGCTTTTAGCAGTGCTTGTTTACAAAATCTTGCTCTCACTGCATCTAAAACAAATAGTCCATAATTTCATTTCGGTTTATTGGACGGTATTAGTAGTTTACACTTTTTATATCACTGAAATGTTTTTAAGAACTCCCATAGGACTATTTTTCACTGCTACTTGGATCAACTGACTCTTCCCCCCATTCAGCATCACAGACTGCCATGCTGACGCCGTTTATCAGAGACACCAGCCCATCCTCTAAACACACACAGGAAGAGGCTGCAGTAAAAGAGCTCACCACTGCTCAGAAGCAAAGTCAGCACACGTGTTTACACATGATGTTCTTGTTCCAGCCCTCAGAGCTGGGAATGAATTAAACTCCCTCCTAATTTGGGCTCCCTATACCCAGTACTTAAAGCAACTTCTTTGAATCCATATGGTAGAGCTCTCCCTGCACTTCTACATTAGCTGATCCCAGGCTTCAGCTGACTGTATGTTTCATTTTGAGCTACAGCAGATATTCCTCCTAGACAAAAGAAACCATGTTACCACAAATTGCCCATCCTCAGATAAAGATCAGGAAATTACTTCGCCCTAAGTGTTATTTCACTCTACAATATTTTTGACACAGGGGGAAAAAAAAAATGGAAAGAGGCCAGATGGGTGAGTGGTCTGAAGGGAAATGCTGTGTCATTATCCACTTCAAACAACACACACCTGATTGATTACTAGAAGAACAAAAGAATACATAGAAAATAGAGTACAAAACCAAGTATATAAAACTAAATCTAGTTTCCCCTCAATCTAGACCAAATCTACCTTTCACCTCTGTCCTTCAATATTAGCAACAAAAAAATTCCATTCCGCTTGTTAGACAGAAAATTCTTTAAGATGATAGAAAATTAGCTCTTTAATGAAGTGAGTTCACTTGTGCAACATTCACTAGCTTTGAAAATGCCAACTTGAAAATAGTCTATACCTGGCAACAGGATTTCCAACAATTTTACATTACAACCTGTACATACACATGGAGAAAGATCATTTATATGGGGCTTCCACAAAAAAAATTACAGCTATTTTAAGCCATTGGGAGATACGTGAAGACACAAGAAATTTGTACTAAAACGGAGATACATGAAGACACAAGAAATTTGTACTAAAACATGTCAGAAGACATTGAGACTACAAAAGGAGTTAATATGTTTGCAGATGCCTTTCAATAAGACAACAGCTGCTGAAGAACTATGTTAAAGACAAGTGATTTGTGTCTAGCGCCATATTTAGTGTGTACGCTTACTTATTATGCAAAACTAACTTTGTTGCCATACAGCACAAACTTTGACAATTTCATTTACGCATAAATTGGGGTAGTTTCAGCATGCACTCTTTATACCATTACAGCACAAAACTCTCTCATAAATTATTCTGCTTCATTCTCCCAAAGTTTCTTAAGACCAAAATTTATATTATTTAAAGCTAAAATGCTCTACCATCTGTAGTTTCTCAGAACCAAAGGTTTGGGTTTTTTTCAGGGAGGGAAAAAAAAAGCTAACAAGGTATTTAATCTAAATATTTGTGCAGAACTCAGATGTCATAAATTTAGTAAGGCATTATGTATGGGGATCTCCTTTTCCCTCCTTCTCACATCCCCCTGTGCACTGCATTCATAAAGATATTTCCCTTTAGAGATCCCTGCACCAGAAATAGGAAGTAAAAACAAATCAAAATATATAATGAAAATTAAAGGCTTATAGTTAATTTAAAGCACCACTCCTAAGCACAGTTGAGAGGCCACTGTCAGGCAGAAGTCTTGTGCTTTGGACACAACCCTAGTTTCGCTAAGCAGATAGCTTACCTGCACCATTGTGGGGTATATTGTGTCAGTACAACAGTGTGGAATGACTTACCAGAAGGAAGCAGAGGCAGAAGCAAAGTAGGGGAGAATACAAGAAGCAACAAAGAGTAAAGAGTATATGGGAATCTAGTTCCCCCCCAGAAGTCAGCAAGTTTGCTATATAAATAACTTGATACCAGGCAAAATGCAAAGTGTCAGACAATACCAGTGGGAGACACCATAACACATTTCAGCAGTCTGAAGAAGACAAAGCAGCTAGACTGGGAAGGAATTCAGGACAGACAGATGCAGTGTTGCTGTGTTTGGACTACCTCCAATACATCTAGGTATACAGTACAGCCAGAAAGGTGACTTATAAAGGAGACACCCCAATATAAAAATGACACCAAGGGATTTTAGCACAGCAATGAAGGGACAAGCTTCTGTGCTGGTCACACACAGACAGCAAGACAATTTAGAAGGTGATGGTAGAGCAAAGAAACAGTAAGTTGTGTGAGCAGAAAAAAAAAAAGTTTTGAACTGCTCTGCTGGAAGAAGGCAAAATCCACAAGGATTATAAAAAGGGTGACTACGTGGCTGTCAAAGGAATGCAATTAATGAGACACAGCTATTCTGACAGGATCAGAAAGTGAACTCAGAAACAAAATTCAGGTGTGGAAATGGGAGCCAGCAGCAAAAAACTAATGGATCACTTCACAAAAAGGAAAGGACTAAAGATGAGTAAAGGATTACACTCAAGAATCAAGGAATCAGCAATGGAAAAAGGAGAGGACAGTATAGGACAGCAGCTCAGAGGAAAGGGAGAGGAGGACAGAGAATGTGACATCAGGTAATAGAGGCGAGGTTTGAGAAAAAAATAGTTGTTACCAACCTCTCATCATTCAGACATTTACTAATAATGGGCAAGGAATCAGAGCATGAGAGCAAAAGGGTAGAAAAATCATCAGGAGTGAGATATGAATAGCAGACAACCTTTGAGAACGTTTAAATGCAGCACAAGAATATGGTGAAGCTGGCAAGCACAGGATCACCTGAGCTTAAGGAGACTGAGGAGAATAGCAAAAACTAAGCTGCTCTCCACCACTACCTACCAGGCAGGCTGAATTGCTGCCAGGAGCACAAGCGTCTTCCCACGAAAGAAACTGCTAAAGATATTTAAACAGTGACCTCTAATGGACAAATCGTATAATACCGGTATTTCTACTGACAGCAGAAACACGAACTCCAGGCACGATCAGATGACGACACAAAAGCTAGAATCTCTGAATAGATTCTCCAAATGATTACACAATCAATTAATCATCTCAGGGAGTCAAATAACTGTTACAGTAGTTACAAGTCATCAAAAAACTTCCAGCATATCCCAAAAATAAGTGAAAATAAAACATGTCAAGTTAGCAGTGTAATAGCTGTGCCCGTACTGATGACTGGTAAATTGTACCTGTTGTCAATGCTGAAAGTAACCTTTAACATCCCAGCCTGCTTTCCAGTCACGTCTTCCCCTCTGTGCACTCCCAGGTTGGACTACCTTAGGGTTAACCTAAGCTTCTGAGAGCTCTTCAAGCACACTTCCTATTCATGATGTAGTACTGGGATTTTAATTGTCAAACTTCACCAGCATACCAAGTAAGGATATTAAGTGTCACTATACTAGAATGCGAAATTTTGCATATGCTTGAAGCAGCGGGAGAATACCTTGAGTTAGCCTAGCTATCTAAAGTCTACAAGTTTCAGTACCACTTAATGGCAAAATAGTTCACAAAAGCTGCTCTGCAAGGAAAAAAGTAAGTCAGGTAAGGATAAGCCACAATATATATGCTCAAACAGTTTCCTTTAAAAATGGGAGAGTTTGTATTGCTAATTCTGCTCCAATTACTGCTCACTTACAAATCTAGTGGCATAAGAGGACCAAAAGGTGAAGCCTAATCTACCCTGCCAACTTCAGTTCAAGCCTGCAAATGTACTTTTTTTTCCAGTCAAAGACAGCCATTTGGTGTTCTAGTGCAACCAATTTATAAAAAAAGCTAAGCCCTCAAGACAATGTGATACACAAACCTCATTCCCAGATGGAAAAAAAACCAAAACCCAAAACCTCATACTCACTCATCTATTTTACACTGTCTCCCAGAGCTCCAAACCATTCTGCTTGAAATGACATGGGGCAAGTCCCAGAGTAGGAAAGACGGCCAAGCTTGGCAACATGCCTTTCCTCTCCCTGACCTGGGCTACCTGGACATCCAATATTCTGCAATTCCCAACTTGTACCCCAGAACCATTATGAAACCACAAACTGTAGCTGAAGAGGTTTGAACAAAGTAGGACAAAGTTTGATTTCAAGAACTTCTATGACAAACTCCTTAACACAAAACTTCAGAAGCCTCATGACAGTCCAAACTGTTGGAAACCAAGCACAGCAAAACATGCAACTGGCATGGCCGCCCCAGCATCAACCATGGAACAGCAATGTAAGAGAAAACATGCTGGCTGGCTCTGCAAAACACGCAGATCTACACCAACACCTTAAGTTCACTTTCGTCCTACACAGCAGTGTCAGAAAGAACAAGTGCCCAGAATTGCTGCAGACTTCGAGAGAAGTTCCATTCCACTTGAACTTGGGTGAAGCAGTCCTAAGTAGAAGTGCACAAAACAGTAGAATGGATACCCATAAAAATTATTACTGTTGCACAAAAGATGTGGAAACAGTATTTGTGATTGACCACACTGATCAAGCATGGTTTCTACAGAAGTATGTCCTGTGGCTTCAACTCCCTCCGTACCCCTCCAGCACAGCTACCCTAATTCCCTACCACCATTCATGTCCTATTAACAATCCCACTGAGCAGGAGGTGAATGTCACCTGTATGTCCCCCAGGTACCATCAAATGACATGGAACAAAGACAACTTGGTCACATCTACCCAAATTAATCCACCACACTGAAGGGGAAGTCTCTATCATTCAGCCACTCATTTCCACAAATTTGATGAACATTTGTCAGGACTTCTATTCCATTTATTTTGAAGCTAGCCAATAGGTTCAAAAGACACCTGGGTCAGGATCAGACGACCTATGCAGGCTAATAACATAAGCATGACTGTCTTTAATTTTGTTTCTCAGCTGTATACTGGATAGAAGGCTTGGCCCATATGTCTACATTGAGTTAAGAAAAAACACACTCACTTTCTCCCTCTGCTTTCAACTGGATTGTCAAAGGAGACCCCAAAGTGGAATCAACCCATGTTTGCCACTTAGGCAGCAACTGGTTCAACAAGACTGCAGAATTGCAGCTGTTCAGCTTCCCCCAGAGTTTTGCTTCTGATTTTGAAGCACGAAAAGTTCTCATCAAGCAGCAAAGGACAGACTCAAGTGTTTCAGAAGTTACCTAGAGCAGAAGCAGCCAGTTCAAGAATCTTCCATTAGCACAGCACCAGACAGCTGGAAAAAATCCAGCCTCTGATTCTCCAGAAAAATCAGTGTGGATTTGAGTACTTCTGATAATGAATGATTTAGACATGTAAATGCACAAGCACCAACAGTATGAATGGCATACTAAAAATAATAACAAAAACCATGCCACAAAAATATTCTAAGCAATGTGATGGATTTAATGGTACTGTCCTCATCCTTGCTAATGAAACTTTACTTACTTTTAATAGAGTTTGCTGGTAAAAATATGAACTATGGTTACATAAAAATATGCATATCCAGTTTTTACATGTATTTATTCTTCCAGATAGACATATTTACTCTAAACAGCAGAAAAAAAAGCAAGCAGAACACTCATTTAAATGGCAGAAAACTAGTAGAAGATGCTAATATGACCTTAGTGTAGCATGTCAAGTGTCACTGCCACCAGCTTCCTAGTCATTTTAAGAACAATCTGCTAAGACAATTAATTACATAGCTTAAAAGATTAGGTCAACAGTGTCAAATATGAGAATATGAACTTGAAATTTAGCCTTTTAAAAATGCGTGCTGTCTATTTAAATGTCTACATCAATTTGTGAAAGAATAGTAAGTTACAGACTTGATGAGCTACTTCTCAGGAGAAGCAGTGGTTTTACCTTCCCATAAAAGAAATCCAAACATAGCAATTAGAAAGGCTGACAGAATCCCTTGGCTGAGAGAACAGATATACTTGCAGCCTGCTGATCTAAGGGCTACTTCAGAAGAAAGTAGTAATTAAAAGTTGAGATTTAATCTAACACAATTTTAGAGTAGTGGCAATCCTTATACTGGTATTGTGAAAACTAAAACTGCTTTAAACAAATGGTGTACTCTGCTTTTTTCTCGAATAGTTAAAGTCAACGTGAACACATCCTTCTTGGACACCTCTTCTTACCCTATCTTTTTCCTTCCCTAGCCAGGTCTACAGCTAAGACACAGAGCTAGGACATAGGTTAGTTACTTAGCTTTTAACTCTGGTGCTCGTGCAGAAGCATTTCACCCTCCCCAGGCTCAGCTCTCAGACAGTCAAGTTTACCATGATGCAAGTCTCCTTGCAGGAGTTTCAGCCTGTCTTCTCTTCCTCAGAGCAAGGTAGATATCTGCTACCTGCCCAGCCAGCTGTGTGTTCAGCTGAACTCACCCTTTAGGTACATTTAAGATTTGTAAGGTGTCACATGGAAGAGATTATTAAGTCCTTGGAAGTATGTTAGCTTTCAGAAGTTGTAGGATTTTTACAAATCCCAGAGAAAGCATAGTCAAGTTTACCAAGAGTAATGCTTACAACTTGCTTCATCCTTGTGCCAGGTAAGCAGCCATTCAGACAGAAGATACCAGAGCAAATAATCAGCACCAGAGAGAAGTTCTGCCTGGCAGCACTAGGTACCCAACTTTGTATGCGTTGTCTGACCACAAGCATTAGATAGAGGTGTGCAGAATGAACCACTATCTCAAGGCGCCCGCAACCCTCCAGAAGCTGCAGAGAAAGCTGAAGTGGCTGGATACAATTAACTGCCTAGCTTTTAAACAGCTCAAGTTGAGAGACAGATATCTCCTTGCAGTGACCTAAGGGAACACAAAAGCCACCAGCTGGGTGGCCCTGTAGCCCAACTCCATCAGTGGCTGGGAACAGATGCCAGATCGCAATATGCCGAAAGCAAGTTTACCATCATTTTTTCCAAAAACATTCTCTCAGCTTCCAGCTATTTAGAACTTCATGACTTTCTAAACCCGGGGTACAGCTGTGTGTTTAATAGTGATGCTTATGATTTTCCCTGCCTGAATTTTCCCATGAATTTACCCATCAGTTATCATTTACATGTTAGATGGCTGGAAATTGCTGGTCGTATTTATAAATAAATTGAGATTTCTTTGAAAACTACAATAGGGACAAAAACAAATAGCAAGATGCCAGTCTAGAGGACACTATGCAATCAGAAGCAGGGCCTAGAATAACTAATTCATACTTCTCATAGCCACTCATATAGTGCCCATAATTTTAACTATTTATACTACTACAAACCCTTTAAGCTACGCATTAGTACCCAATAAACTGCATCCAGAGTAGAAGTGTTTATGTGCTAGAATCTAAGAATATTTTAATTTTTTCCCTCATACTTAATCCTCTGCAAATGCTCAGAGCCTTAAGTGAGATTTTCGCATTAATACATGTTTTAAATAACACATACCATCTTACAGCTTGTGCAGCAAGTAGTTTAGAGTTCAATAGGCTGGGTTTTATTGGTTTGTTTGCTAGGGGTTTTTCTGTTTGGTTTTGCTTTTTTTTAAACCCATCTCAATTTGTAGAGCTTTCCTTGGGTACAGCCTGGTACATGCCAAAGCACCTACCCAGTCATCTCATCAACACGCGCTCCCTTTGCATGTTCCATTCCCCTCCCCATTTCATGCACTCTTAAAAAATTCAGTTCCAAAAAGGGAAGGACTGGTTGAAATAGAAATCCACTGTCACATGCAGAGAACAGACAAGGACAAGCAGAACACCAACAATACCAACACTTTTCTTCTCTTTAGAAGATGCACAGTAACAGGGACCAGATGAAGCTCACTGCTTGTCTTTCAACAACCAAGCAGCAGGAACGTTTGCACAAGACACTGATGAGTAAGCCTGAAGCATTCTCCTACAAAAAAAATATTTTTTTTGCCTTGCAAAAGTCAGTCTGATATCTGCCTCCACTAAGTTGAGTCCCATATTTATGTTGCTCTCATGACATGTTATTCACCAACACCTCACTTAAGAGCTTCTTTAATATGGGAAGTAGGATCCAAAACATAGTAACTGAAGGTGATGTGGGCAGTACAAGCAAAGGACAACTTACACTCAAAGGATTTTTTTTTTTTTTTTTTTGCAGAAGTAGACTGCTTGACTTTCATGCCTGAAGCTCACATTCAGTTGGCCTTACTCACATATGTTTGGTTATACATATAATGCAGTTGAGTTGTAATTTATTTTTACTTGCTTCAGTCAAATTAATTATCTATCTACCAAAATGCAAACTGCATCATTTCAGATACAGTTAAAAAACCAAAATCCAGAAGTCCTCACCGAAACAGAAGGACTTCAGAGCCATGGTAGGGAATGGATTTTTGGCTGAACTGGTAACAAGACTGATAATTACAGATCTTCCAGTACATGACAGATCTGTATTGAAATTGGAAAGGCATGTTGAACAATGGCTGCTAAGTCACATTCTCATTCTCTTTATTTTTTTAAAGTGCTTCACCAAGAAGCACTCTTAACAGTGACATTGTGCTCTATTACAAAAAAAAAAAAAAAACAGAAAAAAAAAAATCAAACTATCAATGTCAGCTTTTCAATACTGCTCAACTGCCTGTAATAAAGTCCAAAATTAGGAGTATACTTACTTGTAAGTTTGTTGTGACTCAGAACCAGCTGCGTGATATGAGACAACGTAACTGCAAATGAAGAGAGAAAGACGTTAGTTTATGGACATGGCAACTGAGAGCTTGTAGCTGGTTCAGCTAAAACAGGCAAGCTGTCCTCTCTGCTCCAGTAACTCCAGATTCATGTGCACTGTCACAATAAGCAAGACAAGCTCAAGACTTAGGGACACACCCAGCCACTCCTCTGCCCCTTTACTTCACGTTTCTGTTACTGCATCAAACACGAGTCGAGCAGTGAGGACTAGTGCGTCCCAGTACAGATCTGGTTCTGGGCACCCAGACACCTGTCTCATTTCCACCCTTTGAATCCTTCCCAAGGAAAAACAGATAGGTACTCCAACATTTACCCCACCAGAACACATGCCACAAGCAATTACATTTCCGCATGTTCCCAATTAATTATCAAGTCAGTGCTAGATTTAAGTCCCAAGTACCAATAGCTGCATTTACAGCCTCGCATCCATGAAGCACAGTAGCTCACTAGCATCATTGTTGTGTGGCGAATGGCCAGATGACAACACACAATATTTACTGAAATTAATTGAATGATCTGATTGATCAAAGCCCCTCAGACTCCACTTTAATGAACAAACGAGCGTGGGGCACAGGCAGCTGCAGAAACTGGCACTCCCCCTACACTTCACCCTTTACATTTCTTCTTACCTACTTCCACCCTTCACACCACTACTGCTTTCCCTAAAAGCTCCACAGCCGACAATTGACAACAGTATCTGATTAGAAAAATATGCTAAATAGTCAGAGGAGAAACTCGCACCTTGAAGGAGTTCTCAAACATCTTGTGTGTCCCCCCAAAAAGTTTATTGTATTTTATCAGAACTAGAAAAATGGGAAGATTTTCCTCCCCTACACATTTTCCTTACTTCCAGTGCACCCTCTTCAAAACAGCTCTAGAAATTACCTTGCTGCCCCTCCTAGGCAGCTGGGAATTTTTCCAGCCTGAGGGACAGCTGCAGTGCTACATCTCTCATCCCTCAGAGCTTTCCTCAAGCAACAAACATCACTAACATTAGCCCAGAGACAGCCCACAGGGGCCTTGCTGCCATAGGGAATGAAGATATCCTGGTGAGCATGTGTGAAAACTGGCCATGCTAATCAATGCTTACTAAATTGCAAGTTGGAAGAAACAGCTTGGAGAGCTTTTACTTACTGATATAGCAACCTGTTTCAGCTAACCCTTGAAAGCTCATGACTTACCACAGGCAAATATAACCTGTTAGCAGAATCAAAGCAGTCACTCAAAGGTAGAAGCAGATCAGAAAGTGCAGTGTAAAAAAAAAAAAAAAAAAAGGCATCACCACAGTTCCTTGTGCAATTGCAGGTTGTGGAGGAAGGAAAGGCAGGGAGGAGAAAGGAAGAAACAGTGTACCCACCCTAAATTTGTCCTAAAATATGAGCAGTCTAAGTACTGCCTGCACCACCTCACAAAGCAGAACAGAAGGACAGAGAAAGAAGCCCATAGACAGTCTGTAAGAGTGTTGTAGAAAATACAGCACTGAAGGGTAGACAAGAGCAGCAGCTTCCACAAAGAGCTCTAAGCTTAAAAACATAAAAGGCATATCAGCATCTGAACCATAAGCAACCATTTAACACTACTGACTCCTTACATATATAGCTACATATATAGCTAAATATAGGAATGCAACTTACACAAAAAAATAAGAGAAGATACTGGAGATAGTTATAAGCTTGTGAACAAGTGCCTAAGTACTCCTCACATGTTTATTTCTCCTGGTTTAGATATTTTAATAGCTGTGACATTCAGCAAAAGTCAATGTTTCACAGGCCCTTTATTATCCAAGCCTGACTAGTAAGAACACAACCACTAGAAGGGCAACCCTACCAGTTGGCACCCCGAGATGAGAAGTGCTCTAGTCTCCACCTCCACAGCAACTTAATCTAGATCAGAGCCGCATCCAATGCCAGGAAAAGCCGTATTTTCCTGCATTTAACTTAAGAAACAAGTCATTCTAGAACTCTGAGGCTTTGCCTAGACTCACCAGCATCAACAAGAAGTCAGCCTTGCTCCGCTGTATTTAAAGAGAAGCAATGATTTTCCTACCAGGCAGCGGAGTTACCTACTCTGCCCTAGCCAGTTTCCTGCCACCCCACAAGAAGAGTAATGGCTATCTTCTGCATTACAATTCAAACGGCTTGTGTGCCTATCCACATAATGTCCTCCTGTCCAAAAGGGCCCTTTTCCCCCTCATAAGCTGATATAGGAAAGATCCAATTAGTCAAGTCCTATCTTCCCCAAGACTCAAATGTTCAAATAAGTTCTAGTTTATCAAAAAGACAGGAAAAAGCGCACAACACGTACCAAAGACTTCCATCAGCTTTGTACTCTCAGTCCCTCTCACAGTGGTAATGGTGAAGACTAGCTACGTCACCACGCCTTTACAACTCACCGTGCCTGCATGTAAGGTAGCTCCGCATGTTAAGGACACCGAAGAGTGCCTTTAAGGCTGAAGTGTGGAGCATTACAAAGAGCAGGGCTCTGGCTGCAGGCACCAGAATCAGGAAATGGCATTCCAGCTTTGTTCTTGAAGTTTTGGTGTACAGGAACATTTCAGAACTTTTCCTTTGCCCTTCCCATGACCGTAGCATTGGAAAGTAAAGATTTTGTTTAAGCTGCTTTTTCAAAAAAAAAAAAAAAAAAAAATCCATTATTGTTTTTTGATACTGTACCAAGTTGCTTCTACCTCACTTTACGATTTGTTTTTAAAGCAGAGAAGTTGAACTAAAGTAACAGAACAAGACCAACTAACACCACCTCAGCTCCATACTAAAAAGTCAGCACCTCACCACAAGCATGACAGACAACTGGACTCCTAACATGTGGGACCCCTGCACTGCTGCTGCCAGGCGAAGGTCTGCAAAACCCACGCTGCACTGCAGGTGCAGGGACTGGAAAGTCAAATCGGGCAGCCAGGCACAGAGTGAGTTCTAAGAGAACATTTGTGCTATTTCTTTCTTCCTTTGAAGTTGATGCTTCCTTTGATATATTAAAGCAGAATGAAGACTGAAGCTGTCACCACACTTCTGTGGCCTTCCCCAGTTCGTTCCAGCTTTGCACAGAGCTTTGCCAGCTTCAGGACAGAATCCAAAATTCAGATAATCTGTTCTTTACTTTGTTGGAGTCCATAATGAACTTCATTGCATTAGAACCAGCAATCCACATTACATGCCTTCTAATAAGCAGCTAGACTGATTTGAGAAACTACATGATGAAAGGTTCAAATTTAGTTCATACATCCACCAATATGATAGGCCTTTCTCAACTCTTTTCTGTCTACAAATCACCTCTTCTATGAAGAGGATATGACTTCTATAAATGATTATTTGTTAACACTAAGGCTAAATATGTCCAAGGTTATCAAAATAAACTCTTCAAGGCAGTGGTAAGGAAGTAGTCCTGATCCCCACCCCCCTATGCCCCACTAAGTGAAACACCCATTTAAAGCATACAAATCAGAATGACGACTGAAATAGACTAAAAGAAGTGCTTAAGATTTTCTGCTTCTGTGCTCAAGATGTAATTCAATGTTTAAAAGAAAAAACATACCAAATAAAATTTATAACTCCTGCAAGAAGCCAGCTTATGAGGAGACACCACTTGCACACAACTTACACCACAGCAGTATAAAGTCACTGAACTGCACTAAGCGCTAGACAGTAGAACACATGCAAGTATCTGCTCTAGATCACTTACAAACTGAACTAAGAAACAAAAGAGTAAGAAAAGGAAGTGTTTTACTAACAGAGAACTGAGACAGACCCTGATCTAATCCATGTGTATGCATATGGTGAACCTTTCCTGCCATGACTTCATCATTTGTATACATAGGAAGTGAGGATGGTTACTCAAGGGCAATTAAGCTTTGGGGCTGCAGACTCGGGTCTTCTGAACAGCAAACTCCTGCTGAATTTAAATATCATAAAAAGTTCTGTGCATATTTAGTTTTTAAAGGTAAGCCTGCTAACTAAACCATGAAGCCATGTGTACTGCTGGCCTTTACAAGCATTATTCTCACTACTCCCTCTCTGTATTTGTCACATTGCCGTCTTCTTCAACAGAGCCTATTTTCAGCAGGGTTTCTTCTCACGTCTGTACAGAATAGAACAAAGTCCCAATGTCAAGAATTTCAAGGCCAAAATCCCTAGACCAAAGACACTTCAATATGGACTTTACTGTCCAAATTTGACTGAAGCCTAGACATCTTGTCTGAAACTCCACTATGTCAGTCCATTCTGATGTGTGACAAAGAATCCCATTGCACCTTTGATGTGCAAAGCAGGCTGTCATCCCCCAAAGGAATGAAAGAGGTAAGATTCCACTATTTTGAAAAGAGCAAAGATTTAGGCATCTGTGCTCTGAACTACTTCCAGCAGCATTTTAGCCATACCTAGACAAAAAGATTTTCAGTCTTGAAAGGTCTACCAGTTCAGAAACAGATTTGCAAGCATTTTAAGAAAGGGAGCCTAGACATAAAGTGGCATTTGGTCACTCCTTACAAGTAGGGGAATTTGCTCACTTACATTAAACTGACCTGTACTAAACAATCAGCCCCTGGAAATACCAAGTTTTCCAGTACGCTGCCAGTCACCTACTCTTGTGAGGAGGACTGTGCTGTGGAAACAGCTGACTGTGGTTTTCCTCATCCTATATATAAGTCCATTCTGCATGACAACTGAACTATCAGCTCTTCTGATAAAGACATCTGTCTTAAGCAACTTATTAACATCCCCAAGTAATATCTACAAAGCTGAAGGAGGCCTGGTGGGGCCATTCTGCTTTGGACATAGGCAGCTCAGGTAAGCGTAACTAGCAGGACTCACTGAGGATCACTCAACAGGTCAGACCATTCACCCCGAGTGCCAGTCCCCTGAGATTCAAAGGGCACCACGATTCCCACAGGGAAATTACTATAACCTCTCTAGGATGCCACCGGAGGAGCTCCTAGACACTAAGAAGGACTGCACTTGAGGACTGCAGACCTCGGTTGCCTTATTGTTAACATTACGGTAATTAGCATACAGGCGGTAAGTTATTTTGATTTCAAGAATGCACCAAATATCCACACAGAAGTTTGAGGGTCAGGATACTACCGTTTTGCCAGAGCAATTTACTTGCATAGTAATTACAAATTCTCATTATGGTCCCAGTCCCATCATTGCTTCAAAATGGAGTGGGTCAAGGGAGGAATGTTTAAGCTCTTCCCTTTCGGCCTTAGTATCAAGCCGTTTCATATACGGCTACCATGCACTGCAAGTTAGCTTTACATAAAATATTTAGGTGACAGGACTCTTGTTTTTTTAAGGGAAAAAAAACCAAACCAGGAAGACTCCAGAGACCTTGCTGAACCAAGATAAGACGTTTTCTGTTCCATCGGAGGAAGTTAACGCAGGACAAGCATTACACTATCATACAAAATAACTTACAAGTAGCCTGCCCCTCCATCTTCTGTGCCTTGGTTATTTTCGGAACAGACAATTATATCAACACTAACATTCTGATAAATAATTCTAGGCATGTTAATTTCTACCACACAAGCATGTACTTTATGTAAAATATGAATAGCTTACAGATGGAACGATAACAAGAGCAAATTAACACTTACAGAGTAAATAGGATTTCATCCAATATTCCTTCCCTGACAAGACTACAGAGCAGCAGATGTCTCAAGTTATTTGGGCAAAATAATTCCTTAATTCATAGCTTCCCCATTTCAATCACTTAAAGATACATAAATGAGATATTAGAGACTGGTCCTTACTCCAAGAACAACTTCATAATTGTTGATGGCTGTATAAAGTCATCATAAATCATTTGTTTTATTGCATCCCTCAACAATAAGAAAAGCCTTTGAAGTTTAACTGTTTTACACAGTCTTCGCATTACTATGATGAGCTATAGCACAAAAAACCTAGATCAAGGGATGTTTTTAGCCTCAAATGAAATTTCTTTCCTACAGAACATGTTTGAAAAGAGTTTTCTCATATTACATTTCTGAAAGCCTTGAAAATTCAGATGCTCTGAAGGCCTGTAGCACAATTCTAGTTTGTACTTTAAGTCACTGGGAGAAAACACGGAAGTGCTGGGATCTGAGGAACATTCCAAAAATAGAATTCAGCTTCTAATGACATTAATGAACTCCTGAGCAAGCAGTGGTTCAGCGACTACTGAACTTTTCTTTGTGAATCTAAACACATTATAAACAAGGTGATAACTCCACTCTCCCTTTACTAAACACAAAAGTGGGAAGACTTATAGAGGTTGTCAAGCTTCTAGGTTTAAGCTAGTTTAAGACAGTTTCAGATACTGAGTGTCAATCTCTACCCAGAGAGGAAGAGTATTTCATCTTGATTTGGAAAGAGACATTGGTATTTGACAGAGGCAAGTTTGGTCTGTTTTGTCTCTCCCACAACTGCTACAGACAGTGGAAGTCAAGGCAAAAGAAAATATGAGTGGCTGCCCTGTATCATAGCAAGTCATTCACTAGACTGGGAGGAGAAGCCAGGAAAGAATCCTGTCCAAGCCAGGGCATATATTCCTCTTTCCCTTTTCTCCTCTCTGCCCCCATATAACACCAGTTTTCTATGAACACTTATGATTATTATTTTTTTTTGTTAAACACACATGACAAGAATAGGTCTGCTCCTACAGGAAAGGGATTGGCACACCGAGCAGATGCTACACAGTGTACTGCTTCCAAATCCTTGTGTCTGCATTAATTCTATGTGACTTAAGTTAGGAAAGCTTAAGTATCAGTCAGTCCACTAGCCACTCTGCAGGAAGTACTAAAAAATGCAATGGGACAAGGCTTGGTCCTTTTCTTGAAGAATAACCAAGACTATAGGGAGCAGCTTACTTTAAGAGTTACTGGCTGCTCTGGGAGGGGCATTTGCAACCATTAAATAATTATGCGAGACAAAATCCCTATCATGGGCTATTGAACAAAGTAACTCATTAGTATCCTCCAACCTAGTAAGTCCCTAAGCCTCAAATAACCAAAAACAGGGAAAACACCACCACCATGTTCCCTCCAATCATAACCTAAACTTACCCTTATCTCTGAACATCTACTAGTGGCCCTCATTAAAGACAAGATGCTGTGAAAGAACAGTCACTGGGCATGAATCATGATGATTGTTTTTAACAAAGATCTTTATTTCACGGAAAAAACACAGTTTCTGAAAAGGCAAGCTTTAACACTGCATTGCACTGGAAAGATATCCAACACACCTACAAGGGAAGGCACAAGGCCAGACTCATCTAGCTTCTCTGCCAGTTCTGAGAGCCAGAGAAACCCAAAACACCCAATCTATACTAGAAGATCATCCATTAGGAGTCAGTTGACAGGGTTAGAAAACAAGCAAGTTTAACATTTTCTCAAATCATTACCTAAAATTCAGAGGTAATACCTATCCATTACTTTTTTAACAGGCATATTTGGACGAAGTTATTGGTTGTCCAGATGGAAAGTAGCAAATACCTTGATGACAAAAAAAAAAAAAAGGCAAAAAACCCCACCCAAACACCCAACTTAAGCCTTCTCTGCCAGAGTGCAGACTAACTGAAAAAGCAAGAAGGTCTCAATTAACTTGACAGAAACCAGTCATCATTCCTCCCTCCGCTAACTTCCATCTCAAACTGAAGGCCCCAAATCCCCATGCTAAATCAATTCACACGATGTGCACCAAAAGTATCTGCATACAGACTTCTCTGAAGCAGTGTAACTAGGGTACCACAAGTCTACGCTTCATGTAGGGAGCTCCCTGCCAAACAAGCTCCAGATGCTTAATTAGCAACTTGGTACCAGGGACCACCTGTGAACCACAGTGTCCCACATTTTGGTCCCTAACCCTGCCTGCACAACAAAGCCAAAACAGTCTTTGTACAAGAAAAGCTTTTTTTACTTCAGCATTACTGATGTGCTTCAAAATTATCTTTTCCCCCCCACCTGAAAGATCAAAGGTGGCTAATTAATTACATGTCTTAGTATTGATAATGGGCGCCAAGTCTATGTAACAAAAGCAACAGTACTCTGTCGCTGTCCCATACTCTTAACGCATTAGTTTATCTGAAAGGGCTAAGTATAGTTCTGAAAATGGGTCTGTGGTTAATGTGACCTAAACACTACTTTGTCTCAAACAGCTGTTCATCCAACAGAAATACAGTGAAGCTTTCTATTTAGCATGAGTTCATATATCTGGGCTTTACAATGTAATCTTCCAGAAATCCCATGCACAACTCATAAGCAGGAAAAGAATCAGTAAAGGATGAAGACTTAAGCACAGAGTTTTGCAGAACTAGGTTCTGTACTTAAGTCTTCATCCTTTACTGATGTGACTGAAGAAACTTTGGTCTGCTCCTGACTCTGCAGACAATGGTGAGTTTGTAGCTAGCGATACATTTCCCTGAACTTATTTCCATCATGTAAGAGTTACGTACACTTGCTCGTGGTTGCTATCAAGTTTAACAAACATAGTAAAGAGCTAAACCAGGACATGGTTAGAGTTTCAAGTACGTTGGTTGTTTTAGATTTTGCTTTTTCCTCATTACATCACGCATTCAGAAAAATTTCAGCCTGTGGCACGCCACAGCCAGTTACAACTTTAACTCGCTGCCTACCAGCTGTACCATAACATCATACGCACTCTTAGCCAAAGCAAAAGCAAGGCAAAGTTACCTGCCTTGCTCTTCATCTATGTGCTCTCCAGAACTGTGACAGTATGTCATTACTGGTATGCTGCATACCAGTAACGACATACTTGTCACAGTTCTGGAGAACGCGTGCAGTCACGCAATATCCAAAGTATGGTATTACTGTATCTGTAATACAGCATTACCTTACTCTCCTTCAGAGACCAGCCGTGCCTAGCTCCAGGCTAACGTCACCCCATGCCTTTCAAAATCCAGCGGAGATGCTGGTGGGCTGGCGGCGTTTCTGCTTCGGTAGCAGGGAGAGGCGAGGACGGACAGGAGGCGAAGTCTCCCCGCCACCCGCGGGCCAGAATGACAGCGGCGAGACGGGGCAGGGCAGAGGCGACGGCAGAGGCGGGAGGCAGCCCCAGCTCCCCACGCCGGCCTCTCGGTGCAGCGGAGCGGGGCCTCTCCCGAAGGCGCTGCCGGCTGCTGGGAGCGGAGCGCTTCCCCCCGCCCACCAACCTCTCCCCAGGGCCCCGATGCCCAAAGCCTCGGGACGCCCCCGACACAGGAGAGACTCGGGTAGCCCCGCACCGCCGAGCGGCCGGGGGAGCGGGGCAGCAGCCGGGCCGGGCCGGGTCGGGTCGGGCCGGGCCGCCCCCCCGCGCCCAGGGCCGGCAGCGGCCCCGGCTCCTCCCGGGACAAATAAGGAAGTTTCCGCGCTCTCCCCGCCCGCCGCCGCCGCCGGTACCTACAGAGGCCGGGCACGTCCAGCATGTTGGAGATGCCGCGGTCGCACATGTCCACCTCGGGCTGGTTCTTCTCCCGGCTCTCCTCCACGATCTTCTTCAGCGACTTGGACATGGCCTGGGCGGGGCAGAAACGGACACCGTGAGGCGGGCGGCGGGGACCCGGCCGGGGGCGGACCCCGCCCTGAGGGGCTGAGGGCGGCGAGCGAGACCGCCCGCCCGCCCGCCCGCTCGCTCCGCGCCGCTCCGCCGGGGGGTCCCGTCCCGTCCCGTGCCGCCCCCTCCCAGCGGAGCCATGACCGGGATGCCGGCCGCCCTCCCTCCCACCCCCGGGCGGAGGGACAGGCCCGTCGCTGCCCCCAGGGCGACTCACCGCGCGGTGCCGCGGCGGGGCGGCAGCCGGCGGGACGGCGGGACGGCGGGCGGCTCCGGGCGGCTCCCCGCGGCCACACGCGCCTGCCACGCCCCGCCACGCCCCATCCCACCGTCTCCGCCCCCCCGCCCTCGCGCGCAGGCGCGCCGCGGCCTGCCTCCGGGAAGCGGAGGCGCTCCCCGCGCCTTCTAAGGCCGGCCGGCCGCCCGAGCCCTTCCGCCCACGGCTGGGAAGGCGTCGAGCCAGTCAGCGCGCCTCTTCGGCGCAAGCCCGCTGGCCATTGGCCGCAGGCGCGGGAGGAAGGTTCGCTGGCCAATAAACGCGCCCCGTAGGGGATAGCGGGCTTTAGGCCGCAAGCCGGCGGGGTGCCGCCTGCGCGAGTGCTGCTTCGGCGCATGCGCGGGGGCGGCCAGCCTGGGGTGGCGGGGGCGGCGTGGCCGCCGGTGGCGTCCCGCTGCGGGGCCGGCTGAGGGGAGCGCGGCCGGCTGAGGGGAGCGCGGCTGTGTGCCGTCGCCGGGGTCGCGGAGCAGCCTGCCCGGTAGAGGAGTACAGCCCCGTGATGCCCGCCGTCCTGTCAGGCGCCGGTGACGGGCTCGGTTGCAGGAGCTGGTGGCTTCGGGGAGGAAACTCGGCTTCGTCAGTGCCGCTGCTGGCGCGGCGGCCTGTTCCTCAGCGGGCTCGCTTGGGTGCTCGTACCTCGGGGCAGGCGGGGGAGCTTGGGTTACCGCGGTGCCGTAGGCCCATCTGTCCTTCCCTGTGACAAGCCTCGCAGGCCTACACAGCTGTCCGTTCGAAATACGGTGTTAACACCCGTTCCTGTTTCTTCGGCACTTGGAAAGCACTTCACAAGCAAAAACCCGAGAAGATGGGCTGTGGTGGATGTGGCACCGTTTTGCACAGAGTAGAAAAGTGCCTTCGGGTGCCCTGTCCCGCACAGCGTGCCTGGCAGCCGTGGCTCCTGCTGCCCTGGCAGGGGTCTGGGAACTGCAGGGCTCTGCTCGGGGCGGTTGGTCAACTCCCAGCAGGTCAGCAGGAGAAAGGAGAAGCTGCAGAGCCATGGAGCTGGAAAGCTCAGGCTCCTTAGGAACTGACCAAGTAGGGTTTCAGAGCACTCGTGAAGCTTGGCAAAGGCTACCTAAGGCAAGAGATGTCATTGCAAAAAAATGGGGGTTCATTGAATCAGTGGTTTCCATTTCTTCCAGGTGTCCTTGTGGATTTTCTAGTCGGCTCTAGTTGCAAAACTAGTCACAAGGCTGGGCCCAGGTTCCGAGCACTTTTAATTGACCTTGTCGCCATGATGCTGCAGTTACAACCTTACTGCTTAGAACGTATTTATGCATATAACATCTTTGGTAGGAGTTAAGCTCCTACTCACTGTCATTCAACAGATACGGAAGCTCAGAGCAATTGATCACTAGAAAATGACTGAAGGTCAGGCCACCCATTGAGAGCCACAGCCTTGAATTTTGCACGTGTGCTCCTTATGCACTATGTGGTGTTGCTTAGAAGCCTAAAACTAATATCCACAGAAACCATGATGATGAATGGGAAGGCGCCTAAACCAGCAAATGAGAAACACTGCTTGAGGTGCAACTTTAGCTTTTCCTTTTTTAAGAATGTAAGGATTCAGTTCTGGGTTGCAGAATTGCAGCATGTTTATCCCTAAATAGCGTCCTTGAGTCCTTTTCTGAAGTTACAGGCTGCTTCCGGGTCTTTCTTACAAAACACAACTGGAAGAACGTCCTTTTATCTGGATTGCTCAGCAGAACACACTGTCACTCAGATGTACAAGACAACAATGTGCAGTTCCTTTTTTGTCTGCAGGAACATGACTCTGGATCCCTTTCCTGTGTAAGAAAATGCCCTGATTCCCACCAGTCAGTTGTCCCAAAGACCTAGGTGCTAGCATGTCTACTGTTCTTGTTTCATGGAGAATGACTGCAGGTTTCATTTAGTAGCAAAGGCTTAGGCAGATTTATTATAAAATATGGTCCTAACTTGCTTATTCCAACAAACAGATAAAGCACACGTGACTGTGACAAGACACTCACGAAACGGTGTCTTTGTGACTAATGAGGAGCTCCCCTGGCTTGTTACTCCTCCATTTATGCAGTGATCAAAACAATAGTCTATTAGATTGCACATGGCCTGGATGTCCACATTTGACCCCTACCATAGAAGTACTTAATTACTCCCCACTTAATAAACATATTGCCATTATTCCCTTTTGTCAGGTTTATTTTTTACCGTTCACCTAATTTCATTTTCCTCTTGTATAAATAGTTCATCTATCACTCGCACCTTCTATGCCATCTACATTGGTTCCTGTTCTAGCAAACCTTTCATCTGAGTAAATGCACTAATCAATACCCTGCTCAGGTCTGCACTGGATTTGGCAAAGAGGAGTTGCTGTCAAGCCTTCCTTCTAAACTTCTCAGCTCCTCATGGAGCACTAAATATCAATGCGATGAGGAGTGGGAAAGTAAGTACACATGCCACATTGTCCAAGGGCCAGGTCATTCCCCGATCTTGAAAACTTAATTTTCAGGTTGTTCCATCAGCAGTCATACTCATGAAGAGTAGCTTCCTGCAGGGGGCCTATGCCGCTGCAGTCCCCCCACCTCCCCTCTCTTATCCCCTACCGCCTCCTCCCAGTACATCCAGTTCTTCCGTAACCCCTTTGACCCCAAATATCCTTAGCTCCCTCTATACCTCCAACTAGAGGCTGGTCAGCATGTGTCTGGGGACTGGCCGGTGGAGCCCTCCCCACATGTACAGCAGTCGAGCTCACAGTACAGGCTTTTCCAATTTAGGTCTCGCTGTACTAGCCAGCTATGGATTTTTTGCTTATGAAACAACTATAAAATATCTTTGATATCTGTCAGATTTGTTCTAAATTTGTCACTTAGCTTAAATGTTTGTAGAGCAAATGCCCGAATGCTTTGCAGAGGCTGGCATGTGCCTTCTGTCCTTAGGACAGCAGGCTAAAGAAGGTGACTATGAGGCAGACATATGGCCAGGATCGTATGGCAGAGCTGCAGCTGCCGTGTGGTGGTAAGAGGAGGGAGAAGTTGCTCCCTGCACTGGTTCCCTCCAGCCTGCTCCGGCCGGGCAGCGAGCACTGGACGTGCCTTCCACTGGCTCTTCTCACTGTGCTGGGGAGCAGCAAGGGGACGAGCGGCTCTGACGCTGCCCTTGCTCTGGCTGTCCTAGGGAGTTCTTCTGACCAAGGAAATGAGGTTTTACATTATTATTCTATTTTTATCCTTTTTTTTTTTTCCCCTCCAAGAAAAGCTATCATAACAGTCAACATTAATGCAGAGTTAGCATATCATCAAAATGATACAACAGCAACATGCACCTGCAAAAACACTTATGTACCGTTAGGCACTGCTACTAAAAATGGATCCATCAAAATTACATAATTATGTGTGATAACTGCCACACAATATTTATTTTGCTGATCTTTGCCTTATAAAAGCAAACTTCTATAAAATTTGGCTTCTATTTTTATTATCAGATAATAAACATTTTAAACATTTATTTGTTAGTAATCCTGTATTGTTGCTGTTGTTATTATGAACAGCAGTCAATGCTACGAATTTTTGTTACATTTCATTTTAATCAGGACTGCAGAGTAACGCAGTGGTTTTAGTTTGGCAGCTGACAAAAAATAATTACACTAAATATGTTAATTCTGGTGCCTAGGACACAGATCTTGAGTTACTGTGGGAAACTGAGACACCTCCTCCTTTGGTTTATGAACCGAGTGAAAACTGTTTTTCAGCCAAAACTGCTTTGTAAATTTAACAAAAATTAGCTAATGTTTTAAACTGACCAGCAGCACAATTTCTAGTATTTTAGCTGTATATCTTCTCTCTCCTTTACTTCAAATAACCATAGCCCCAATGATCTCATTCCGGTATTACTTCTCATTTATTGTTTATAAAGAATAGCCTTGCCACATGGGAAGGGCAATTAAAAAATCTTGTTACGGACCTTTTAGTGCTTATTCTTCAAATCCTAGTCTTCGGAGTGCTTACCATTCATATGTAACTGTTTCATAAAACATACCTTTGTATAAGAATAAGTATGTATAGTAACATGCAGAAGAAGATTTACACATAATTTAAAAATGTGCAGGCTCTAGGATGTGAAAACATGCATATTCATTATCCATGCTTTGTCATTGACCGGGGGAGGTTGTTTGTAGTCATGCAGGTGTTATAATATGGACATGCAGCATTCACAACTACGATGTTATCTATAAAATAGACAGCAATGTGCACAGATGTAAAAGCAAAGATATTCATGGCAGTATTGTGAGATGAAGCCATAAATCTTATTAAACACAGATTTTGTCTTTTGAATTCTACACTGCAAAAAACACATAGAAGTTTCATGGAATAATTATTTTTAAATTATCTGTTTAGTTGTTCCTGTTTGCTTTTGCTGTGCATTCATTTTAAAGCAAGTGTTTTAAATGACTCCTTACCTTCCAAGACAGAAACATGGCTTAGCACCAGCTCTTTCCTCTAAGGACCTCCACTTTAATACTTCTGCAGTGGTATTTCTGTTGTGGTTCCTCATATAAAATGTTAGAGGACAGCAGTGGGTTACTTTGTTCCTGTTTTTTTAAAGAATGGGTTTGATAATTTACTCTAATTTTAGACTTTGACTATTTTTGGCAAGAGTCAGTTGGAATAGATCAATTGAACCTTGTACCAGCAGCTTCATTCAACAGTCTTCATGAACACAAATTCTCTGCTGGACTTTAATTTTTTTCTAAAGAACCTCATGCATTTTACTCATTTGTACATAAAATTATGCAGAGGTATGGAGTATTTGTAACATTTAAAGATGCACCAAGCATAATTTATTGTTAGATTAAAAAAAAAAAAAATCTTGCAAATCTCTCTTCCTCCCATTCACAGTGCTCTTTAGTCTTTTCTCCTGCAGAAGTTCGATGCTTCCATAAAATTTGTTTGATGTCGTGGCAGAACGTCATGCCAAGAGCAAGTATATATTGTATCAAAAAATGTCTGAAAACATTTAATGTTTTGAAGTGAAACATGCATTTTCTCGTAGTAAAATCAATCTTTTTGTAGTACAGATTTCAGCAAACTCATCCATTTAACTGCAGTTCCCCTCTAGAGCTTTAAGGCCAAAGGTTGTGTTAACCAGAATGGCTTCATGCACATCACAGGTTGGCAGATCGCATCTACATACTATTCACTAAGTCAACAGGAGGCCAGGCTCAGCGCAGCGAGCAGGGGGGACAGGGGTGTCCTTGGGGAACTCAACTTCGTGTCCATAAACTGTATGACTTGTGGCTCATACCAGTCTCAAAAAGCTGCTAGTGAACTTCATTCATTAAAACCATGTACAGGTTTCTGTTGTTTGTCAGTTTATGCTCTGTCATACTCCTGACAAGGCCAAGGTTTAACCTGAGAACTCATTGTCTGTCAGGGCGTGATCCACTTTTAACAACAGAAATGAATGTACCGCAGAGCACTACCTACAGTGGCAGGGAGCTGTTTGGGGGAGACATGCCCTTCCCTTTCACCTGTGGCTTCCAGCTGAGCTGTACTCCAGGCTGGTGAAATACAGAAAATGACAATGTTCTTGCCAAGTTGATTCTCACCTAAAATCTGATGCTTCCATGACCAGCCACCTAGCAGCAAGAGACAGCAGCCAGATCTTGAGGGGATTCTCTGCCCCGTGCCAACTGCACCAAATCCACGGTGATTGATAGGAAGGTGAAAACCACAATGGACCTTCATAAATCCCCATGATGCTGCCGTCCACAAGGAAGAAATGAAGTCCTCCTCATCTCTGTAGGCAAACAGCTGAAGCCATGCTTGATTGTACTTGCACTGTCTTACACACTGCTATCTTTAGAGCTTATTTTGTAGCTTTAGCTCCAGGCAGTTCAAACGTTTGTTTTCTTTGCTCCTTGCTATCCTCTTTATGGGGTTTCTAATAAACTTTATGGACAACGATTGCATCGTCTCTTGATTCCAAATATGAAATCAGTTTGATGTGGATTCCCAGCAAAAGTTTTCTGGGCCACTAATCTGAAAATGTTTAATTTGACTGTATGGTCTTTTATAGCTTCCCTTATCAGAGCAACTTTCTGTACCTCCAGCAGCTCAGCAGGACATAGATATCTCCTAGTTTCATCCAAATGCAGATATTTCTCCTTTTTCTGTGTTACACGTTAGCAGGAGTATCCCCTGTACATAGGCGAGGTTTTTCGTGGTCCTTGGACAATTCTAAAATGCTGGCTTACATCTAATTCTGTTGGCCAGTGGGACTTCACAGGTTTGTCTCTTTCTAACTTATTACCAGATGATTTTGTTGTATTTTATAGCTTGCCTTCTACCTTTTTTCCCTTTTTGTCTGTTTTGTGTTTTTTAAATTTTATTTTAACCAGGATGGCTTCTCAGTCTCTGTAAAGTTTTGTATGTTTGTGGAACGGTGGCTTTTTCGGCATTCACTGGGAAATCTTCAAAGCATTCCTAGATTTTGTTAGAACTGCCACTAACACTTTAATGCAATTTCATAATTAATTATTGCAACATTCACATAAAGGAGTTACTTTCACTGCGAGTAACTCTTTGTAATGAAGTGAGAGTTCTAATGAGGCCCGTGTTCCTTTGCTGTGGTGTGAATTCCTCTTGCCTGTCCATTGCAGGTGACATTCAGGAAATTTATTGGTCATTTGTTCTGGGTTGTGACAAAAAATGGTTCATGGTGAGAATCAGTGTCCTCTGTATACCCTGTCAACAATATTTTTTATGTATAATGTATAATATGTATGTATAATTTATGTATGATGTGTGTTAGCCTGGGGAAGGGAAAAACTAATTCTAATCAAAGGTCAACTGATATTTTTATGTCTGCCCTGTTCTGAAGTTATATCTGTTTTATAAATGTCTAGGAAGTTGCCTACAAGTTGACTAGGAAGGTGCAGCTCTGGGGCCCCCAACACAAGAAAGGCATGGACCTGTTGTAACGAGTCCAGAGGAGGGCCATGAAGATGATCAGAGTGTGGAACACCTCTCCTATGAGGACAGGCTGAGAGAGTTGGGGTTGTTCACCCTGGAGAAGAGAAGGCTTCAGGGAGACCTTATTCGGCCTTCCAGTACCTAAAGGGGGCCTACAACAAAAGCTGGAGAGGGACATTTTACAAGGGCATGTAGTGATAGGACAAGGGGTAATGGCTTTAAACTGAAAGAGGGTAGATTTAGCTTAGATGTAAGGCTGAAGCTCTTCACTGTGAGAGGGGTGAGGCACTGGAACAGGTTGCCCAGAGAGGTTGTGGATGCCCCATCCCTGGAAGTGTTCAAGGCCAGGTTGGACGGGGCTTCGAGCAACCTGGTATAGGGGAAGGTGTCCCTGCCCATGGCAGGGGGGTTGGAACTAGACGATCTTTAAGGTTCCTTCCAACCCAAACCATTCTATGATTCTATGAGAGCTACTAAAAGTGTCCCAAATTTTTTATACTCACTTGTAAAATAGATTTTAAAGCTTGAAGATATAACTCAACAAATATAATCACAGCTATTTGTGTATACCGAACATCAATCTCTGATCCTGGCACTACTTCTTAATGTGGTTAAGATTTAGTAACACAGCATGTCCTTACTGTGTTAAACTTCAGTAAATGCTTGAGTACTTATTCAGCTGGGTTCTTATACCTAACACATGGTATTACAGAAAGTTCTTTGGCAAAGTTATCTGTGTAAGTGGTTGTAGGACAAGGGCCATTTTTTAGCAATTTCTGATTTTATTCTAATTTGAATAAAACTTCAGCTAACATTTTCAAAGGTGCTTGGGACAAACCCACATAATTCTATAGAACTAATTAAAGACAACTTCATATCTTAGATCCCCTTATCAACTTCATGTTGAATATTTTGTGTTTAAGTTTTATCCTGGCTAATTCACTTTCTATAGCATTAAATGTAAAACTTCAAAATTATGTAGAAGAATATAAAAAATATGTTTCAAAAACTCGCAAAAAACTTCATTTTCCCATTTGGGTAGATAATAGTTTATTTTCAGTACAGTGAGAGATCACATTTTTTGACAGAAATCTAAATTCATAACAGTTACACTTACAGTAATTTTTAAAAGGCCTTACTTCAGCTGCAATTATCATAACCGGATTTCAAACTTACTTCATGATCTAATGTCTCTTCAGTATAGCAAGGAATAGTAATATATTTATCATAAACAGTGTTCTAGCTCGTCCAGCTTAACTGGAATCCTGATGGTAAAGTCACATATTCAGCATGAAATTTTATATAGACTTGATGAGATGTAGCAGTAAATGGAGCGATGTTTGTATCCTAAAATTAAAGACAAGAAAAATGAGAAGCTTTATAGAACATCAAGATCCTTTGGAAAAGCCAGTCAGAGAGTTAAAACTGAGGCACAAATTGGATCATAGGTTGGAAGTGACCTCAGGTCTGTGCTAGATACTGGTGTTGCATTTCTCCCTCACGGTATTACATATATTTAAATCACAAATACAACTAAATACAGAGCAAAATATCTTAATACCTCCCACTAGATGTCACTGTAAGGTCTGCATTGGAAGGCTCCTGAGGTGCCACACACCCTTCATGCCTTCACTTCCACTCATCTATGTGGAATTCATGCCAGAATTGGGGAAACAGTCTTGAATATGAAATAGTAAAGATTCATTTTAACCACTTACAGGATCAAAGACAGTAGGCAATACATACCATCCCACAGTAAGGCCCGGCTGGGGGATAGCTGGCATCTGGCCCATTGTAAAGGATCAGATAGTTGCTACTGCAATCCCCTGGGTCATCGATGCTGATGAAATCAAAGTTCACTGTGACAATTCGTCCCTTGGGTGCAGTAATGGCCCACTCACAATCAGTGTTGTTGTGGTAAGTTGCTGGGTAGTTGGGACTAGCAAATGAGCCAGTGACACCGTATAATGTTCCTCCGCATCCTGGAAACAGACACTGTTAATTAGTTTAGAAGGCTTAGTTTCACAAGATACTGCATGGTGTAGTACATGAGTACAGTAGCACTGAAAAACAGAGAGACACTGGGAGCTGGAACAATGAATGTGGATAAGGGTATTATTCCAATAAGAGACAAAACTGAGGCTCTAGCTTCAGCAGCCCGAGAAGAATATGCAATGGGCATTAGACCATCACTGGATATTAAAAATCAAAACCAAAACCCCAAACCTCTTCGAAACAGGAACCAAAGTCTTAAGCCTGTGCCTTGGTCAGTTCAGTTTCCAACTACTCAACTAGAGACAAATATTCTTTGGGTGTCTTTGGAATGAAAAGTAGTGAATCCTCATCTGATAGAAAAATACAGAGAACAACTCAGAGAAAATAGTCATCTTAAGTAAACTAAAGGCCATTTATACCAAAATGCAATCTCCAACTGTGGGCAGAATCTGCAGATGTCCTGGGAGAAATGCAAGTTTATAGAGTAAGAGTAAGCATGGCCAGATCATGCCCCAGATTATTCTCACAGTCTCCAAGAAGTTTCAGCTTACAGCTCACAGAGATGGCATCTTTGTATTTAATAGTCTTTATCAGATGTCTTCCATTAATTTGTTCAGGTAACCCTTGAATCCATGTAAATTGCAGCATTCTATGGGATGGAGCTCCACAGCTTAACTGCATACTGTGTGAAGAACTGGTTTGTTGGTTTGTTTTGAACCTACCACCTCCTGGCTTTATCTGATGGCCTCTAGTTCTTCTATGGGAAAAGTCAATGAACAGTTGATCACTATCATCAAATATCACTCAATTTTATAGACCTCAGTAGTTTCTTAACCAGATTAAAAAGTCTCAGCACACCTCATACAGAAGCCATTTTTTATGTGAGCCCTTAGTTATACTGGATTCTTTATAAGAAGAGGAGATCAGAACTGTGCACATCATTCAATTTGTGTGTGAACTATGGATTTATACAGTGGCTGTCCATTTGTTCTCTCTTCCTTTCCCAACAATTCCTAGCACTGTGCTGGCCTACTTGACTATTAGTGAGCAGTGAGCTCTTGTTTTCATGGAACTATTTTACCCCCCAAGATCTTGTGGCTGAGTACTAAAAGTCAACTCAGAGCCCATATTTTTGTAAGTAAAGTTAAGATTGTCTTTTTTTGCCCATGTTCTTCATCAACACTTTCCTACACTGAACTTTATCTGCCTTTTCATGACCAAGCCACTCAATGCTGTAAGGTTATTCTGCAGTGCTTTTCAGCTGGCCACGAGCTTTCCTACCTCCAGTAACTTAGTGTCATGAAGAAACTATTACCCACCTATCCACTGCCATTTCATAAGCCATTTATGAATGTCTATGATATAGTCACTACACAGCATTATATTTAGGTTATTTTCTTGGGGCAAATTTCAGTCCTTTTCAGGCTTAGCAGTGCCTAGATCCTAGGCCATGTCACAATTGGACTTTTAATGGAGTAGGCTGGGTCACCACCACCACTATGTGGATCCCAAGATAGATGTTCCTGATATTTTTTTGACCTCTCGGTGAAAGAGGTAGATCTTCATCTTAAGCAGACTACATCATCTGAGGTTGCGAAAGTCACCACTAGAGAGAGGGTACTGCTTCCATCACACAGAATGGATCTTGCCCCACTGGTCCTGAGGAAAAACTACCTCTCTCCAGTGACTGAGTAGTGTGGACAACAGCTTAAGTGTTGATGAAGCAGGGCCCAAACTGAGCAGGCTGAATTCCACATTTCTGTATTTTCCCTCTATGGACAATTGCTAAGTGGAATTACTTTGTAATTACAGCCTTACCCGTTGAGGATGAAGTCCATGTAATTTCATACCCATCATGAGCCCCTGAAAAATCACTCTTGAAATGAATGTAGACAACATGATTTTGGGAGAAGATGGGACTGGGCACAGTGTTGCCACAGAACCTGCCAAGTAGTGGTGATTGCACATCGCTCCCATTTCTGACCTTCAAGGGACACAAAGAACATTGTCAATTTTAAATCCCTATGCCAGTTATACACCAATACAATTATGCAGTGATATAAGCACAGCACAAACTATGTAGTGACTTGCATGCATACCATAATTGTCATTTTAATACTGTTATTTTTCCTACTATATATTCTTGTATAGAAGGAAAAAGAGATCATTAACCAGTCTGTCTGAGGTTTGTAAGTAATTGCACAGAACAAGTATCATCAGAAACAGGTAGCTAAATTTTATGGAGTGGTACATCTCCTGACTGAAAAAATTACTTGACTATTAGCTAAGATGTGCTTTTACAGTTCAAGCCCATGTTTTACTTTTCATGAGAAATGTTAATATTCCAGATGAAAAGATTAATTCTTTACCCTGCAGACCACTCTTTTCCCTGGTCACGTTAAGACACAGATCATATTACATAGTTCAGGTTTAATCTGATTTTTGTCTGAGCTTCAATAATGCTGGTGCTTAGATCCATTTCTTGAGACAGTAAAGAGGATATGAAAGGAGAACTAAATAATGATGCTTTCACAGACATCTGATTTTTGTCATCTGACCAGTGAATAGGGAAACCTTCAACAAGCATGAAAGGGCAGAGTGGGGATTGTGTAGGAGGATATGCTTTTTATTGACACAAAGTACCTTTGCAAGTATCCTACACTTGTTACTAGAGCTCCTTTTTTTTTTTTTTTTAAGAAAAAATGTATTTTGAAAAAAAATAATTTTAAGAAAAATATCAAGCAGATGGAATCTACTGCTGGAACGAAAGCACTTAGATTCATGGCTTTCTGTTCATGCACAGATGTTAATATTGGATGAAAGCAATCCCGGCTTGCTCTGTTAACTGGGTAACAGCAAGAAGAGCTGGGCAAAGATGAGTTAGCTGATAATGAAACTATTTTTTCTTTGGTTTTGGAACTACTATAGTGTGTATTGTTTAACCTCTTACTGTCACATCTGAGTACCTTTCACCATAAAACTGGAGCAATAAATTGGTCCCTAATGTCAGCTCAGCTCAGACTTGACCCAAGCTTATTAAAATCCTTTGAATTCAGCAGATTTTGACACAGGCCCACAAAATATGTATACTTGCTTGATACCTCTAGGAAATCATGTGAACACTGGATGCTGTCTTCCAAGCTGAAAGCATGGAAAAAGAGAGAAATTGTGTGATTCATGGGAGCTCGTAGAATGATAGAACAGTCCATATTATTGGGGTGATGACCAGGCCAGCCAGGGCTCTTCAGGTAACCAAATGGCTGGTTATACTCTCTGCTGCAACCTTGAGACAGAAAACCAGAAACATGTAATTGCTTCTCACTGTATGCAATAAACAAAGAGAATGGTAGGTAGATTTTTTAGACATTTCTTCAAGCTTACCTGTAGCTTGATAGGTAAATCTGACTCCATTATTAATCATATATTCATCTGATTTGAAAGTCACGATGGCTGTGCGATCATGAGAATAAAATTCAGGGACTGGAAAAGTTTCAGTGCCACAGAATCTATGGACCAATCCTTGGCTGTGCTGGAATTCAATACATGTCACAAGTTACTTACTGATATAATTCGGTTTTCTACTTACTGAACTTGAGGTGAATAAATGTCGTGGTTTAACCCCAGCCAGCAACTAAGCACCACGCAGCCGCTCACTCACTTCCCCCCACCCAGTGGGATGGGGGAGAGAACCAGGAGGAAAAAGGTAAAACTCATGGGTTGAGATAAGAACAGTTTAGTAGAACAGAAAGGAAGAAATTAATAATGATAATAATAACAATAATAAAATGACAATACTAATAAAAGGATTGGAATATACAAAACAAGCGATGCACAATGCAATTGCTCACCACTTGCCAACCGATGCCCAGTTAGTTCCTGAGCAGCAATCCCCCCAGGCGAACTCCCCCCAGTTTATATACTGGGCATAGCATTACATGGTGTGGAATATCCCGTTGGCCAGTTTGGGTCAGCTGCCCTGGCTGTGTCCCCTCCCAACTTCTTGTGCCCCTCCAGCCTTCTCGCTGGCTGGGCATGAGAAGCTGAAAAATTGGTGACTTCTTAGTCTAAACACTACTTAGCAACAACTGAAAACATCAGTGTGTTATTGATAAACATTCTTCTCATACTGAACCCAAAACATAACTCTATACTAGCTACTAGGAAGAAAATTAACTTTATCTCAGCCGAAACAAGGACAATAAATCTCTCAACACTTTCTATACCAGTTATGCAATGCATTTTAAAGTTCTCATGGAAATCACTTATAATGTCTCAACATTTTATTTGTTATATATTGTTTATTATATCTCCCCTCAATTATTGTAAGAAACAAACCAAATGTAACAGGTATTTTCATGCCAAAATGAGAAACAATGAAAGAAGATTTAGAATAATATAAAACAAGGGACATAAACAAGATTTTTTTTTTTCTGGTTCTTTTTACAAACCCTCTTCTTGGCATGAATATTCATTTTTATTATGGTTCCTGGATGGGAGGAAGTACAGTTAGTTATGAAAACTTGCTGTTGGACAGTATTTTCTGGGTGTTAAGTTTGGCAGCTCTGTTACTTGGTGCAACTGTGAAAAATTGTGTGTAACACTTACAGGTCTAATTCAATGTGTGTATAGCGTGCTTCCAGGAGGTCTGTGTACCAATTAGTTAACACACCTTAAGTGGGGCACAGTGCATAATGCTTTGGATATGCCTCTCACATAGAATCATCAATAAATCTATTACCAAATGGTGAGTTTTTTCTCTCTTTACAAAGAGTGAAGGGAGCTGAATGTGAATGGGGAATGGTATCATCTGTAAATTTCTTACTGTTGGTGAATCCTGGAGCTCTAGGTAGTTCCGAGAACAGTCCTGGCCAGAATGGAGGTGGAAGGCCTCAACCACCACCCTGACTTGCTGATGCGGGGGGGCATCAATGACCCAAGTACAGAGAGTAAATGGTGGATATTCATTTGGGAAGTTAGGAGATGTTGCAGTCAGGGATGTAGAAGTTGCATTATATATTCCTCCACACGGTCCTGTGTAAAACAGTAATAAATGCATCATAGAGTGGAAACCTTTCCAACTGGCAAAGAATATTTATTGAGCAAAATTACACTGGACAATATACTTTTGTATTTACCTGTGAGTCTCTAGAAGAAAAAAATCTTAAGTAAAACACATGCTAATGCTGTGTCAATGTATGTTATAAAACTCAAATAAATGTTTGTTCCCTATAATATCAGCGTATTTGTTAACAATCTGTGAATGTTCCTGTTTTGCACTCCAGACTGACAGCCATCCCACAGCCAGCCAAGACCAAAGAGAATTGCACTAGAGTCTAGCAGTGCTTCTTTTAGCTTGCTTATAGATGCTGTGCTAAGGACTCTTTGCCCCTTCCTGACCCCTATATCTAGAACAAAATTTGATGATTTATTATTTAAACATGTATTTCCACAAAAGAGTCACAACAATGTACATGCATACATATATAGTATACTTACGATCCACTGTGGTGTAGGTAGCATTGAAACCCTCCCTTTCCACAGAATTGTCTGTGATAAATTTCACAGTCAAGGAATTATGGGTAGAAAGAAAAGGAGCTGGCACTGTAGATCCACAGAATGTGCCAGCTAAATTGGCATTTTCATTATTGCCATCATAAAGCTGAAAGAAGAAATGTATATAAGCCACTAATAGTTCAGGTGCAACAAACAAATAAATAGAATAAAATTCTCTGACCCCTCCTGACATTACAATTTCTTTTACTTGAAAGCACAGTACGTGCTCTTGTGCTTTAACAGGATGTTCTTGATGACTATAATTATTCACTGCCATATTAACTAATTCTGTTGGACAGTGTAAATCTCATTATGGAGCATTCTGGTCCTGTGTTAGCAAATCTATCAAAAATTTATTCTATTTTAATTTGGCATTCTGGTTTCTTTTTTTATATGTAATCCCAAAGCGCTTTTCAGTGAGAAAGGTTGATTTTATTCACCAAAATGTAAAATTAATTCCTAGTTTCACTGAGCATCTCTAATGCTCAACAGGATCTATAACAGTCCTTGGTGGATCTTGTTTAGCAGCATTCTGCTAGCCTACGTTTCGTATGCTCTTCTCCAAGAAAATGGCTTTCACAGGTGAGCATTGAGCATCAAGACTTATTTATTCAAAATTTTGTAAATTAAAGTCTTTTCAAGTAATTGTGTATGATAGTGAATCTGCAAGCTTACTTTTGAAGTGCTTGAGTTTTGTTTTGTTTCTATTCTGTGAAATAAATACTCTTTTATATAGGCAGTCTAAGACCAAAAGTGTGTCCCCATAACAATGTTAAAACTCTTACTGGTTTCCAAAAAGGCAGGATGTCATCTGGAGTAGTAATCTAACCCAATGAAAAAAGTTTTAATTATATTAAGCAATTTAATTTCTTCATAAGACCATTTTCTATTAATTAAGTTTTAGCCTCATGGAGACGATAGTGGATTGTATCTGACTGATATTTTCTTGTTAAAATACACAGCTATCTTACTTTGACGTAATCGTATCGGCAAGTCTGAGCAGACTGTGCTTCAAGCATGAATGAATTGAAGGTGAGGTTGACCAGTTTGTTTACAGGTGCAGTTATGATCCATACACAGTCCAGATTTTTCTCATATCTTCTGGTCACATTGGAGACTGGAGAGCCAAATGTATAAGCTGAATTTGTCAAGTAACCACCACAGCCGCTCTGAGGTCCTGTTGAAGAAGCAGAAGCTTTTCAAAAGCAATTCCTGGCATTTATTTAATCTTCAACTCTTTAATGCAAGCCAGCAGCTTTTTTCTGTGCTACAGAATTTTACTGTCCTGTCTCACAAGGAATATCTGAATGATTAAAAGGCTTTCAACACAAATAGCGTTAGATAGATTCAAATCACAATTAGATTTCGTAGAGTGAATTAAGAAAGGCTCATGTCTTCTCTTGAATGTAAAATGAGTATCCATTTTGAAAATGTAGCAACAGATTTTTTAAAAGGGACTGTAAGAAGACGGGGGACAGAAATTAAATAGAAGAATGATGGTTAGAAGGCCTTTTAATGTAATTCTTACCTGCTGGTAAGAATATTTGGACAGTAGGGGGCACTGGGTTGTTGACTTTGAAAATCTGGTTAAAAATTAAGTTGCTCATTTTGGCAATATGACCTCGTTCTGAGGGATTGAATTTGGCAGCCTGACGCTGGGACCCAGCCTCATATTCAGGAATCTAGCTAAAAGGGACTTACTCCTGGAAGCGTTTTGCTTGGTGGGGACTTAAAACCTGTCTGAAAAGCAGGCTGCTTTTCATTTGGGTCTCCAGACAGAGCTAAGTCCCTTACTGTACTTACATGCTGTGAAATTTTGAACCCTGTAATGTTTTCAGTCACATTGAAAGAAATTACTTTTGGACAAAAGCAGTTATTAGAAGATCAGAACCCTTTTATTGCATCTAATTACAAACAAGCAAAAAATACAGACCATCTGAAGGGATTGGTTTTTTACTTATCTTTTTTTTTTTCCCCTGTAGTTTGATTTCCAGAGGTTGGACTGGGCTAGTAAATCTGAACAATTTATTTACTTTATGCTTCCTTCCCCAGTCTCTGTGAGGTCTCCTGGCCATTTATTTAACTCAGGAATTCAAATTAAGTATGGTTCATACTCTTGCTTTTGAGTCTGAGAAAAAGTTTTTGTAAACTGCACAGAGCAAAGTGGTAACTGCAAAGAGCCTGTTGTCTCCCACAGTGTATCATTTTAGGAGAATTAGATAATAAACGAAGCTACAGCTGTGGCTAAGCAACGTGAATGGAGTTTCAGAACTTCATCTGCATGTGTAAAATATGCCTGTCTGGCTGACTTACAGTGACTTAACCTTGACACACTGATATATTTCTGGGCATATAGAACTGCACCCTACTTGAGCTACAGTATCACAAAAGATCACTCTGGTGAAAAATCAGCATCCAAGTATCAGGATTGCATCAGTAACACAGGACTGGAGAGAACCCTGTCTTGCAAGACTGTAATGGTTAAACCAGAGTGACTAAGGCTAAATGTCATCCTGCTCTACTAACCAAAGCCGGAAAAACCCCACCCTAAAAAGAAGTTTGCTTAAACCCAAAATCTTAACAACATGAGATTTAAGCTTTTGCTATAGCTAAAAACGAACAGAAGAAACTTATTACAAAGTGAAAAAGTCAGGAATTAATAGATTCTAGTCCAGTTTCGTGGGCTGTTAATGAAGTCGGAAACTTGGAAAAGTGTTAGCATTCATTCGAACGCCACTGCAGAAGCCGACAACAAACAGTGGGGAAAATGCGAGCAATAAATCACGTTCTTACAAACAGTCTAGGAAGGAGGGAAATGTCAGATAAGAGGGTGCCTGGGCCCTAAGAGTGCAGTTTCGCTATATTTTTCTCTGGGTTCACCCTTCTGCATGATTTATTCAGTCCCTCTGAAACAATCTTGTTGGAGCTGTTTCCTGCTCGGCATTTTGGACACCATCTACTAAACATAACATTAAGCATATAATCATTAGGCATAGATCATAGTCCAACCATCCAGCCCTGCAATATTGAATCTGGAGTGATATATGGGTCAGACACCTTACAAAGCTCCCCTTCACCCTTTTTAGTGTTAGAGTTGCAGAGATGCCAGTCAGACCATTGCAACAAGAGTCAGGGAATTGCCACAGAGCCATGCAACAGGAAGGCTGTCAGTGCTGTTGGACTGTCCTTTTTTTGGATATCAAATGTCTGGACCTTTGCAATGGTGCACTTCACTGCTAGCTGTGCAGCTATAAAGACAGCTCAGATGACAAAAAAAACAGATGTGGGTAAGCTATGTTTGTACAGCACATAAAATGGACCTGACAGAGAGAGAAATAGGCCAAATCCTCATCATCAGAAAATTAATTCTAGCTAGTATAGCCAATAAGAGCATCTAAGGGAGATAAATAGCTAAAAGTATGATTTACAGTTAATAAAGATGAGGTTTCATCATTAGTTTTCACAATGCTTAGCCCTCTCAGCCAGGGTTGAGTCAGCTGCTTACAGGACAGTACATTATGGCTAGACTGGAAGCCAACCAGATATCAAGTAGCGCTGCATCAAGTCAAATAAAGAGCAGCCCTTGTTGAAAAATCTATCCAACTTGGTGCTTTTCAGTACTGATCATCTGATTGCAGCCACTAAAAGTTACAGAATAGTGAAGTTGTGTAGGTCTGGGGAACACCCACAAATAAATGAAGAACCAAGTGCTTAACAGGAGGGAACTCACACTAAGAGGAAAACTATTGCACTGCATTTTAGCCAGGACACAACTCATTGTTTTAAAAATCAGCACCATTTCTCAATAGAAGGCCAAATAGTAGCCATCTGGCCTGCTGGTGATCATTGATGGAATGGTACTCATCACTGGCTAACACAGCCAGAAAAAAATGTAGCCAAAATTTAGGCAAAATCTGGAACTGAGATGTCTGTTAATTTGTAGAACAGACTGTTAGATATTAAAAGGTAAACTTGATAAAAAGAATAAGAAATGTACCTTATAGAACAATTTGCATATGAGCAGATGGACTGACTACATGGCTTACTGTGTTTTTCAGTCTCTGGTTTCTTATTTAAAATAAAAATCATAAGGTCATCATAAATCAGATTGCAATCTTGTGCCTCTCATAAACAGCTTGCCAGAGAATACAAATTATCAGAATAACTAGGGCACACACTGTCATCACTAATTGCTTTTGGTGGGAAACATTAATGAAACTAAAAGGCTGAAGGACCATTCAGAAAAGAAAGAATTGCAGGTCCCCTATGGCAAATAAAAATAATTACAGCAGAGAGCAAGCACATGTTTCTCTGTTAAGAGTTACATCCTCTAGATAGGGTATGAAGATGAAGACGAATCTTTGAAGCTGCCTGCCTTTGAAGCACAGCCAGGTGTAAGATTCATTTATGTGGGTATGGATGCAGTGAAAAGGAGCCTACTGAGTAGTTTTACATCTATCAGAAACAACTAAACCAATGACATTTCAAAACACAATGATCTAATTTTGCTGCCCTTCCCTTACTAAATGAGCACAACAAACATCTACCAGAAGGCAGCAAAGTTCAAAGAACTGTTCTAGTTCTGCCTGAACAGTAATGAAAATCCTCTTCCAGATTTCTGAACCACATTTGGTCTCACCTAGAAGCATGCCTGGGAACTCTAAGCTACTCTCTGATCTGAACTAAAAATCAGAATAAGCAAGGAGTAACTCTGCCAAGACTAATGCTTCTTTCCTGATGGGTCTTATTTCCAGTGCAGAGGAATGGCTGGACTAATTGTGGCTGTAGTTATTAGCTTATAGCTTGTTTGGATCATGGCTCAGAAGGATATAGGGCTGGAGGGAGGAATCGTACTGTCGCGCTTCGTCTCATGGCTGATACTGAAGGTCAGTAAACCTTCGCAAGCTGAGCTGAGCTGTTCCCATGTTTGGCAATCACTGTACAGACATTGAGACTTTGTGTGGAAGCAGGACCTTGGCAGTAGTGGCAGCCCTGACCACAGTGTCTGCAACGTTTCAGGAGGACACTTCTGAAAGCACAGGACTCTTTTTAGTCCTCAGCCTAGTCTTTACACAGAAAGGGTTTCTGACTGGTTTGATGGCCTGGCAATGGTTTCAGCAGTGACATTTAGGACTGCAAATCCCCAGTCTCCTGCTTTAGCAGGATTTCACAAATGCAGTCAGATGAAGTTCATATTCTTAAGTTTTTAGACTATTGGCTGATCCCAAATATGACAGTCCAGACATACTCTTTGCCAAGCCTGCCCTAGTTCTGCAAAACTGTCATGTATGTACCATCCTATCCATCTCCTCGATGCTTGTCTGGGCAGACATGCAGTCTGGCCTCATTCTAATACTTTCTAATACTGCATTAGCATACTTGTTGGCATCACAGCCACCCAGGCCTTTGCAGATCTCTCTTGCCATATGAATCAGAAATGTCTCCTCACCCTTTGTTTGCATGCACCGGAGTACAGATTTTCAGCTGAAGCAGTCATTGACTTTAGTGAAGCTAAGACAACTCATGCCAGCAGAGTTTGCCAACAGTTGTGGGAAGTGCCTTTAATCTGAATACCCCATTGGCTTTTAACTGTTTAGTCACCTACAATGTTTAATCGCTGTGTATGAAAACTATTTTTCACCTCATTTTTTCAGATCAGTCAGAAATTTCATATTTAAAGGTCTACCTCTTTTCCTATCTATCCAGTTCAAGTATGCAAACCACTTCTATTTATTATGCTTTGGGAGAAGAAATGTCACAGACATTAAATAACTGACATTTCTGAGAGGCATTTGTAGACTATCCCTTAGCTCAGCAGTGGTATTCTTTTCAGAGATATTGAAGAGATGTATTTCAACACTGCAAGTGCTTTCTAAATTTAGTCAGATTTCAAGCCCAAAATTTTTAGCCCAAGAATACATTTGGAAGCAGTCCAGGAATTGTGACTTATGAACATATATTCTGAGGTTGTTATAGATGTTCTTATTTTCATAGACTATAATAAGATCAAGAAAAGATATTATTAGCCACGACTTATTCATTATTTTAATAGATTAAGCTAATCATAGTTAAGCTATGACAGTGTAATGAATCTGAAGTGTGTAATATTAATGTGTAATATATTTGGTAAAAAATTGTGTGAACCAAAAGCCCTAAGAAATTTTTGCAAGAAGTCTTGTGAGTTTCAAGCAATTTGCTTCTCAGTTAGACCCTCTGCAGTACCAAGCTCTAAGTCCAGGTTGGGTATCTTGAGATACACTCCTGGAAACTGGTCCTAATGGGCTGTGATATCTCTGCCAGGCACTGCTGCTTTTCCGAAGGCATGAGAAGATCTAACAGCATTCACATGCCACAATCAAGGACACATTCTTCTAAGATTTGTTTTTGTTGGAGGGAGAAAAATTTGCAGGAAAGCTGAGATTCAGCTGTGCTGAGTCCTTTCCCACCTAACAGTCCATAACTGCTGTTGTCAGTACAGGTGCCTGGTGCCACCTACAGCAGGTGCTAACATTATTTACATAAATCAGTGCAATGAATTACTTCTGGTGGTGTAAGACTTTAGAAATGACTCACAAAAAACCACCTAACCCTGACATATGCAATAGAATAACCAAACCAATATTTTACACCTTATATTGCCCATTCAGAACTGGGGGGGTGGGGGGAGTTCAGCAATTCAGAACAACCCCAAAAAACTCTGCAGCAACTGCGCATGCTGAGCACTGCTGAAAATCTGTACCTAGAAACTGAATACAGCGAGCCAAGTTTTCAGTTTGCAGGGCAGAAGTGGACTTAGAACTATATTAAGCAAATTTTTTTGTTGATAAAATAAAATAGCATAAAAATGCTGTGAAAATTCTACTGGATCTGTTTTTTAGTAGTACACTTTAATTTCATTAGGGGAGAGCATAACAGTAAATCCATTAGTGATAGACACTTAGTGTACTGTATTCCAAACAGGAAACAAGTAATTCAATATCCAGCTAATAGGGAAGACAAGATACCTCCGGGTGATTTATCAGGTAAGTTACAGATCATTTTGTCAGAAAGAAAAGCATATAGATTATCATCTATTTCTATTATATGCATACTAGATTATTTATGTCAATTACCTATTAATGCATTTTTCTGGGATATCAGAGAAGATTCCTTTTTCCAGCTATTTTTCTTCTAAACTCGCTTAATTATTTTTTTTTCCTGTGTAAAATGATTAATATTCATTCAATAGAAATGTTCATTCAAATAAAAAGGATGGAGGGATCCTTGAGGGAAAAACTGGGAAAACTCAGGACAATGCAAAGAACAGGGTGTTTGAGGACTTCACATTCCAACAGCCTAATGGTTGCCAAAGGTTTTGGAGGCATTTCTTCTGCCTTAGAGCCTACAACATTAGTTTTCTCATTGTTGCCACCCTATTCTTCTTGACTGTCTATATCCATCTGGTTTTCCTTGTCCTGTGTTTAAACTAAAATCTCTTTGTGACAGCAGATTGTTGCTTTATTCTGCCCGTGCAGTCCCTGCGCAGTGGAATCATGGCCCATGAGTTCATAAGCCCCAAGGTAATGCAAACAAGGGATGACATTGGTATTAATGCAGTACACCATACTGCTCTTTCACAAAGTATAAATGTGACTTTCTCCTGCATGTTCACAAGAGATAGTATAAAAAAGGGGAGGGGAAAGAGCTGGCTACAGCTTGAAGTCAAGCAGCATTTAGAGCTGTAGAGAAAAAGCAGGAAATCTTCCTGCCCTCCTCCATCCTACCTTCCCCAGTGTCCCAACTCCATTTCGGTTTTGCCTGTATTGTGTGAAGACAGCTCAGGAAGAGCTTTCTGACTCAACCCACTTATCTAACCATGTGTAACACTTTGCTTCTTGTAAATTCATATGGCTTCCTCAGACAGCCCTCATGAGCAGACCTGCCTTTCAGAAAACCCCTAGATCCTTCTCCAATGGTTTAGAATGTGATATGTTTTTCATTACTGAGACAATGGAGCTATGTACGCGAGCACAGAGAGCTGCCAAGGAGAAATGATGTGCTGTTAATAAGGTCACAGCTACATCTCCTGACAGGGGTTGCTGACTCTTTAAAAACAAGAAAAAAACCCAAACCCTTATATATCTTCTCAGCCTTTGTATCATAAGCCTCAGAGGGATCACAAATTGGGGTGAGAGGGTCACCCCACTGCTGGATGGGAATAGGCAGAAGCTCCATTTATCACCAAAGTACAAAGTGCCTGCTATCACAGCAGGAATGGCAGAGGTATGTGCAGGCTCTGTCCCTGCCAGCCAGGGTCAGCGGAAAAGCTCAGGTCTCCCCTTAGAGCTGGAGAGATAATCAGGAGATCTTTGGCCGAGCCACAAGCTCAGTTCACGCAGACCTTATTCTTTGGGGAGAGATCTTAGCTTTCGTTCCTTCACAGAGATCTCATGTAACCAAATGCCTTAAGCTGGTATTGATTTATCTCTTCTCATCCTTTTATTATTGCCTAGCACATGCTCACTGTGGAAGGGAGGTATAATCTCATTTTACAGACTGAAAACAAAGGCAGAAAAAAGGTCAATGGTTACTAAAGTAAGAGTCGTCTGTCTTTCCACAAATCTAACACTTGCAGCAGGCTGGGATCTTCCAGTCACCCCAGTTCACCAGCTCAGCCTGAGAGCATGTCCAGTGATTCCAAAGATAAGGCCAGTAAGTGCCAAACTTAGCAGCAGAGATAGTGAAATTATAAACCCACCAAACTCCACCAACAAGGGCCCTATGTTCCCCTGCCTCAAATGCACCATATCACAGAGTCGGTTGTGACAAAGGATGCTGGTTTTGAAATGTGCACTTAACAATCTATTGCACAGCGTGTGGAGTAGCAAGGTGAAAGAAAAGACATTTGACAAAAAAGGTGAGATGTTGCTGTACTGCCAAATTAATACTCTTTCATACTTCCTGTTAGTCTCCCTTTTCTGACTAGTGGGGGAACCTTCAATATTCTAGTGGGTGCAGGATCAGTGATGCAAATTGTTTTAATTAAAACAGAGCATGTTTTTCTACAGAAATTTCAGCGTTTAACTCTTGGAATGCCTGGTTACTGTCGGTCTTGCTAGGCTTCTGTGAGTTTCCTACTTCATCTTCTCTCTTTCCTCCCACCACAATGGTTATCAGATGGACTCCCTACTAATAAAATTCACAAGAGAGAAAGAATAGATAACGCTGGATTTTGGCTGTACCCCTGAGAGAAGCCTGATCAGGAAAGAAATTGTAAGAGCTTGTAAGGAAAAGAAATAGTTTAGTTTGCTACAAACGAGTGTACTGTTTCTGCTTGCTTCTTTCCGATACATAATCAGGGTCACTCACAACATTAAATAAAGAGCAATAATTACGTTATCAGTTGTGCTTCCCTAGGGTAACTACAGAATAATGCGCTCATTGCCATCCAACAGAGAATGAGGCTTCTTGTTTCTCTACAGATACCATCTTCCTTGTAAGAGATTTATCATTATTAATTGTCATCTGATTGCATTTGGACTCTTACAAAACCACATGGGGTTTATCTTTTGACAGACATGAGGGAGCTTCTCTAAAGCACCTTTTAGAATAACAGGCTTTTAGATCTTCATGGTTTTATTCTCTTTCATTTGAAGCAGAATCTCAGACCTCATAGTACAAAGATGTGTCACAGATTTTCCTGGCTCTATTTTTTAGACAAGTCAAACTGGGAACGTTTATAGGAATGTGACTCATGTTTTCCTTTTATAACATACTTTTCTACTTTTTGGCCATTTTGTACTAGCATGGGGCTGTCAGGATCCTTCCTAAGGACTATGTGGTTTAGTCCTTGTGGATTGCTTCCCACAGTGGAGAAAGAAGGCCTACCATTAAGCATCTTACCACCATGGGCTCTTCGTCACACAACCCATATCTCTGCATGGCCATCTTTTCCAACTTGCAAATCCATTGCTCCTCAGTAACTCCTGCAACATGACAACCTCCCTTTCCTTGGGATCCTGCAGAAATGTGCCTCCAAAACTTAGCCTAATAGATGTCAAAGTTTATTCATAAAAGGATTCTCCTCACTCTAGGAAATTATCAGGCATGGTACTGACTTGAAGAGCTTGGCTTGTGTTCTGTTGTGTGCTTAAGCAGGATCTCTGGCAAGTTGCACAAATAAATCTAAAGTCAGTGGCTAAAAAAATTGACTATATGCCAACAAGAAGAGCAAGAGCTTGGGGAGTTCCTGATGATCTCACCCTGGAAGCATGAACCCCGGCTGCGGGGGATCTCTGACAACAGATACCTAATGCTTTCAAGACAGCAGCATGTGAAGAAACATTATGTTACTTGAAATAACAGTCCACAAAAGTGGTCTTAAAGATTCTTGTAGCAATTACTTAGAGTGAAGCAAAGGAAGAGTTAATAATAGTGATGACCATGAGGTTCTGTGGGAATGTTTTTCTTGGCAAAGCCTGTAGAACCAGTTATTTTCCTTATCTGTAAATACTTTCTCAGACTGTATCAAATGAGAAAGTCCCTGGCTAGGGGTTGGGAGGGGATTCAATGACTCAGCAGAAGGCTATGTTTGTTCTGCCACAAAGGCCTTTCATTCTGAACTGTCTGAGTACCAGCCTTGTAGACTAGACAATTACTTCTTTCTAGATCACAAAAACCATTGAGTTAATTACCCGGGAAACTAGTAGCAAAGACATGAAATCAACTTACATGTAGTAATTTGTTGCTTGTCATTTCTAAACAATTCAGATGTTACAAGAAGGTAAAAAATTCCTTTTGCACCTTGAGCTTAAAAATAGACTACTGGGCTTAAACCTTTTTTTAAGGCAATAATCAAGTTTTGCCCCTGACTCTTGTGTCCATCAAAACATTTAACATCCAGTGCCTTCTCACTACAATCCCATTTATGTTATGGCCAGTTAACCAGACTGATCGACAAAATCAGCAGAGATCAGCACAATGGTACCTGGGGGGAACTCCAGTCTTAACTGGTCTTAACACTTTAGTTTTTAAAAAGGTGAGCGGTGAACTGCAAGAAAATGGAAATGGAGGATGGATGGAAAGGAGGCATCTTTAGGGCACCACCAACCCTTGACTACAAAAGAAAGAGTTCTCGGGTATTGCCAGATTTCCTTCAAAAGAGAGGCCTTTGTGTGCCGCTAGGCCTTCAGTCACCCAAGAAATGCCTGTGCCTTTCAGAGAGGCAGGGAAAGATTAGCAAAGAATAAAAGGAATCTGTTCAGAATCAGAGCTGGAATGCAGGGATTCCATAAGCCTAGTATTTACCTTAGTTCACTCAATTTTGACAAAATCAGAAACATTTTCCTGCTTCTAGCGCCCCTAGTGAGTGAGACCGTAACCACTCCTCACCAAAGGAAATTACTTACCAGCAGATTCTTGGGGTTATGAGTCTGATAATAATCTTACCTAAGGTCTCCCTGAAAGATGCTTTCCATCCCCTGCCTGCTCCAAAGAAGTCAGTGTTAAACACCAGGAACAAGTTATTACTGGAGCTCTTAATATTCGGAGGCAGTTCTGAGCCACAGAATTTCCCAAGGAGAGAGGCATGGGTGTCTGAGCCATCATATACAGCCACATAATCTTTGTAGCAGGAGGGAGATATTTCAAGCTGGAAGCTGTTGAATCTGTAAAATACACATGGAGCTTTAGGTATCACACTTTCATTTCTATTCCTGTGTTATGTGTGTTTTTAGTGCTTAAGGAAAGGTCCAAGTAATAGCAATAGCCAAAGCCATACACAGACAGATACCACAAACATTTCAAGGCACAAGCAAGCAGAACTATTAACTGCATGGCAAAACACTCCAGCCAACCAGCCTCAAAGAAATAGTGACCCTCACCTGCTGGGCCACTTGCAAGGCAAGCTGTCAGCACACCTCAGCTTTCTGTGAAGCAGCAGATCTCCCCTGTGCAAACACACCCTCTCTCACTTCTGCAAATTGCTCAGCCTGCAATTTCCTTGGGCACATGAGGGGCATATGAAATGGAAGCTCAGAGTGCAGACCAGCTGGGACTTCCGCTTAGTTGGGAAATGTTCTCTTAATTCACAATCAGCATATATGTTACAGAAGAATGTGTCCATCTTTTAATTTCTCAGTGGCAAGGTTTTGCAGCAGCCATATCCCTCTTTTAGGCAAGACAGCACCCACTCAGAAGTATATTCTTTCTGGGTGGGTATTATTACTTGGGCTGTAAAGTGATTCCAATTCTAAATTCTAATTCTAAAAAAATTCTTTTTTTTTCTTATATCAACTCACAGGAGTCTCATAACTCCTCAAAGGCTGACAGCATTTAACTGAAAGCATGAGCTGCATTTTTACAATTTCTTAGTCCTCTTGATAACCAAAGTGGGAAGTTAAAATTGTGGTGATGTTTTGCACGTAACGAGTTACAGAGGAAGATGTAAGGGAGCCTGAGGTTGATAAAGGTGGCTTCAGTAGCCATTTCTCATTTTAGTTCAGCTTTCCCCTTGGAAAAGGAAAGACAGAGAGAAAATTGTCAATAATTGCTGTCTTTAAGTGGAATCAGAGACCCCTCTGTCCCCTTGATGACAAGGTGAACTTGGATTACATACTTGAGAGCCACTACTTTGCCGTATCCAACTGTGATGTAGTATGAGCAGTTCATGTTGTTGTGATAATCAAGAACTGAATGGGCTGGACTGCTGATAACACCAACAGAGCTATTGAAAATGCCACCACAAGCTGTAGGGGAAACAGAAAAAAGAGTGATTAGTGTCTGAATACTAGCTTGGTCCTAATTCTCATATTTCTTGCAGGAGTTTAGCCATAAGGAAAGAGAAGCCCTTGATAAATTAGGAGCAGTCTTCACTGTCATGCCTAGAACTGTTAAATGTGGAGGTGTCTATCAGGTTGTGCTCTGCAGTGGAAGGCTAGACAGTATCGAAGTAACAGGTTGTTAGTAGTCCATACCAAATGGCAATGGCTCCGTGTTTGTGCAGTAAAAGGCTGAGCCTGATTTCAAGTGTGCTGCAGTAGGACGAGGGAGCAGTGGGATGGGGTGGGTGCCCCATGCAGCAGCGTAAGTGAGGTGCGTGTGGAGTAACTCTGCACCCATTCTAGCTTGCCAAGAGAAACCTGGCTGATATGTAGGCAAAGACATTCCCTCACCCAAACCCTGGCCCCATGGAAGCCTCTCGAAGTTTGGCACTGACACAAAAGCAGCCACAATTGCACACATAGCCCTGCCCCTGACTTTTCTGGAATAACTGTACACGGAAGGTCATCATCTCTCCACCTTCTGGCTGGGCTGGTGCATTACTGTAGCATTTGTTCTGTGCAGAAAGGCAGAGAAGAGTCCCCAGGTGTCACTAACCATGGGGACTGTTCCCCAGTTCACCTTGTTCACCTTGTGCTGGGACTTGCCAGCAGTGGGGGGGGCTGAGTTGGAGGACAGCATACTTGCTCTCTGGCTGAGGAGCAAGTTAAACTCTGCAGCTGTGAACTAAAGGCACTGCTTGGCTCCTCAGGGTTTCACACCATGGATGCTGGGGAGGCCAGGATGTGGCTAATGTTTGTTCCCAGTTTCAGTGCTTGCGGGAACAGAAACGATTATAAAACCAACTCTAATCTCCATTGTTAGCTTCAGCCTTTATTTTATAATCTTAACTTGGCAAAAAACCATTTCCCTGCGTCCTGTTGATAAATAGCTCAAAGCCACACACAACTTTTCATGCTTTAAAGGACATGCCATTGCCAAGGCCAGCACCTTAACCAAAGGCAGTCCCACACAGGGTGCTGCTGGACGCAGAGCCCCTGGCTCCTCAGCTGGCGGCCTGGAGCACTGGCAGATAAAGGACAGGAGCCGGAGGATAAAGAATGAGCATTATTCTACAATAGGAGGGGGTAGCCTTTTTCTGGTTTTTTTTTCCATCAAACAATACAACTAGAGGGAAGAGGAATGTTAATTGCAAGAATCTGCTTTGTGTACAGCAACAATCTAATAAGGCTGCAGTCATCTTTCTCAAATGTCAGAAGTCACAAGTCAGATAGCAGCAACTGACTTGAGTGAGTTATGAAGGTCTTTTCCATGAGTAACTGCACATTGTCATTTCTCGATGCCATTGCCTTTGTCTTATCTGTATCAGGCCATTCATTTTACATAAAGAATTTAGCCTTATGCTCTTTGCTGTGGCTTTGAACATGAGGAATATATTAAGGGTAATACCAAAGTTAAGAACTCACACTTCTCTCTGCAGTTAGAAAATGAAATAGCTTTCAAAAATCAAAGTACTGTCTCTATAAGTTAAACCTAGAAAATACTAAAATTGATTTTGAAAATAAAATTAATCTTTTGGGATATTTATATTTGTGCAGATACAAATTCTAAACTCAGCTGGAAACTTCTTTTTTTAATACATATTTACTCTTTTAAACAAAAGAGATCTCATGTGAATGACAAAAAGTTTTGGTGAAAATATTTATTAAAAAAGAAAAGTATACCTAGATCCCAATTTTTATTTACATTAATACCTGGCACTGCAAAAGGGTCATCAAATGGAGGCATATAGCTGGATACATTTAAGATCCTGTTCTGCTTCCCGTGTTGTATAACATAGTTTTAGTATAACTGAGAATCAGACCATTCTCCTGTATGTGACAAAATCTTTTACATTAACTCAGTTAAATAAACTGGTGATGTTTCTCCTTAAACATTATTTTAAAAAAAAAAAGAAACAAAACCCAAAGAAAACCCAAAGAAATCCCAGACAACAAAAAAACCTGCCAAAATGGGTTGCATTTCTTTTCTACAGCAGAAGAAAAGTGTTTCAGTTTCTGACTTGGTCTGTTGTAGTGTCTTGAAATGAGATAACACATCAGTCAGTGACAACATGCACCAAACAGTCCCATGTCTGGGTCCTGAGAGCTCCTCCGGGCAAGTGAAGAGGGAATATGAACCATCTACATCCATCTAAGATATTCCCAATGTAAGGTACAGTATTTCCTATGCTGAACCAATATCCAGCAGGAATATTTCCACCGTCTAAAGCATAGGACAGTAGCTACTCACCAATTGCTCTGTATCTTGCCTGGAATCCAAAGCCTGCAATGTGGGAGTCAGTGTAGAAGTTGAGCAGCATAGGTCCAAAGACACTGACTGGGGCAGGGAGCTCATTACCACAGAGCGTGATGAGAGGATATGGGGTAACCCTCGTCCCACTGAAGATGCTTATTCCATCATAAAGACAAATTCTGCTCAAGAGTGCTGGGGCTGCGTGGACATATAATGCAGAAGTGTTAGTAGCATATTTTCCATGTGATATACTGAGCTGTAAGTATATAGGTCTCACACAGAATAAGAATTAAATTTTATATTACTTTCCATTCCAGGATCTGGGATCTCATTTGCTTGCTGAGGAAGCAAATGTCAATTTTTAAAATGCAGAAAAACTGAGGCAGAAAAAGGTGAAGACACCTCGTATATAAGACATCAGACTGGTCTCATTCAATACATCCTATCATCTGGAAAAGGCTCCAGGCCCCTTGAGTTTGTGGGAGTTCATATTTGAGTGAACACCATCTATGAGGAGATGAGAGGACCTAACAAAAGCATGGATCTCCTCTGTGCATCAAAGCAATGCACCTTTTGTTACAGGCAACCAACTGCCTAGTATTTCTTTCCCCTAATGTAGAAGTCAGCACTCAGCGCAGGGAATTTTAAATCATTAAGAGTGAGAATTTGGGAAAATGAAAAAATAGTCCATATACTAACATGTTTCAGAGCTGACTTCTTTCTCTCTGATTTCCCTCAAACTTTGGAGTACCTAAACCCAGATTCTTCAGCTTGACTCAGAAGACAAAAAAATGTAAATTTAATCTTGCATTTTGCCAGTGAAATGCTGCAACTGTGGCAGTCAGTGGAGATTTGGAGATGACTGAGCAATAGGAAAAAACCCAACTATTTTCAAGAGCAATCTGCTTTAGGGGGCAAATTGGTGCTGATATTATGGTGAGTGAAAAGCTGCCCATTCAAAAACACCAAGAAACACAGAAATGAGGAATGTAGCATTCCATTGGTGTTTCCCCTTGGTATTTATTTTCTCCTTTGCAGTTAGATTTCTGGAGGAATGAGCCATCCTCTCTGACTCCCTGCCCTACCTTCCTGACTTTCTAGCGACCTCACCATTTGCAACCAGATTCAACTGAGGCGAGAGGTCTCAAATGTATTAAGTTCATATAAATTTCATGAAGGTCAGTAGCTGAGTTACAAGTGCCAGAGGAATGTCCCCAAAGGACAAGCTGTGCTTTCAGTGTAAGGGCGGTGAGTTCGGGCAGAGACCTGCTGAGCACCAGCCACGGGGCCCTGGGAGCTCAGAGCCATGTCACCACCTCCCTGCCCAGCTGGGAGCCATAAGCATGGGGAGAGGTTGGTGGCACCCAGGGTGGTACCACCAAGGGAGGTATGGTGGGAGCTAGAGAGGTTTTCTATCATGTGGGAGCAAGAAGGGAGCCCCATGGGCTATGCAGGAAAGCTGGATTAACGCTGCCAGTGAAAAATACAGCATACCTCTACTGAAAAATGAGCTTCATTATTTGTTATGCTTATAGAACAACTTGATGTTTTCTTTGTCTTCTTCATCATCATTTAGAAGCATAATGGAAGCTCGGGTGTCACATGTTTATTGAAGTTAAGTTACCATGTTTAGCAATCTGCTAGCAACAATGGGGCAGTTACTTAAACTGCAAAGGTTTAATAGGGAATTACCTAAATTTAACAGGAGAGACACTGAACCTACTGTTGGCAGCAAAGTGATTCCTGCAGATTGTCCAGTCAAAACAAGCTGCTTCCTAGTGTTATAGGAAACAGGATGACTTGTATTGAACAGGATGACAAATAGAATGGAGTGATAATTCTCTTTCACAAGAATAACAGAGTGATCCCAGCAGTCAGATGTATTTTAGATCCTCTCTGGAGTTTTAATTTAAAAATTCCTTCTCTCTCAATGAAGACAATGTATTCTAACATGCTTTACAATTATGCCAATCGGGAAATATGGTGCTTGTCTGACTCTAATAAGAGTAACTAAGCTGAAAACAACCAGCCACATCAGATAGCTGATTACAATGTTAATAAAATAATTAATTAAATATATTCTTCATGTCCTACCCTATTATGAGAATACTTGATAATGTGATGCAAGTAAAAAACCAATCAATTTTAAAATAAAAAGAAATGGAAAAGAAAAAAGAAATGGAGACAAGTGCAATTTCAGAATGTAACCGATTTGAGAAAGCAACTGAGGTCTTTTTCTGAAAAGACTTTGGAGAAAGGCGTGAAGTGAAATGGATTTCTCAGCAAAGCAAAGGTCCACAATACCTGTCACAAGTTGTTTCAAACTGCTGCACTGGAAAGAATAAGATGGTTGACATAGGACTGTGAGCAAAAAGCTTAATTTCTAGCTTTGAATCCTCATTGTTTGGGCAGATATAATTTATGACCCATGAATCCTGGCAGGACTGATGGTTGTTTGATCTCTATCCTGTAATTCATTCTCTTGTTCACACTTTTCCTTAATTTCTCACCATACTAAATGCATTATTCTGTAAATAATCCCCAGCCTCAGATTCCTCTATTCTATCTCCTCATGTCATACTTCCAGCCTCTACACATACTCAGCAGATCATCAGAGATTCTTCTCTGTGATTTATTTCCTCTAATTCTATCATCTTAGATCTTTTCTAGACCAATTTCTGTCCCTTGGACTACAATGGAACAGCTTTCACAAGTCTCCAGAGATCTTTCATAGCCAGATGTCAGACCCACATCCTCTTTGAGCTGACAGTCACTTTCCACATAGCTAGCACTGTTTTTCTTCCTAGAACCTTCTCTACTAAAAGCTTTTGCTCATCCTTCTGGTATTACTGTAGTCTCTCTTCTGATTCATCCATGAGTATTCAATAAGACATCTCCTCTCCTGTCTTTCTCTCTTTATCTCCACATTAGCTCTGTATAATCTCATTTGCAAGGACAGATGCAACTACTATCTCTATGCTGATGACCCCATAAGTCTGCTTCCCTCCTCCAGACCTCTATCTGTTCAGCCTAAAATCTTATTTCTGTCTCTCAACAAAACCATTCAATAGGACAGCTTTTTCCCCCTCTCAGCTCTTCACTTGCATCTTCTTTCTTTACAGCCTCATCATTTTCCCTGCCCTCATTAGGTCTGTGTCTATGGTTTGGATCTCTCTAGGTCTTCGCATCCAGGCTAGATGTAAATATTGTCAAGTGTTTCCAGTTATTATTTTTAAGATAAATTCCTCCCTATTCTTCCATATAGCTATGACTGCCACCTGAGAAATAGTGGTTTTTCCAACATGGATACTGTACCATTTGTTCCTCTAGCCTTGGCAATATTTCTTCCAAATACTGCTGGAAGGATCAATTATTTGGCCTGATGTTATGAACATAACTGTCTTGCTTTGAATTGCTCCCTGCGTTTGCTTTCAAGGCTTTTCGTTATCTATCTGTACTCCATTATTTCTTGGTACTGCTCAGCACTGATACATTGACCCCTGCCTCCAAAGTTCACATGATAAGAGCTTCAGTTGTCCTTACCTTGCATTTTGAAATACGCCTTTGTGTTGTTTCCTTTCCATTTAGCAGAAATTTCTGTCCAGTCTCATTATTCTCCATATAAATTGTTGATTTGATATGATGCCTGCACAAAAACCTTGAACAAATTTGCGCCCCTATCTGATCCCTAATAACAATGTCCTCTTTTCATATCTCTGTTTATAACCATAGACTCTGTTTCATTTTGTATTGATGCAGAACCTGTCTTTTTCTTGAAGTCTGTAAAACTTAAGATAATGAGGTTTTGGTTCAGAGCTGTAGCTTCTGGTACAAATGGTAATACAATTAATAATTACTAATGTAGGAGAAATATTACGCAGATATATACTGGTAATACAATTAGTAATTACTAAAGTAGGAAAAGTATTACACAGATATATACTCCTGCGCAACATATTAACCAGCTCCATAGCACAAGATACTATTTTGAAAGCAAGGAATTACAAGTCTTTCATATATATATATATATATATATATACAGTCTTTCAAAATAATCTGTTGCAAAACTTGTCTATTTTCTGAATTGCCTAGTAACAACTGAGAAAGCAGATAGAGAAGACTCCAAAATGAAGCTGTGACCCTATCCCAGATTGCAAAATTACAGTTGCATGTTTAAAAAAAAAAAGGAGAAATAAACAAGCTATTAAAACATTTTTCAGGTTGACATGTTATCAACACAATGCAGTTGTTTTTTATGGACAGAATATAAATACTACAGAATTCTAAAAGCAGATATTGCAGAAGGCCCACATCCATTTGCCCTAATTTTCCATGATTTGGAACTCAGACTTTATTGGATGTTATACTCATACTTGAAGAGTATTACAGTCATTTAATAATACACTACCGTAGCTGTCAGAGGTGTATTTGTAGGGACATTCACCTGAATAAAGCTTATGAACAAAGATGGATGTGATTAATTATTTCTTAGATAGCAAGTCTACTGCTAATTCTAATATGTTAGATTTGTGTAGACCTTTGATCCAAGGAGGGATGACAGATGGAAGACATTTATCACTGTTGCAGAAGTGGGGCTGAGAAAACAAACTCACCCCCATTTGTTTGGTTCTTTATAAAATAACCAAACATGACAATGCAGGTGGTACTACAAGAAGCAAGTGGCAACCAATGCAACTTCATGAAACAAGCAAATCAAAAGAAAGGTTCAGTAACCATATTCAGTTTGGCACACGAAGAGACATTCTTCAGGCTGCAAGGAGATCACAGAGACTAAGCCAAACTCCATTCCTAGGTTTAATCTTGCCTATGTTTTGCTGCCTAAATCTTAAGTATCTTGTGTAAGCTATTGTCTATGGCTTCCTGTAATAGTCAATGGGTAAAGAGAGTGAGGGAGGCCTTCAGAAGGCAATTCATTCCACCTGTACAACATATTTGGTTTTGAGTTTAAAGCACTTTTTCACTGCATTATAGGAGGAGATAAATCTAGATGATAATCTCAATTAGGTGTCTATTTTCCAGGGCTCAAAGTCAGATAAAGCCAATTTTTCTACCTACCAGGAAGCAGCAAATTTAGATTAAATTTTGATCACAAAATCAACAAATACAGTTTATTCCAGTGCTTTCCTGCTCTGTTACTTGCTATATTTAGTGCTTAATACATATTTAATATTTAGTATATGCATTTCTTGTTCATTTGGTTCCAGATACTGACATTGTATAACTGCTGTGGGTTAACTACCTCATTTGGAATCGTTCTTTATAATGAGAATAGGCATCTCATCATAATTGAAAACATAACTACTCTACAGCAGAGGTCTGTGACTAACCCATGAAGTCATTCAATTTTGTACCAATGTGTCACTACACTATAGCCAATTACATTCTGCCTTCTAATTTTCTGGAAAAGATATCTCAACCAGTTAAAGTCAATGAGATATGTATGCCTTACAGGCATTATTTTAGATACTTCATTTCATTACTAAACAACCATGAAAAAAACAATTGGATTTCTTTTGAGAGGTCAAATAGGTAGTAAATTATGTTAATTGGACATGTAGCTAAACTGAAAAAACCCAGTCCAGAACATCTGTACTAGTATGGTTAAAATTTTAAAGGCCATACTCAGCAACAGTCTAAGCAGGTGCAATGCTTCTTTGCATACGGAATAGCTAGAAATGTTATTAACAGATGCTGTCAAACATTGTCCTGCCTTTGCAAAAGAACTAAGGGACTTCACGCTGGAAACCCTTAGGCACATGTGCTAAACATATTCAGTGGGACAGCTGAATACTTTTTCACTTCTGCGTGATAGTTTGCAAGGTAGTGGTTTCAATCTTCTTTCCAACTTAAACCCAGGCAATTTCTCTTTGCTACAGGTTTGTGGTTTAAGATTTTGTGAAAAATGTTAATAATCAGCTGCTGGAGAGTGTCATACTTCCTCTTTTATAACCAGCTGACCTTTAGGTCATATCCACAGTTCTTTTCTTTCATATGACTGAGGACTTTTAGTTTGTGTAGCCTAAGGAAGCCTATAACAATAAAGGAGCAAATTGCCCTGCAAAAAGTAGAATATTTTTAGTAGTTATTTAGGTCTATGTTTATTATTATGTCTGTATCATTTACCTCTTTGCTTTAACTTTCTTGATAATAAAAGCTTCAATCCATTTATAAATTAACTGAATGCACAGACAGAATACAGATCAGTAATGTACTCACAGAGGTGTAAAAATTGGCATCATCTGATTCAGCCTAATGTTTAGCATGTCTGCTGAATAATAATGTCTTCTACATGAAGAAATTATGTAATTTCTGTGGTTTACATTTCATTTAAAAAAAATTCTTAAAGTAGCAGTTTGTATTAGGATATGAAAAAAATGTTTCGGATAGATAGAATCATAGTCAAATCAAATCTTTGCCTCGGACCTAAATTAAATTTGGACCATAATACTTTTGAATTTAAAATAGTTTGAAAGCTTAAAAGGAAAATAAAAGGAACATATTTTCTGACTTCATTGTTTGGTCCGAAGAAAAATTCAAATTACACACCCCAGCTTAGTAACAAATTACTCAAAAATCTCTTTTCTACGTGACTTCAAGAGAACCAAATTAAGATGGCCTTAAAATATGTGATGCTACCCAAGTAGTTTGGACATACTGATTCCTCTGTGTTATCACGACATCTCCACCCATAAAAATTTGGTCCTATCAAAGTTGGGAAAGGTTTACCATTCACACCAATGAGACCAGGATATTATACCTGTTATTTCTTGGCTAAATGCTGCCAAGTTTGAAAATCTCAAGAGGGACTTTTGTTCGTGGGTATATACAGTGTAACAACTTTTACACATTTTCAGTTACTGTAGTCTTTCACCTAGTTTCCCATTTATATGCTTGTACATCCTTGTAAAACACCCGAGTATATTTATATCCATTTTATCAGTTAAGGAAGCAGAAGCACTGAAAAGCAAAACAGCTGGCCTAAGATCAAAAAGGTTAGGCAGGAACAAAGACCAAATTGGCCACAGACACTTTTATACTCCAACCACTCAGCAAATTCCCGACTTCATTGCTGTACGATATTCAACAGGTGAGATCTAGCTTCACTCTTCTGGAACACTTCAGTGACACAAAACTGAACCCTGGAAATTACCTCTCTAAATGTTTGACTGTAAATGATTTTCAGAATGGACCAGCAAATTAAATCATCAACTATTTTCCATGATAGAAGACTTGTATGTTTTCAAGTAAGAAGTTACACTTCATAGTACATACTGAAATTATGAAGTACCAGTTACCTTCCAAGTGGAAAGTCTCAAACTCTAGGATCACCAGTGACTGTGGTCCCTGGTCTATGATATAACTGCAGTTCAAGTTGTTATCATACTGACTAGGGTAGTTAGGAGAGACGATACGACCTGCAGGGCTGGTGAAATTTACTCCGCATCCTGCAAACATAAATAAATAAGACACAGTTATAATCCAGGTGATAACATCATTCTGGTTTTGCATTGAGAAAACCAATAATGTACACAAGGACCTCATCTCTCCTTAACAGGCTGGTCAAAAAACAGGGAGAGTAGTATGTATCATGATAGCAAAAGTAGGTCTTACACATACACACAGCAGTGGTTTTGGGAAAAACAGGGCCTTCCTGCCTACAGCTTCACACAGTATCTTGGAGTGTCTTGGATAAGACCAGGCCATAGCCCCTCAGCCCACTGAACAGAAGGGCAGAGCACTGCCGTTCTTATGGGTTTGGAGTCTGCACATTTCAAAATCCCTTAGTACATACAAATGTAGCTGAATTGGATGTGGCGTTACTAGGGGGACATCAGCAGTTTAGCCTCATTTGAAAATGCCTGTGTTACCCAAGTGGCACCATTCTTCCTTCGTGCCTGACAGCCAGGAGGATGCAGTCTGCTGCAGGGCCATCTCTGGGTTGCTTTGCTGTATGCAGTGACAGGAAAGGTTTGCCACCCAGAACGTCTCAAGCACACAGAACTGTTCATTTTCATGGAGCTCCTTCTGATCCTAATGATTGCATGGCCTCAGGGTTTCTCTTTATTTTAAGCCACAGGCTTAAAAGAGTGTAGTGCACAGTGAGATGCTGGTATAAGATTAGGAACAGACATATGAAGCCTGTGATTGTCTCCACTAAGAGGTTGTTAGTTGTTACTGACGACATTAGTGCAGACATTATAAAAACAAAATCAATTTCAGTTCAGAATTCTGTATACTTCAATAGTGTCTTCATCTAAGCACTTAATTTCTCACTGTTTTAATCTGAATCCAGTGAAGGGAAAGTGGTTTCCTTTGGCAGCATCCTACAAAAAAAACCCAAAAAACCAATGGCAATTGAGCACTGCCTCCTACACTTCTGGTGGGTTTGACCCTCACAAAACACATACTGTGGTTAAAGAAATGGAGAAGACCACCCAAGAAATGCCACTTGATCTACATGAAATGCAAATACAACAAAGCAAAGCAAAGCAAAGCAAAGCAAAGCAAAGGCCAGAGCAGGTGGTGAGGAGCAATTTCTTCTCCTGAGAGCAGTTTATGTGAAGGGCATGGGCTACACCATACACAGGAGAAATTACCATAGTTCCAGCACGTGCCTTGAAAAGAAGAACAGAGATAAAAATTCTACAGTAGGAGCAGATCCATTTTCCTTTTTAAGATTATAGGTTTAGCTTCCAAGCAGTTTAACTACAGAGAAACAAATTCTAAAAATTTAAAGCCTATTCCTTTCTTGTCTGCACACTGAAAAGGCAAAGGTGGCTAAGAATAACTACAAAGTTACAGCTGCATGGAGTATCTTTGGCAAGTCCAACACTGGAGCACACAGTAGCTCCATTGCGTTCAGTAAGGAAACTCTTGGTTTCAAAAGCTGGGCAGAGGCTTCAATGCCTTGTTGGACTGATGTCTGAATTGCTACACACAGATCAAACTAATCCAAAATGGACTAATAGAGCAGCCATCTGGCTTTAATATTACTTACTGCTTATGAAAGATGCAGAGAAACCTGGCCCAGGAGCATCCTGAGACTGAAACACTGTAGTTATCACATTGTTTGGAGCAACAACAGGATCAGGAGCTGAACTTCCACATCCTGTGGTTAACAAAGCTGCTTCTTCTTCATCATTTCCTCTCCACACCTGACAAGCCCAGATTGGAAACAGTTTAGTGTTTTCAAAGCCCATGTAGTTTGTGGGAACCCACCAGGAATTGCATATGCAATTGTTCTTTCCATAAACTTAGCGTAGGATTCATCTCACACTGAATCTTAGAGATCTAAATTGGGGGTAATTCCCTCTCCATTCACTCTACGGTCAGTGGAGACAAAAAGACTTCTCCAAGGAGTGAATCACAATGAATAACTTAGGTTGCCGGGGACCTCTGGAGGGTATCTGGACATCATTTGCTCAAACCCCTGCTGATAGCAGAGCCATCGTAGATCAGGTTCAGGGAACCAGAGAAAAACATTTTATGCACATCATTACCGATCTCCATTTCGTCTCTGCTAACTTATCTCCATACACCCTATGAATATGAATATCTGTGTATACAATGAATTATTAAATGCAATCCTTATATTATTCATAAGTCAATAAAAACCAAAGCTATCATGCTAGGGTAATATAGAGGCATCAGACTGGAAGATCTGGATCCTTAATATCTAGTCTTACTAATCAAAAATTATTCCAATTTTTTGTTATGTTACATTCACTTGTTCAGTGACAACTATCAAATCACTTAGAGAGTTAACAAAATAATATAATTACAAAAATATAATAAAGAAATATATATATATATCACTTCGACTGTACCAAGAGCCAATTTAAGTTCAATCAAACCATGCATTCAAGAAGCACATGCAGGTTTAGGGTAGGTATTTCAGTGAAACCCTCTTCAGGTAATTACTTAAACATGTACTTGAGGCTCACAGTTTAAGCACTGAATTTCAACACACATATAAAATGAAACATAGGCATAGATGTTTGGTGTCTCTGAGTGCTTAAATAATTTCCTGAATCAGGATGTTTATTGCCAAGGATTTAAAATGTCTGCTTCAAGAAAAAAGAAAAAAATTATTTACTCTTACTCTGATAATAAATTTATTCTTCACTGTTGTGTTTGAACAGGTTTTTTACTGGTACTTTATACTAATAATATATTTTAAAAATATTATTTGATTTTTAAAAGAATGTGTTTGAAAGAAGTCTAGTGGCACTAGAACAACCACATGAAATTGTGATTGCTCTAAGCAGCCATCCTAGAAAGGGTTACCCCAGGGTTAGTCTGTAAGTGTTAGGCATGTGAATCACCTCATTCATCTGGCCAGGTGTTTGAGGCAATGGATGCTTAAATGATTAATATAAACAGTCTATGGCCTGGCCAAGATTTTGCAAAGTCACTATTGATTTTGGATTCCTCTTTTTTCTTGCTCAGCTTGGAATGAATGGAAAAAACTTACACCTGTTCCACATTTTTTCATATCCAGACATCTTCATACTTCTCAAATTGGACATTCAGAAATGGAGGTGGACATCACCAAAAATTTCAGATTTTTTGCTATGGAGAAAAACTCCAGTTGATATAGTTTTGACCATGTCCTTTAGGACAGTTTAGAAATTTGAAATTAAATCACCTTAACTGGGTGGCATTAAGACTTTCATAATAGTAAAATGTATTGTAACATATTACATCAATTAATCAGTGGAGCAGGCTATGAAAAGACAACTCTAATAGTATTTTTTCTACAGCCTTAAAAAATGAGTGCAACTGTAGTTTGTAAGTTAGTAGGTACAGCTGCTCAAGTCTTCCTACATGTCAAATTATGTTTGCCCTTTATTTCGAGTGGGAGTTGTACTGCTGCAGAGAAAATGAGCACAAACCCACTGGACGTATGCCAAATGCCTGAGAAAAAAATGACACTGAAAAATTCAAAGCATGTCCACTCCATTCTATTGCTTTGAAAACAAGTGGCTCTTGACAACCTATGAAAGATAAGAATGCTATCTTTGTTTTTTGAGATTAAAAAAAAGAAGAATTAGTGCAACTTGGACAGTTTATACACTTATAAAGAAGTTTTGTAGAATTATAGTGTCACATTCCTGTTTTTTTACTCACTGGAGTAATTGAAAAGGTCTTTTCATTACACTATATTTTCTCATTATTTCCTGGTTCTGAAGTCATAAGTAATTTTTTCATATTTTTCATTTTTGGGGCAGCATGTAGAGTGGTAGGGACCCTGCTGGAGGTGGAATTTCAAGAGCTAATAAAAATTAAAAATATATACAAGCTAGTTCTCAAAGCATACAGAAAATTGACTGGACTTCATACAAGGACTCCATACAAGGACTTCGGTTTATATTTCCTGAATTTTATGCCTTGACAATCCTAACCAAGACAATTGCAAAACAGGATTCTGGAATCATGACTTCTTAAAGCACTGCTCTGCTGATCTAATACCAACAATTATTTTACCTTCACATAACTGTTCTGGCAGCTTCCATCACTATCTGGAATCTGGAAGTTACTGTGGAAGTTCATCTCCAAGTGTTTGCTTTCATGCGTAATGATGGTCCATGTGCATCTGGTGTTCATGGGAAAGTTTTGAGGCCAATGAGGAGACTTGATCATACCGCTATCTGAATGAATGATTCCACCACATCCTGGAAAAAGTAGCAACAGGTGGGAGAAATGTTCAAATATTTCCTGTCGGTGTCAGCTTTGAATGATTGCTTGCCTCTGTGGCTGCAAGAGTGAGAGAGGAAAGCCCTGACATCCACTCAAACTTCATTTACCCCTCTTTTAATTGATGTTCCTTCTCCCGCCTCTGCAGCAGGGAGGTAGTTACACTCTAGGGAAGGACTCTCTCTGTACTTAACTTTCTCTTCACAAGTTCCTTCTCCTTGCCAGTTCATAACCTTTTGCTCTGGTGGCAATTAGAAGTGAGTATTGCTTAGAGAGAGAGTAAGGGTCAGAAATACATTAATGAGGAGCTTCTCTCAAGACTGTGCAGGTTCTTTCCCACACCCCACAGCATGCACATCATGACTGACAGCCATTCAGGAAAGCACCCTAGGGAAGAAACCTCAATCTACTGCTGAATCCTTTTTTTTTTCTCACTCTGCAACATGTGAATATTGCAGTTCCACATGTGAATCTACTCAAGCTACATCCGTTTACCCAGGGCAAAACGGTGACTTCTCCTCCAGCCCAGGCAGCCCTGTGGATCTCAGTGGGATTATGGAGAGGGCTGACAAACATGCCTTTAAAAATTGTTAACAGATTCATTTATAAGGAATAGCTAGTCATGGCTCTGTGGCAGCTCATGTTCTTATACATAATAAATTTAGTTAATTTGAAACATACTTGCAAATACCATGCCAAGAATAATTTACTAGGGCTTTGTGTACAGTACTAGCAACCCATTATTATTTCAGAGACGATGTAGTAACAGGATGAATAAAGAGAAAAAAAAAGGCTTATAACATTCTCTTTTTTTCCTTCTTAGTTAAAAAATATATATTAGCTTTAAAAGGAAGATTTTATTTTTCATTCTTCTATGTTAGAATGCCTATTGTGTTTAGAAGGATATGAGGCCAAGTTTTGCTCATACATACAGAATGTAAGCCCAGAGATTCTCAGTGGACAAATGAGAAGAAAGCTGAGGAAAAGAAATAAGGTATATGAAAAAAGAATTCTTCTTTCACAGAGAGAATACTGACTATGCACATTGCATGTGTATGTTAATGTCTACTACATCATTGAAGAGTGGCCTTTCTTGCGCATGAAATCCCAGTGACAATAGGGAACAGTGTCAAAAACCTGCGTGACAGTGTATATTCACACAAGCATGGGCTATTGGTATATTTAAGAAGGCATTCCATCAACTGACTGTGTGAATACTGCTAGATCATTAACTGGTGGAAAGCTGATCAGCATCAGCCAGAAAGTTTGCAGCTGGAGGTGACACTAGGAAACACATTGCCAGCTCTGTACTGAGGTAGGAAGGCACAATGAACTCTGCCTTGCCACCAGCCAGCACATCTACACTTGCCTTTAGTCATCTCCTGAAGGACAGTGTGCAGATGGTGAGCTACCTTTCCAACCCGCCTGCCCCAATCCAGAAAGATGATAATTTCAACAGAAGGAAGGTAGCTTTTTAAAATGTGCCAATTCCATCCTGCATGTGTACCACCTTCAAAAGTGTACCAACATCTCCACTAAAGTGGAAGAGTTTTAGACTGTTGTCACATGTGCTCTTTGAGAAGTTCTGTCTGCCTCTCTGTTTTGAAACTGACCTCTTTCTAGTTTTAAGTGTTTAAACCAAATCAAACTGTGAAGCAATTGTACTCAAGATGTGAAATGTCTCATAGTCACTGACAATAGATACCACTGCTGGGAGGATAATGGGCATGATATCAATTTACAGACATCAAGAAACTGCCAGTGGGAGGCTTAAAAAGTATAAAATCAGTCCAAATTTCATTTCATTGTGTGAGATCAGACAACACTGGTTTAATAGTTGACTTTTTTAGTGCTGGCTTCTCTCAGGAATGCTGAAGATGTTGGCATGTATTTCTGTTGTTCTTTAATGCAAACTTAATTAAAGAGGAGGAATCCTATTTCATTTTGTGGTTGGAAAGTGCTACATAGGCATGATGTACTGCATGATGTTAGACCTGGAAAAATCAGTATTTTTTCTCTTACCTAGAGATTCTGCTGTCCATGTTGCATAAAAACCACCTCCTTGAATTGAGTGGTCAGAGTTAAAGATGATGACTAGCTTGCTGGAACCAGACCGAATAGTCCCAGGGGATGTGTTTCCACAATACTTTCCTATGACAGGAGACCCAGGAGAGCCGCCATTGAGGATAGTAACAGAGTCCCACTTACAAAGTGAATGATTTTCAACATGGAAGGCTGTAAAAGTAAGCTGCAACACACAAAAGCGACATTCAGAAGCTAACACCAGCCACACTAGCGGAGGGGTTGGAGCAATTCCAGCCAGATTCTGTAGCCATCCTAGCACAATGACTTCTGGGTATGCTCAGAAATCTGACCCTCAGTTCACCTTGATGCTTTCCTGCAAGTATTGCTTGGAGTCTTGCCACTATAAGTAACAGCAACTACTTAGCATGAAGACAGAAATGGAAAAGGAACACACAGGTTCAAAACTGGCATTATTGGGACTTAACCATATGTTTGAAGCTAAGTATGTGGTTCAAAATGGTCTTGAATATGTACAGGTGTTTCACTTTTCTGCTCTCCAAGCTTCTGGTCATGAAATCTGAAGTTGCACAATCAAATATAAGTAGCTATGTAAGCTGAAAGCCTTGGATTTTTTCCTTCCTATTATTTTTAATCAGAATACTTAAGAGTTGCTAAAAAGAATGCTAGTTTCCATTAAAACTGAGAGAAACAGTTTCATGTTTGGTTCCTGTGGGCCTGGATGCATCACATAAATAGACTGGGCTAGGCAGGCAGCTTCTGACCCTGTCTCCCTCCCACACTGATGCTCTTTGTCCTTGGAGCAATATGCACACAGGTGGGATTTCCAGTTCAAAGATTTAGATTGCTGACCTAGTAGACTCCTGGATTTGTTGATGTTGAAATATTGATGTACACTAATGACTGCCTGGCCCTCTTCCAATAAGTTTTTTTTACCAGTTGCAGAATTGGGATCTTTGTGGAAAAGTTTAGCAAATACATAGTACTTCTTCCTGTAACTTTTGTGTGTATTCATTTCCAAAAGAACTCTGCCTGAGGCAAAGACCAAATACAAATTTAGCTCAAATGGTTTAAGTTCAGATCTTTACCAGTAACTGAAACTGGCAGCTTATACTGGAAAAGTTTAGTCTGCCTTCACTGAAGGAGCTGCTACTCAGTTCTTTTAAGATAGAAATCTACTTACATCTGATTAAGACTAGTTCTGCTTCAAACAAATTTGTGGATTAAATAGAAATTTTGTGTTCTACTAAAATAATCCTGTATTCCCTGAAGTAAGAACCTAGGCAGTGGTCAGAACATCACGTAGCAGAATAATTAGGACTATGAGTTTGCATTTCTAAGAAACACCTTGTAGTTGTAAATAAGGAAAACATGACAGGGAAATTAGTGAAAAACATTACATATGAAAATCTGCAGTGTGTCTTTACAAAATTGCTTTTCAGATATTTTTCCGACCTGGACTGCAAATGTCACTGATTGGACATGTTCTCCAAAGGATCAGTCAAATAATTCAGTGAGTGAAGTTTAGCACTGCTTGATCATAAAGGTGCTTAAACTGGTCTCTCAGCAGTTTGGCTCAAGAAAGTAGCACCCCAGGCAGCCCATTAATAATTGCTGGGAAATAAGAGTAGCATCTCATTGATGTGATTTGTACCAGCGATCATATTATCTTCCAGACTAACCATTAAGACACAAAAGTAACTTTCTAGTGGCTTGTAACTTTCCTGCAGAGATGAAAAAACTTCAGCCTCATATTTGTTCTCATGATACTGAGAATACCCATGCACATCTAATGACATGATTTATTTTAGCTTCCTAAACGTAGAAAGTAATTGTTTAAAGTAGAAGTGAGTGCTATGTTTTGAGGTCAAGTTAGGCTAGGATCCTTCTGCTTTTCAAAAAGCACAATCATCTAGTTTGGTTGTGTTACCTTCATTTCCCCCTCTTTCTTAGGTAAGGCTGATGGGGAGATGTTTCATTCTTCCACATTTCTCATTTTCCAAATTGTCTCAAACCTGTTCCTCAAGACTTAGAGGGTGTTTCTCACACTGCTAGCTGCTCACACAATCATGACATTGTGTTACTCACAGTGATGGTTTCACCTTCAGAGGCTTCCAACAACCAGGAGCAGCGATTCAGATTGCTGTAAGGTTCTGGGTAGTTAGGACTTGAGATAACTCCCCTTTCACCTGACTGTATACCACCACAGGCTGAAGAAAAAAAGTAACATTTCAATACATTTTAGTAACTGAACACTATAATCAAATGAGTGGAAGATTATTCAGCTTGTAACAGCACTAAAATATGTTTAAGTTGGACTGATATAGGTAAGGATGAACAATTTCTCTGGGAAAATCCAAGTTTTAAAAACTGTCATTGAATAGTGAGTAAGCAGATGTAATGACCTTGAAACTTTGCATTTATTCTGATACTTAATATAGATCTGCAAAACCTTTGCCAGCTGACACAGCTGCCTCTTCCACCTTATCTTCCATTTATTTATCTCAGACTCCTAAGAAAACCAGTGCCATTCTTGGACTAACACTATCAAGTCAAAAACTTGCTGATGTGTCTAGACAAGCACCAAGGCTAAATCCAGCTGTGACAGGAAGAATAGTTGTGGTGGCATGTAAATGGCAAAAGTGGTGTAATTTGCACTGATATGGCTTTAAGTGGATTTCAAAATGAGTGCAAAGGTTCAACCAGCAGAATGCATTTCAGCCACTCTGGAGGCCTATTTGAAGTAAGTCAAACTTGGCTGGTGTTACCTGTTACATCCCTATTCCCAAGAGCAACTGACTGTTCTAAGTGTTGCACTGCATTGCAAAAACTCAAATGCGGTTCAGGGAATGGGAACAGTGAGGCAGCAAATAAATCTGAAAGTTCAATTGCTAGCATATGTTTGCTTTAGATAGATATAAATAGTGGCAGGCACTGTGTAACTTTTGAGGACCTCTTTGAGAGTTAATCCCATAGTGTGTATTCTCAGTATCACCAAATGAATGGCAACACTCCCTAGAAGTGCCTCACTCAGCAAGGGCAACAGTCTATCAAGCCATTTACCTTCAAATGTGTAATGGGCCAAGAATCCTTTATCTTCTGTGTTTTCATCGCTTACAAAGTGTACCCAGATCTGGGGGGCAGCTATGACTAGTGGCACAGATGGTGCAGCCTGACCACAAAGTCTGGCTATTAGCTCTCCATCAGCATCCCCTGAGTAAAGAAAGAAAAAAAAATACAATTTTTGAATCCTAAAAGAGCTACAATAATGTAAAGGAATTCATAGGGCAAACATGCATTTCGTTTTGACTAGAAAACAGAGAAAAGTACATATCACACTTAATAACTGGCTATTTGTTATGGGTATAGGTAGAGTGCTGCAGTGCATTGCTGGGATCTAAATCTCGACAACAAGGAAGTTCTCTCCAAAGCTGTGTTAATGATCCTGTTAATTTCTTGGGGTCCTTCTCTCCCCTCCCTGCCATGCTGCACACTTTCATTTTATATGACTCATCAGACCCGAAAACACAGAAAGTGCCCCAAAACTGCAAACATTTTGGGGCAGAACAGTGGGAAAAGATGGCCGAAGGACCTGATCACGAGGAAGCCTATTAGGCCTATGTGTTTGTGACATCCTCATTAAAGTCAACAGGAATTTTGAGTTTTCTACCATATAGTGATGTGCTTCCTCCGTGAACAAGCTGTCACTGCTGTATTAATAGTGGGCATCTCTTTCCTAGGGAGCTCAACATACTGTTCTCTGTATGGCAAAAAATGCTCAAATTTGCACATCATTTGCTCAAATCATTGAAACCTAAAATGAAAGCACAACACAGGACATTGCACTTCTGTGACACTGAATGTTTGCTCATGTTGGTGTAAGCTCTTATCCATCACATTGGTAAAAGTATCAGCTTCTGTTTATTCCTGACATATTCTCAGGAGAAGGAAAATAAGCATAATGGTGCTCCTCACGACATCCAGGCAACACCATGGCTAAGTTTGCTTCTCTAATAACAGCAGGCTGCTGGTCTTCAAAGTCTCCATTCAAAAGCAACTCCTAGCTCCATGCGGAGTGGCAGGCTGTTCTTGTGAAGAAAGCAGTAGAGCAAGAGGAAGAAACTTTGGGCACTCTTCAAAGCCCTTTCACAGTTATTCCAAGTCACATGGCTGACTAACTTTTTATCTTTCTGTCATATACAGTGACACAGCCACCATTTGAAATGCCTTGAAGCACAGGGATAAAAGGTGGCATATAATAAAATTCTATTAATGTAAATTACACAGAGAAATGCTAAAACCTGTCTTGTTAACATGCACTAAAAATGATAGTGAGCTGTACAAGCAGAAGATGCTCATGATAAATTATGGCTTGGGAAAATATAGTACTATCTACTTTGAGCATTAAAATGTGAAGTGTACCTCTTGGTTTTTGCACTTCTTACAAGGTGATTGACTATGTGACAGATGTGACCCAGGTTACTCAGTCTCTACAGTGTGAAAAATGACACCAATAACTGCTTTCAAGAATGGCCAGCTGGCCAGAGATCTAGACTGTTGATAAACAGAAAATGTAAACAGAAAGACTGTGCTGTAAGATTTGGTTCAAACTGAGGGAATGGTCCAAAAGACAAAATCAAGAGTCTTCCACAAAAGCCAAAAGCTAGGAGTATATTTCACTGCAGCAATAGCCTCAACTGTACTACCATGTACAGACTATGTGCACATGCCTGATAATTTAATAACTTAATATAAAGCCTTATTCTAAGAAATTTGAAATATTTATTTTACCTTTGTAGATTAAAAATTTCTCAGTGAATACACAAAGTCAATTCCACTTTTTTTTTTCATTCAGTACCATTAAGTGTGTCGCATGGGTAACTCAAAAGAATTTTACACATCTCAGTTTCATTTGGGGTCTCTCGGGTGACTTACTGTTGAATTGGACCTTTCTCCAAATTCACATCTGCTGTGTTGAGTCTTAAACAGCACCTGGCTGAGGTTAGTGATATTCTGCACTATTTGCATCTCAGTGATAATTAAATGTTACTTGTCAGTGTACACAGCTGAATTAGGGCATTCTGCCTTTGTCATGACACTGGTTGTGAAACTGAAGATCCATTAATATGGCCAAAATGAACATTACTATTTAGGTGGCAAAGCTGTGTAGAGCAAAATAAGACTACATTTTTGACTCTTTCCTTTGATTTTATTGCCTGGAGGCCTGAGGTTCACAGTAAAGTGAGAGTAGTGGGAACTAATGAGTAATGGACCAGATATATTTTATTATTTGTTTCTCTGAGTTCTCTTTCTATTATTTCCCAGCTCCAGTGCATACATGGGAGGGAATTGTTAAGCTACGCAGCTATGGATGCTTTGGCTGTACAGGGGACAAACTGATGCTATACAACTAAGAGTTCTTGTTCAAATGAATGCACAAAAGGATGTAACAGATTCCTGGTCTCAATCCCTCCCACACCTTTCAGAAACGATCTCCTCATAAATTAGAACCTGCTCTCTCTATTGGGACTCACAGATACAGCCTTTCAGTGAAGAAGACAGCTGGAGTTTTCATACTACACTTGGCATTAGCTGAGTGACTTTCATATGACATTTCCAGTTGCTTGTTCTTATGGATAGCTAAAGATGCTCAAATGTGCAGAGCTATTACTCATGCATTAATCCTGTGATTGTTTTCCTTTTAAATGCTTTAGTCTGTATTTTGTGATACAGTCTCACGGGAAATATGGATTTGGTTTTGGAGAATCATCTTAAGAGTACAAAAGTGCGGTATGAACTGGGTATTCAGCCCAGAGGCTATGAATAATTAAAACATTCTTTACTCCACTCCTGCTGTCCCTGGAGATATTTCAGGAGCAGGGAAAGAATGGGCTGTGGGCCAAGTAAATTGTTTTGATGACTCCCACTTCTCCTGGCTGCCATCTTTCAAGGGAGATGAAGTGAAATTTGTATTGTCCCCTGTAAAGAGAGAGTCCGGTGTGTATTGCAACCACCAAAACTATTTATCCCCCCAAAACACCTATCCAGTTTTCCATTTTCTCCCCTGAAAGAAAGGGTGACTAAATCCATGCATCCATTGCTCTGGCAGTGAAATCCCACTCCTGGTCTAGGAGGCAACATGGAAGGCATGCATGTGAACACTCTCTCAAATGTACACAACAATCACCGTCTGCAAATATACATGAACAAGATTTGGAAGAAACACAGTTGCATAGCTGGAACCTTGATAGGCTGAATCCAATCTCGCGCTGAACATACAAACCTATTCGTAACTCTAGGTAGTCATACTGGCAGTCCTGGTGATGTTCCAAATGGAAATCCTCAAAAGAGATATATATGGATGAATTATAGTGGGAGGGGTTTTCAATGGTCCATTCACAGTTCAAGTTACTTGTGTAATTTTTTACACCATCATAACCAGGAGAAGAGAAATTGCCACCTGCATATACCATCAAGGTTCCACCACAAACTGCAGAAACAAAATGCAATTTTTCAAAAAATAGCAATAATTCTTGTATAAAGATAAATCTTGCCCCTATTTATTCTGATGTGTGCATGTCAGCAAGCATATGTACTGATTAGACCAAAACTTTTTCCACCTTCTTCCTTTTTTATAATTTACTGCTGTGTACAAGAGAATTCTTGCCTAATGTCCTGGAATTTATTGGCAAGCCTTGAAAAACACATGTGTAAATCAAACAAACAATTATTCACATTATCAAATAAAATATTTCAGCAGCACCATCAATACAACAAGCATTATTTAACATTTTGATAAAATCCCACTGCAGCTGCAGTTCAGTATTGCTCAGCCTTACCCATTACCTAATTCTAGACTTGAGATTTTTCTGGAACATACCCTCAAGAGCAGTACACTCATGCTACAGTAGGTATTTGGGGGGGAGTTGGAAAACTAAGTTCAAAAGACACAAGGCTGTAGTAGTAAGGCTCTGCCAGCTGCCTCCTCTCTGGAGGCTGAGCTTGCAAAAGTAGGTTAGCTGCACTCTTTCACAAGCTACAATAAATTTATTACCCCCCTGAGTAATAAGGAAGCACTTGAATTATTCAAGTTGTCTATGGCACTATGCTTTTTGGATCTTTTCATGGAATAAGGCCACTTCAGACCATGTCTTACTCAAGACTAAGTACAAACCAATAAATCAGTAGTGAGAGTAAGGACTGTGATAGATAACAGAGGTTGTTCTTTTCATTTGAAATTTTAATATAACAGGCACATGAAGTCTGTAGCTCCCAGACATTCCCCATTTTTTTACATCCTTTCAACTAATTAAAGATATGTGATCTACTCCCACCAAAGAGAAGTAAAAGAGAAAAAAAAGGTATCAGAGGTTTGTTGTTTGTCTAGGTAATTCTTTGACTTGCACCAGTACTTTAACTATGAAATGACTCACCAAAGATCAAACAATTAAAAAACACACAGTACCTGCATCTTCACTAGACATGTATGAGACACTGAAGCCTCTGGTTGCATGGGACGTATCTGTCACCAAAATTACTTTCATTGTGTTTCCAGAGGATTTCACCTCAGTGCCTGGATTTACCTCACCACACAGCTTGGCCAGCTGGGGAGAGTTCTGTCTGAGGCCATTGTAAACCTGTTGGGTCAAAATAAACTCTTATGAGATCAAACTACAGTCTTACGAGCATGTCCTGTATCAATTAACAGTGCTTCACATCTTTAATACAAGGTTCATTGATGTCCATCACAGCAGGTTAGTTCCCAGATCTACTCAAGACACTGAACAAACTTCCATTGCCTTGAGTAGATGAGGCTCTGAAGTAAAACATCAAAAATACCTTGCTTATTTTGGCAAAACACAAATATATGCCCTCTCTCTCTTTCTTTCTTTTTTTTTTTTAAAAGAAATTGAAAAAGTTTTATTTGGAAAAATACTGTATTTTAGCTCAATATTTATATCTTCAATCACTTCATGATGTCAGCTGCTGATCATATTCATTCCGTTTCAAACAATCATCTTTGTAGTCTTGCTAAAGCCAACATCAGCTTTATCAAAAATCTCCAAAATATTTGGCGCTGGTGGGTATTTTTGATTAGTTCAAACATTTCACTTTCTGATGAACCAGATATATTTTGCAGTTTCTTTCATACAGCCTTTAGCCTAGGAGTTAATTTCCTTCTTTCTACTACTATCTCAGCAGTGCAAGCAAGGCAGAAGTGAAGCTTCCCACTGAGATTTGGAATACATTAAAGTGCTGAAGGCACAAAAGCTGGCAGGACAGAGCTTCCTTTAAGTGATCATTACTTCATTGATCAATAAAAAGCCAGCTCCCCACAGTTTGTCTAAAGCATCTGTGAAAGAAAACAAGGGGAAGATCATCTACAAATCACAAGGGAGAGCTACTTCCCCCCCCCCCCAGTTGTGCATGGGCTAGTTTCTGATGATACTGAAGCTACTTCTTGTGTTTGCACTGCTAATCTGAACAAATAGGAAACTAAACTAGATCTTCCATTCTTGCAATTTTGTAGAGGAATCATTTTTTGAGGCATTTGTACATCTGACCAGGTCCAGTTCTGTGTGCCAGGTTTGATTTTTTTTTTTTCCACTAAATAACCAAAAATCTAAAATAACAATGCTAAAATAACCACAATCTATCTTTTAGGAGATGGGGGCAATAAATAGGTAGAATTTTCTGGGGTTTCCTTTTCTTTCTTTCAGAATATGCAAGATCCAATGCAGTAGCAGCTGTTTGTTTCAATCTCTGGCTTTCTCTCTTTCTTTTTTTTTTAAATTGACAACAGTAAGTAACAACAGCAGTAACAACCTCCAAAGTCAAAAGAGACCTGGAAGTGACTGACGGACTTACTGTCCACAGAGAAGAGACATTGAAAGCTTTAAAAAAACCCAGAGCTTTTTGCCATAATAGATAAAGAGCCGATTCCAATTATTTCTTCAAGTCCTCCCCTCTGCCTGGACCACAATTCCAAAATTTCCATACTCTAAAGCAAGCAGATGAGTTTAGACGCTCTACAGAGCTAACTTTCTCTCATTTATCTGTTTTCCATGGATTAAATTATGTTTTGTCTTAAAATCAGATGTAGACCTACAAATGACATTTCAGCTCTATTATGTCCATTAATGCTCCATAAAGGGATTAGAAAGAGCATTTTCTGCCTCCACACCCAATACTCACAGCCACGTAATCTGATGAGCACCTCCAGTGTTCTTCAGTTTTCATGTCATTAAAGGTTAGAGTCACACGTCGGCCTTCCTCCACTGTGATCCTCCATTCACACACTCGATTATGTGGGTATAGGTTGGGATAGTTGGGTGAAGTAAATGTTCCAACAGGGGCAGTGAAATCCCCACCGCATTCTGAAATACCCAAATATTGGGACACTTCTTAAAGCATTGCTTATAGAGTTATAGCAAAAAAACATTGATAATGCAAGAAAAAGAGATCCTGAGACGTTGCTTTGATATGCCTATCCTGTCCATATGTTTGTCTAAACAGCTAACTTCCTGCCAGTCTTTATCACTCAGCCATAAATGTAGTTGAACATTAATTAACCATAGAAGCTCCTTTTAGTCTAATTATTAATAACCCCTTCTCTGAAGGGCTCATGCCAGGCTTCAGAAGCCTGAGTGACCCACAGACTTTGATGTCGAGTGATACAAGCCTCTAACTGTGGCAGGACTGAGACATTTCTGCCTTTCAGATCACTGGGCAGAGCTACACAGAACGAGCAGGGTCTTAAAGTGGGTTTTGATGAAGGATGTGTTTTTTCTCTGCTGGTTAACAGAGGTAGAGAAAAACTTTCAGGGATTTTAAGCAACACTTTTTCAGTACAGTTATTTTGTGGTTTTCCTATCTTTGTTATGAATATCAAATTGTGCTCTGAGGAAAGAACACGAAAAGTCTTGGGTATGGAGTGCATTTTTCTTTTGAGACTAATGGTATAAGTTTACCAGCTTACAGTTAGTTTCCTTTTAAAATACAGAGATACAGTTTAATGGAGTGCAGTGGGAGATTTAGTCCCTTTCCTCACCCTCACAGACTCCTGCAAAATAGTCTAATCTGCGTATCCACCTGCATTAAATTTTTACTAATACAGTTTCTCTTCTATGGTTGCATAACAGGGTCCTGGAAGTGGAATAACATTCTTTTGGAGTTTGTTTCCCCGTCTGTTATTTTATTGCAGAAGCAAACACAAAGAATAAGGAAGCTTTCAGCTGAGCTTTTAAATGAACTGGAAGGAATTAAGAAGGGTTGGCAGGAGGTTTTTCAAGACCACTACCACAAATAATTTCTTAAAAAGTAGCCATATTTTGGCAGGACAAGCATTGCATGGGCACTAAAGAATGTGAAAGAGAAGTGTAATGCACGAGGTCTATGGCCTTAGTCCTGCTCAGAGCAGCACTTTGAAGTCATTGTGCTCAGGACAAGAGGCAATGGGCACAAATTGAAACACAAGAAATTCCGTCTGAACATATGAAAACACTTTTCACTATGAGGGTTGTTGAACACTGGAATAGGTTTTCCAGAGAGGTTTTGGAGTCTCTATCCCTGGAGACAGTAAAAACCTGACTGGCCACAGTCCTGGGCAACTTCCTCTACTTGGCCCTGCTTGAGCAGGGGGGTTGGACTACCTCATCTCCAGGGGTCCCTTCCAACCTCAATGTCTCTGCATTTCTGGGATTCTGCTTGAAACCTATTGGTTAAAAACTATTGGGTTTATGGAGATTTAAGAATACCACTCACCTCAGAGGGACAGAATAACATAAAGGAAAATCACAGCATTTCTTTACCTGCCTCCTCATCAAGAGGGTTGTGGGGAGGGTATGTTAGGACATCCCTGGACTGATTGCTGGAGAGAAAAGGTGTGGAAGAGTGTGCTTCATTGTGTGAGACCTACCACTGATGGCAACATCCATTACAGTGGGAGACTGCTTGCATTGCAAAGTTTCAGACTGGCTAAGTAGTGATCAGAGAGCTCTATTCATACTTTCCCCAGAGTTTAAATTTAAGAGAAGATACACACGACTCCAAGAATAAGTGATCTACAATATATGCTGTATTAGTGCAATTATAGTCTGTGGTATATGTTGCTTCCCTGAAAGTAACTTGCAACCTTACAAATCCAACCTTCAGTACTAGAATCAAAGCGCAGCCTGAATCCTCCGGCATTGACTGATCCATCAGTGACAAACTTGACATAAGCAAAACTGTCAGAGGTGTCCACAGCATCAGGGAGAGTATTACCACAGTACCTGCCCAACAAATTTCCTGCAAAAATCAAATACAGGAAGACAATTTTATATCAATATATTATTTATAGTTATATTGAAAGATCACTTCCCAATTTAACCGGACAGGCAGGAATAAACTAGTAGAATCAAGTTCTTGCTGGGAAATAGAAGGGTTTTGTTTACCTTTGCTTCAGCAAGCAAGGCAGACAGAAGCAAATACTGTACATTGAAAATGCTCACTTTATACCCAAAGGGAAATGCTTTCAGGAACCTCTGGTGAGGTTTCATAGTAATACTAAGGAAGGTAAGACAAACACTGAAATAATTCTCAGACCAGAAGCGTTGTATTCTCGGATCTCCACAAAGTCATTTGTGCACTCAGAAGAGTTTTGAATATCCAGGCCTTCCAGTCTGATAGTCAGATAGTGGCCCCTGGGACCCTGCAGAAACCATTCACACAGCAGGTTGTCTTGATAATGAAGCTCAGGATACCCCGTGCTTTCAATGATGCCAGTTTGTCCTATCACTGTCCCGCCACAGGGAGCTGCAAAAGGAAAAACATTGCTTGGTTGACTGAAGGACCTCACAGAGATGACCTTTCTCTTAAACAAGACTTAAAGCTAAGGCACAACTGACTTGTTCTCTAAGTGTGGTAATAAAACAGGAATTGCCTTCCAATTGAAAATCTTCCACATTCTCCTTATAATTCAACCAGTCCTAGTTTGTTGTGGTGTTCTTTTTTTTTTTTCACACACACCCCCTCGCATTGCAAGCAGCCCTTCCTCTCTATCACATCTTTTATTAATTTGAATAAACTCACAGATTTCAAGGTCTATATCTAATCTCTACCCATGGCCATATTTACCAGAAAATCTTGGAAAGCTTTATCAGATAATTATATGGAAATTTAGTTTATTAAATGTGGATCTAAATTTTTGATGACTGACAGAAGTTGACTGCTTGTTTGGGCCTACAGCTATGGTTCAGACTCCTCTTTCCTGCAGTCCCTTCCTGTTCACATCCACTCCTTGTGATGCCTTGGTAAGGGATCATTGCACAATTCAGGAAACAGCTATTTATTTTTAATTTTCTCTCTCTGAAAACTCATTTCTCCATGGTACCTGCAAACATAAGTTCATAATACTAAGACTTACAGCAAATAATATTCCTAAGTGGAATTTATTGGATTTTACAGTGTATTCTGTGTGTCTGCTAGTTACAATCTTTTTGTGGCAATAACAGTTCTGTTCATGCTGTCTGCTCTTCTGAGTGATTAGTCCTTTGTTCCAGGATGACTGGCATGCAGCTGAGATACTGTAAATCTGTTATGGATAAATATAAATTGTGGCTTCATATACTAACAATATTTTATTGCAAGTTGCTTCAGTTTTCCCATTCCTAAATATAACAGCATGCTATATTGGCTTAAGTGTTTGAGACCTAACTCAGTCAGCAAAATTCTGTGTAAAGCAATATAGTCCACTACTTTGCCTTTGAGAAATTAACAGTCCTAGACTTTCCTATATGAATGATACTAACATAAGAGATGCAATTCTTTGAAGATTATTAACACAGTCAAAACCAAAAAAGTAGTATATTTCTGAATCTGATCAAAGACTATTTTTTATTTAATTTTAAAACTTTGCTAGTGCTTTCTAATCCTGTTTTTGCAGCTTGAGAGCAAATAATTTTAATGTATTTCTTTTCCCAGCTGACAAATAATGTTTCTTACTGTTCGTTCCTTTTTCAGTCCATTGTTGTGCTGCCCCTGTTTAGCAGCATTGTTATTATAGATTGATTAACTTTTACATAGAGAAGCTCCTAATTTGTTCTTCTCCTGCCAACTCTCAGCTGATCTTTGCATTTCCCTTCAGGATCCTGCTCATGAAAGTGAAACTAATTTTGCATGCTGAAAATAAAATCATGTTACATGACTTTATCTACATCAACCTTTTTTTCTACTGCCCCTTTGATAAATGTCTTTGACAAGAGGTTATCCAGTCTTTGTTTCCACTGCTGCAGATCTATGAGCACTTTCCTATTCCTATGACTATAATTTTCACCTCTTGCTAGGTGCAGAACATGCTGCTGTTAACACTTATGATGGTTCTGATGCCTTAGTTTTAACACTAGTTGAAAGAGGCACATATCTGTCAGTCCACCTCATATGCATGATTTAAGCCCTCTTACAAAAGCCTGACACTTGAGGCCAAAATCTTCTCTAAAATCAGACAAATTGATAAATGCAAGCATTACCGATGGAGTATTTAGCATTGAATCCCACGTATGTGGCGCTGCTGTCAGACCTGAACCTCAGGTACATGACAGCTCCTGAGGATCTTTGCGAGCCTGGCATCAAACCTCCACACAGCTTGGCAATGATGGGCGCAGTGGAGTCGGCGCCGTTGCGTAGCTCTAGGTAACTGGAAGTGCAGCTAGGAAAGGAGAGAATTTTCTGTTCAATGTATAGCAGTAATGGTTTAAAATCACTTCAGTATGTGCACAAAGCCATGAAGCTGTAGTGAATTAGATCAGTTTCCATGCAGTGTGACGAGAACAGAATCAACACATTCATAATCAATGATAGTTATGTAATATTTATGTCAAAAGAAGTGCTAGAAACATTGAGAAAGATTCATCCCAAATCCAGTCTATGATCAGATCAGATCTGACAGAAGCAAAGCAAGGCAGCAAGTCCTGGGGAGGAGGAGTGTGAACAGCACTGATAAAGTAGTTGTGACCATCTTTAACATATTTTTTCTAGCAGCATTCAGAATTGGCAGATATTCCCTATTAAGTCTCATTGATGACTGTTGAATTAAGGAACAGACATAAGACAGATGAAGGGAATAAAAATTCAAATCTGGGGGTTTACTTAGGTGAGCATAGAAGGACCCAAGATATCTTAAATAACAGCTTTGCCTTCAGAATGGTGCAGTGTTCTGGGAAGCCAGAGAGAAAGGACACCTTTAGGATTCTCCATCCTGCACCATTTTTTCTGGACATGGTCTTACAGGTGAGGCTCACCTTTGCCATACAGTGGTTCAGCCCCAAATCAATGAAGTTACATCAGCTGGAAACTAGGCCTTGTTTTATGCCTCAGGCAGGGGGTGCAAAACTTGTAGACCTATTGCAAATCAGCAGACAGGCAATGGAGGAGGGAGACAAATTGTTGTGGTGGTAAGCCACTGGATTTAAAAGGGCCTGAGAGTCAAAATGACTGAAAATCTGAATATGAAAGGATTAGAGGGCACAGATTTTACAGAAAGCACCTTTCTACCATGGATGCTTCCTCTCTGTCTGTTGTATTAATTTCTGTCATGCACTGCAAAGTCCTAGGAAGGTATACCAGAAGCCTGATAGCTTCAGCGATGTCTCTCAAAAATCTCCTAACCACTTTTGATTGTATATCTGTAAGTGTGCTCTGGGAGGAATTAGAGAAAGTAACAGGGAAAGAGGAACCAGAATGGAATCTCTGAAGAAACACAGGCAAAATAATGTGGATGTATACTTTGATGAAGGTTCAATGTAAAACTGATCTTCAAATTGCAGCTCTACTGCATGTCCATTAGGAGCAGTTATGGTCCAGACACAGTCAGCATGCTGGGGATAATTGCTTGGATAGTTGGGGGAAGAAATATATCCACTGGGGTTGAAATCATTGATATAAATATTTCCTCCACAAGCTGGGAAAGAAAAGATCACCAATAAAAACCAACATGTTAAGGAAATGGGTGAGGCATCAAAAATATGAGTTATCACTATATTCCAAGACAATTTCCTTTCAGTGTCATATAGATACAACAAGAACAAATGCATTTTACTGCTTACTGTGGGAAAACATTTTAATGCAGAAGAATCCTATGTTCCTGTGCTTCTGCTTACCCAGCCCTCCCCATTTCCAAATGTTCAGGGCCCTGAATTAAATTGCTATTAGTTCTTCCTTGGATTGCTTCTAAACCGAGCAGGAAACATATTGCTTGGCTTGTTCCTACCCCAGTTCCCAAGAGCTAGAAAGCCTACAAGTCAGACCCATCAATGCTTCTGTGAATCATTTCCCACTTCTGCTTTCCAAAAATTAAAATGTCTGTTTGAGACACTAATGAATGTGTGAAGAATACCAGTCAGAGCAAACATGAGGATTTGTTCAGGTCCTTTATCCTACAAAAATATCTTTATTTTGACCAGAACCTTTCTGTAAAACCCCCCACTATGTTCCAGCAATACTGGTTTAACACAAGGGTTTAGTCAAGTTTTATAAATTGGAGGGGTAGAAATACTATTGTACAGCTTCACCCATTCCCTTCATGAATTCCCTACAGTAATGCTAAGAACGATTCTTTGTCGCAGTGGGGAAAAGTAGGCAGAAAACAAGCGCTTAAAAATTTGAGTAGATTGACAGGTTGCCTTAGTTGTGTTTAGTTATATTGTTTAACAGGAGGTCTCCTGGTGTCCCAAGTGGCATGTGTATTAATACAGTGGAACAACTGCAGATGCCAAGTCCCTTATTTACACTTGGGAACCGAGTCTCCATTTTTTTCATTCTGTCAAGAAATGTTAGCTCTGGCAGGGAATGTTATTTTCTCAGCTAAGAGTAAAACTTATGAGAAATCTTACCACCTTTCTAGACACATTAGCTTAAATCATTCCTGACATCATTTAGCACTTGCACTGAGTACTATATGTTCAAAATAATGTTCTTGTTTCCAGGTATTTTTTCATTTCCTGTATGAATTTTTAATACCTCTTCCTACCTATAGATGCTACTTCCCTGCTAAAGTGTTCTCCATCAGTTTTTTTTAAACTTTAATGTCTCCAGGTTCCATGACCTGGAGCTGCCAGTCTTTGAAAAGGAGAAATTTGATAGTACAATGAGAAGTCATGCACTAAAGAAGGAAACAGGACGTTTTTGCAGACATCTGATTTTACCAGGGTTGGGACTTATAACAAAACCTCCTTTAAGAGGACAAACTCCAAGTTATATCCATTGAGTGGCAGAATTTAAGTTTATTTCCTAGACTTACCTAGACTCTTAGCCTCGTATTTCAGTTTGAATCCTTGACCCTCATTCCTGCTGTCAGAAATGAAGTGAACAAACAGCTGATTGTCTGTAGTGTACATGGTAGAGATGGGGCTGCTTCCACAAAACCGTCCATTCCCTCTTCCGGACACCAAAGGTGGGGCAGCATTATCTAACCCATTCTTCAGCTAGATGAGAAATTGCTAATGTCACTCAAGCAAACAGCCTTGGAATGTAAACCTTGAGCACACACCATCTTAATGCTTCCAGCCATGGGGGAAAACAATAACCTAGTGATTAATTAATACACAGCAATAAATAAGAGTGAGAGAGAGAAATAATCTCTGTGATATTTCTCTTTGGTATTTCCACCCCCTGACAACCTGGGCCACCTTACTGACACTGAAATCAATAAGATTCAATAGCTTTAATAGCTTTTTAAGATTTGGTGACTTAACCAATAACCTCACCTCTACATAATCTCCAAGGCTGCAGGAAGTATCCTCACTCTTAACCTGGAAAGGCTGTTCAAAATCGACAGCAATGATAAATCCAGAGGTTACCACCACATGCCAGGAACAATTCAGGTTAGGAGCATAGTCCTGAGGGTAGTTGGGGGATGTTATCACACCCCTGCCTGTGTGCAGATAGCCTCCGCAACCTGAGAAAAAGGAGTTGAAGCAAAGAAAAAAATATTAGCATCAACTATTCACATATTCATTTAGAGAAAAACCCTATCTCTAAAAGGAAGATGTGATAGTTAAAAGCAAATGGTGAAGCAAGTGTATGAAGAGTTGAGGGGCATAGAGCAATGCACACAATGAATGATCTACCAAACACAAGCTAGTAGATTGCAAGATGACACACACCAAACATCTTGACAGTGAGACTCTGTTCTCAGAATTAACAGACGAGTAAGCAGGCAGCTATGCCAAGGACCTCCCATGGCATGAGCATATTGTTACACTGTCTGAGTATACATTGCTTCTAGCCATGGACCAAACCACTGTCACTTATTCAAGAAGCCAGTCAGAAAAACTTCCCCTGGCTGTCCATTGTTATCATAACACCTTCCTTGGTGCCTCAACCCATTCAGGAATCTGTTATTATCCCTGGGTGCATGTGGGAGGAGTGCCACTGGAAACCGCTGACATTCCTGCTGGAACTTACACAGCTTTCTGCAGCTGTCTCTGTCTGTTTTGTGCCTATGCTTTGCATCATTTATTTCCCTCTCTTAGTTGGGCATGCTTTCACCCTTCAGCTGAGCTGTTATAAACTTAGGCATACACTTTTCTTACTTCTGAAAAGTGACTGGTCTGGTTGAATCATGCTTTGTTGTATTATATCGTTAGGAAAATAGCAAATTTTACCTTTGCAGAGTCAGACATTTATTAATGAATATTCATGAGGTGAATAATCGTTGTGCGATTAATTAGCTAGACTGTAGACACCTGTTAAAAATGCGAGAGTCTTTTCTTTCCTTGCCCCACTGTTAGCAGCAAGGCAGACATTTATCTGGGAGACAAGAGAAACAAACCTTACTTTTGTGATAAGAGGCATTAAACCCAGCTCCAGTGATGCTTGCATCTGATGTGAAGTGGATGAACATTGCCTCTCCAGTTGATCTTATTGGTCCAGGAGGTTCTCGTCCACACAGGGTAGCCAGCACTGGAGAAAGACTAGTGTCTCCTGAGATCAAAAGAAGACATGTCAATGTTAAACGCAAATCAGTTCACATGTGCCTGCTGGTTGCTGTGGCTCACCCTTTCAGGCAGGTGCTTTTCAAGATCTTACAGATTTAGAAATATTTTTATAAACCAGAAAATATTTTGCTAGACTTTGCTAGGTTTTTTTTGTCTAGCAGAACATCTCAGCATAGAGGAAGAATACTGATTTAGAGCATGTTCCCATTGCTATCTAGATTGCTTAAACTCAACGGACATGAGAATTCCAGGTACTGGGATCTTGGGTATCTCTTGCATGCTATTGAGGTAGGGCAAGATTGGCTCCTCACCGTCTTGGATAACAAGTTTGTCATAGTTGCATGAGCTGTGAGATTCTATGTCTAAGGCCAGGATGTTGAGCTCCACAGTGGATCCAGGCGCTCTGATAAGCCACACACAGTCAGCAAAATTTCTGTAATTCATGGGCCAGCCTGGTGAGAAGAGGTATGAAGGTGTTTCTTCAGTTGTTACAGTCCCTCCGCATGCACCTGTCATGTACAAGAAGACAAAAATTACAGCATCCTCTTTTTAAACTGAACACTTCCCTAGTAAAATTTAAGATGACAGTCCTATAATTAAGCACAATAGGGGCACAGTGATGATGTGTGTAGTCACAGGAATGCTTTTCTTCAGTTTGGACTGAGAGTACAAAACCTGAAAATCCTGACCTATAAGGATGTTCCTGTGCTACCTGGTGCAGCAATGATATGACCTATTTTACCATGAGGAATATCTAGCAAAAGAGCTAAAAGCATCTACCGCAGTTTCACACAGGTTTCATATCAGAAAGGAATGGTGCATACATAACCAATAATAAATAAACAATTTAGACCCTCTTGAAACTGAAGTTCTTTTCTTTTTCCACTCTTAATGTCTCAGCTATATGTTTAGATCAAGATGGAGTCCTTGCAGGGATATCTAGTGGCTCAGTGCTCTCCCAGAAATAAACACTTTACATACTGCTACTATCCTGCAGAGCCCCAGGGATCCTTAGTCCCTCTGTCCCCAGAAATCTGCCTTCAGATTTAGAAAGAAGACATTGCAGTATATCCTAGTTAGTCTTAACTTTCTTTTGTTGAACTTGCTCAGAGGATATCAATGGTACAAGAAGCATATTCCCTCTCTTTCCAGGAGCTATTTGTCAGAGGTACAGGATCATACTGAGCATATTCTCTTTATTTATGAATATGACATGCATTATAGTGAGACATTTCATATCACAATGGCCAGTGATTTAAGAATGGTATTTCAAGAGGGACACTTTTTCATGAAAGCATATAAAATGTTTAGTTTTCATGAAATACCTGTGTAAAGAAAAAAGTCCCTCTACCAACATGCTTATTTTTAAAACACTGTAAAACAGTATATCTGGGAGTCCCTAGAAATTGTTTTAAAAAGCTATTAAAATGCCTAATTAAAATGTCAATGAAAGCTTTCTCTCTGTTAATAGCTAGGGCTTTCTCTTGTGGGGAAGTTGTTGGTTTGGATTTTTTTAAGTAAAGCTCAGTATATCACTGGCTATATCACTTTTAACCACGCAACCCACTGAAAACCCACCTCTGGCAATGGTGCGTGTACCAGCAGAAGCATCCACTGCATACCACTCCAAAAGAAAGCCTTTTCCAGTCACAGACGAATCTGACTGGAACTGGATTGTCATTGAACTGCCAGAGGATGCAAAAGAAGCGGGGTCTGCACCACAGTACGTTGCAATAGGACGAGAATGAATGGTGGGCCCATCGTAAACCTGCAGAGGGAAGGAGAACACTGCCATTCCTCACACAGGCAGATTTTCATCCGCCCCATACTCAGCAAGTTTCCAAGGAGAAAATTACCCTCTTTAAATGAGTGAGGGATCTTTCAGCAAATCCCAGTTAGAGAGAAGCCTCTCTTACAAAAATGGAAAAAAATCTCCCTTTCCATTATATACTGTTAATTGTGAAGCTTTTACAGAAGAAGGATCTGAATGGAAGCCATCAAATTCAGCTCATTCCCCATCACAGGGCTGCTCTTTGGGGACATGGACTGGCTTCCCACGTTAAAAAAGTCCACTGGTACAATTGTTCCTTGCTGAGGAAAAAACCAACACACTCTGCAGGAAAAAAGGGCATTGTTGTGGTTTTTTTTTCCTTTCCCCCCCTGAGGAACACATATATTTTAAATTCTATCAAATAAATATGCAATAATATGTTTTTCTTTTTACATGTTTATAAGCCACATTCTCAGCTGGTTAAAAGATGCTTTTCTTCTGCCACCTTTCAAACATATTTGTGTTCTTGTCCTCTTCCCCCCAGCAAAAAATGTCCAGTAGAGAAAGCTAGGAAATATTAAATAAACATTATTACATTGAAGATTTGATCCTTGAGTCAGGTTAAAGGTCAGGCTGATTCACACCCACTGAATGTCTAGCTGATTTAAGAAACTCATTTTTCTTTCAGAGGGACAGACAAAGAAAGGCAGGCTGAGTTAGAAGAAAGAAGATGCCATTAAAATCTGACATGAGATGAAGGAAAAAGTTACATTTCTGGAATTAATAGCAAATTTAGATATCAGTGAATTAATAATAAATTGAATATACTGAATACATTGAAATAGTATTAAATTTCTTTTTCCCAAAGGTGAAAGAAAAGGATAATGAGTGAATCAGCTGGTTAAAAAACAAAACCAAACAAACTAAAAAAGACAAGAAGAGATTTACCTTATTTAACTAAGTAGTTATGTTTAGCTAAGTTCAGAAAGAAGTTGTTGCCTCTATTGCTCATTTTGCTTAGCACCACGTGTGCTGTATTTTTTAGCCTGGTAAAAAGGCTAAACCGTATTACAGGAGAGTACAGAAAAAACAATCAGACAGGAGGAGGTACCTTCCTACTGCCAACAGCAAGTTATTGATCCAGAGAACAAAGGAAGTGCAAGTAAAGGATTGTTCCTTGTAGGATTTTAAAATAACCTTATTTTTAGAGGCACTGAGATGTTATTATCATTGTTGTCCTCAACTGAACCAGCACAGAGCAAAGTTCTAGCTGGTATCTGACCTGAAATTCTTGGATTTGAAATTTGTGGACTTATTTTTAATAAGTTTCAAACTTACAGATTTGAAATACTGTTAGGGAGCCAGAGAGTATGTAACCCTTCCTATAGCTAATAATTATTGGAAAGATGACATAGCAAAAACAATAAGCCACTCCAGATACTCGGAAATTCTTCCTGTTCCTCTTGTAGGTTTCTCTATTTATCATCTTTATCAAAGTTAATTGAAATAAAGTAACTTCTCACAATGAAATCACCTTTAGCTTGTCATAACGGCATCTGTGATGATTTTCAATATCCATCTGCAGGATACGGCCATGGATAACTTGTGAAGCATTAACAGTTATTCGCCACTGATAATTGGAATTGTGAGGGTAACTTCTGGGCCAGTGTGGTGAAGCTATTTGTCCTCTGTTTCCCACAATGTCATTTCCATATACTGAAAAACAAGAAAGACACAACTAATGCCTCCAATTCACATAGATTAAAAGAAGCATTGGGGCCCAGCTGGGAATATAGCTTTAATTTCAGTCCATCTGGCTTAATTTACTTAGGACTAGACAGCACTGCGAGGCATAGACTTGTGTTTCAAACAGTCCTAGGATGCACATCTAATTATTTTCTTCTTGTGAGGGATGCAGTGTGCCCTTATCTGAAGGAAATTACCCATGTGGCTCTACATGTAGGAGAGGTGGGAAGATGGCACATCTAAATTCCCCCCTGACTCTGCCTACTTCATGTTCATTTCTTCTCAAGAAGCATTAAATAATAAAATAATTTTTTTTTAAATGCCTTTGTGTGTTCTGGTGAAAAATTGTTCTGATTTGATTGAGCTCTGAACTATTGATAATTCCTTTTGAAAATGAGTAGTAAAAGTCTCAAGTAAGGAAAATTAGTAGAAGTTTAGCTTGCATAATCAGAATGGCTGGGGATGTTTAGCTTCAGCTATCTGTTCATGCAGCAAGTCAGACTGATGTTTGCAATGGTCCCTTGAAATTTTAGATCTATAAACTGGCGTCATTTTCTTTTCTTCTAATTCTGCTCCCTGGTTGATGGCATCTAGATCCAAAGCAGAACATGGACACTGTCATATTCAAAAAGCAAAATGGAAAGCTGGGAAAGTGATGTTTTTTTCTTAATTTATCAATTGCCTAATAAAAGGCAACGTAAGCATTAAACACCATTGCTCACTCTCAGGTAGCAAAGACATATGGTCAGATATTTTTAACTCTAACAGGCTACTGGTAAACTTGCGTTGTCATAGAAGTTTTTAGTATATAGCTCTTATTCCTATCTTCACAGCCCAATACTGCTGAAGGAAGAATCTGAAAACCAGGTGATAAACTGTTAGAAAACAGTCAACGAAATAGATGACTTGTTTTTTCTGTAATCCATGGAATTTTTTGCTTCTGGAAGGATAATATGATCAATTTGAAAAAATATTGTCTGTTATGATAATTTAAAAAGATAGAATGTCATGTATAATTCTTCTGATTATGTTATACTTACATACATAGCAGTTCTGTTCTGACAAGTTTTAGAGCATCCTTTTACATTCAGCAGATATTTTACAAAACATTTTTTAAGTGAATTCACAGACTTGCTGACTTCAACAAGCATTTTCTAATAGACTTTACAGGGCCAAACGTTCACATTTTGGAAGTGTTATGAAAGAACAATAGTTTTGAACTAAACGACATTTACTTACAGTGAGAGAATGTGGCCTTGAAGCCAACACCAGTGCCTGAGCTGTCTGAGACAAATTTGACCCACAGGACATATCCAACAGTAGATGTATAATTTGAAGGCAAAGAGTTCCCACAGAATCGTCCTGCCAGCGTGCCTGTATCGTTCTCTTCACGAATCTCCACGTAATCTTTGGAGCATCCGCTACTATCTTCCACCTGAAATGTTCTGTTTCAACAGCAGTAGAACAGCATTAGCAGGCACATGACTGGCACATACTTCAGAGTTTGCCCTGCCAGGTCACAAATCCCCCTGTGGCTGGTATTCTACTGTAACAGTTAATAAGAAGTCAGCAACAAAATGCTCCAGAACCCAGAAGTCACTGATCATCACCTAGCAGGGCTCTTTCCTTTCTAGCCCCTTATTTTATGACAGAGCTTCAGTTTGCAAAGTTATATTTTTTAAAGAGTTCTCAAACCCTTGTAATATTTTTTTGGTTCTACAACAACAACCATGAAACACAGAAAGCCCCTGCTATATAAAACAAATTTTTAATATAAGCCCAGGTCAGACTATTTACTGGATGCACATCTATAGGGTGCAGAGAATACTTCTAGCCTTGCAAATCAGTTTGGAAATCCTTCATATATGTTTTATTTCAGTACACTCTCCAGTGAGAAAACAAATTCCAGAGGCCTAGGTTCATTTGTAGTTAACACCTCAGAGCTCAGAAATCCCTTAGAAGTTTCTCCAGAATAAGAAAATATTACTGCTTCTCTGAGTTTCACATAGCTGGGTGCACAAAATAATAATAAGGATTGCTATGAACACTTCTAAACCAATTTTTACCTTAGAAAATGAATGGGATTTGGAAATAAAATTATAAATTCTAAATTATTGCACCAAGATGAATGCTAAATATATTCTAAAAAACATTATGTTATTCTAAGTGAAGTGCTTTGATTCAATCCATTATACTTTTCAGAAGCAGGCTATAAATATATAGTAAAGAATCCAGAGAGTCCCTCTTATAACCAATGCCCCAAATATTTATGCTTTCTGATTTTCTGACAACAACTCCTTCCCTTCAGTCCTGAATATAACCATATGTGTTCAGTGTACACGTGCTGTGAAATGGTTCCAACTGCTCATCTGGATATACTTCAGAGTAATTTAAAGCTAAGCCTCAAACTGCAAGACAGGGATTTCTGTTCAGACTGAGCTGAAGAAAATGAATGTCTCATGCCAACAAAACTTTATAAACCCCTAATATTAAATTAAATAAAATAAATACTGCTTTCTAACACAATTACTCCATGCTTTCCAGTATTTTCAGCTTGCCTTTCAGCTATGTGTAACTGAAGAAAAAGAGTTTACATCTACTCAGTGTCACTTTATATAACTGAATATATGTTCCACTGATAGTTTCTGGTTTGGTTCTGAAAAGTTGTTATTCATTATTTTTTAGCAAATATTTTGGAAAATGTTTTCAGGCTGTAGTACTTTTTCTCTGCTTCAGTGAGCAAAGGAGGAATAGAATGTCCTTTTTATTGAGTTAGTGAATCAGTATGTGCCTAACAAATTGCACCTTATGCAGTCAGCATGTTATTGGGCAAATTTTCCTTTTGCCCTGATTAACTGTAAATGCAGGTTTCAGAATTACTTTTCTTCTCCTGCTGATTCTTGATAAGCTTTGCAAAGGGTCACTGTTCTCTTTCTTGGCAGCAGCCACTGTTTGATGCCAGGAAATGGAGAGGCTCAGAAATTCACATCATGGGTAAGGAACAACCTAACGACCCTGGTAAAGGACTCCACATTGTTCTGTGGATCATGCATGACTTTCCGGTCAGAAGTCTTCAAAGGAAAGTTACTCTGGTGAAGGGAAAACAAAATTCCTTCAGATACTCTCCTGGCCCCTGTTGTACCTTCACTGCTATAATTGTTGGAGAAATTTAGAAGACTTTAATATCAATTCTAACCCTACAATCTGTGGAGTATCTGCACCATTTATATTACTCCACTACATAATAAATACTACAATGAGTCTTGTAGTAAGAAAATAGTAGGAATTCCCTTTGTAAAGAAAAGGCAGAGCAATGCTAAATTTCCTCTTCTTGTTTATAAGTGAGTGAGAACTGGCTTCTTCAGCATCCCGTGTTGTTCAAACAGTAAACCAACTATTTATATAATACTGTATATGCCTTAATATAAGCAATGACTAAGATGGGAGAGCAGTGATTGCAAGTTGCCACTAACCACCGCTGTTGTCTCTCCAAGTCACTCTAAAAACATGTTTTAGCTTTATCATCTGGTAATTACATTTCCTAATAAACCCAGAGCATCCTTCCTTCAGGTCTGTTAAAGGGCTGAATAATAACCCCGGCAATGCATTTACATGAAGGACAGCTGGAGGCGGTTGCCAGGGGAGCTGAGAATCATCCAGACACATTCGGTGTTGAGCGGATATGGCTCAGGATAGCCAGGGCTGTTGAAAGCTCCTCTGTCCATGTGGAAAGTACCCCCGCAGGCTGCAACAAGAAGGAGACAGCAAAGGCTTGAGAAGGATAACATAAAAAAAAAATACCTTGACAGAGCCAGAGCATTTGCTAATGAAGAAAGTATTTCTCCTTGTCTCCTTGTTCTTTAGCTTGTTGATATACTTGCTGAGACCTTGGCCAAAAAAGAGGAAGGGCAATAGGGGATTTTTAAAGAGGGAATGTCAGAGAGACAAAGAGATACAGGATCTGTTCTTTTTCTTAAAAGTTGGAGGCATAAGGTAGCAACACCTGCCAGATGGACTTACATGATGATGATGCAGCATAGGTGGCATGGAAGCCCCTGGCAGCAATGTTATTGTTGGAGATGAAGTTCACCACCAAGGCATTACCAAAAGAAGTTATAGGATGTGGTATAGTAGTGCCACAGTAACGGCCTGAAAGAGAACAAGCCAGAGAGAAAAAAAGGAGTGTTAAACATGTAATTACTACTGCTAATTTAACATTTGGGCTTAATGTCTGACAGCAACCAGGAGTAATTGTTGTTGCTTACAATTGCAGTTGTCAGTTCAATCTACATAAAAATTAAATACTCCATTTCATTAGCACAGAACTCAACTTTGGTGGCAATTTTTTTTAACAGAGGAAGGACCTCCTGCACTCCAGGCACCCTAGTCACTGGCTATTCTGTCACTGAGCTCCTTTGTGTTCACTCTATCCAGAAATTACAGCCTAATTAGGAAAAAAAAAATCCCATCAAATATATCTGACAGTAGTTTCCATTTCACTCGGTTTCTGATGAAAAAAACAAGTGACAAATAACAGACCGGTTCTCCTGTAATGGATTGTAAAATGGGGATTAGGAATATGAATCATGATCTAGGAGAAAGGCATCTGACAGCAAAAAGAAAGATAGCAGCTAGTATCCTGGTTGTCTTGCCAAGTGAAAGCCAAGGGTAGGAGACCAAAAAGTGAATTCTGCTCTTCATTACAAACCATTTAAATTGCGTGCAGCCCCACTCCTGCCAAGGGAGCATGTACAAAAGTAGAGTAAGGGAGAGCATAATCAGGCACAGGTATTCCGAATTTCCTGGAAAGGAATTTGAGGCAACCCTGGGGATGTGAGGGGAGTCAGGACCATCCTGTGTCCTGGGCTCTCTCATGGCTTCCTGGCAGTATAAGCACTGAATTTTGCTGCTTCAGACTGCTGCCACTTGAAGGTGACGACTTGGGACAGAGATGTCAGGAGAAAGCTGTAGAAAATGCAGGAACAAGCAGAAAATCAGACTTTCTGGGGCTTGAGGAAAATCCATTTTCTGCTCCCAGAAGTCTGCAGCTTTCTTTACCTATGTTTAGTGTGGACTGTGCTTATGAGTGTGGGTTATGTTATGGTTTTGTACTATTAGCTGGGAATTCAGTTTAAACTTAATTGCTTGGTTCCCAATATTGTTCAGCTAAGGAGGAAGGAAAACAAGTCAGAAACAGAAAACATACAGTCTGAGCCCGGGAGGACTGTGCCATTCACACTGAAGACTTATCCTCCATCCCCAGTCTCCGCTAGCCAGAGTGGCCAAGGAGCTTCCTTTACCAGAGAAAATCCATGAAACAGGACACTTACAGAAAACCTTCTCCTGCGTACCTTGGGTGTAGTTCTATATATGAAATAAACAAGGGAAAGGTACCATACCTCGAAGAGGAGCCTCGTAGTTATTCCCATCCAAAATCTCCACAAAATCCGTTGTACAGTTTTGTCTATTGTTTTCAGTATCGAAGTCAGTGAATGAGAGTGTGACGTGGTTGACTGGCAACAGCAAAGAGTGAACACTTAAGAAGAAGTTTGGCATTTCACAGAGAACTAATTACATGTAAACAAATGTATGATCTTTTCTTTTCTCCCCTGAAGTCAATCAGTCCCTATAAAGTGTAACATCTGAAGTAGTTTAATCCCTGATATGTGGAGTGAATTTGATGGAAGTGCATTAATCCTGACCAACCTTGCAAAGGTCCTGGTAAATCTCTTCATATTTCAGTACTCTCTAGTACAATCAAGATCAGAAGTGTAGGATTTTACACATACAGATGAATCTAAGTTTCCTAATATCTGAACAGCTTAATTATATACTGAAAGTGTCAGCAAATACAACATGGAAAATTTACACACATTCAGAAACAAAATTTATTTCTACACATCCGTGACCTTCTGTCCCTTTGCGATCTATACCATAGATCCAGACAAAATGTGAATTGATGCTGCCCTGCTCCAGGCTTAGAAAGAGTCGGTTCTTTCATCGTTTTGTAACATTCCACATACATCAATAGGACTGGTTAAAGGATCATTAACTACCCTTAGCTATATTTGTACAGAATTGGATTTTCCACACCCTTGGACTGCAGGCTACGTCCTGAAAAAGAGAATTTCTGACTCAGGGTATTTTTTACTCTTGTATTGCTCTTCTTGTCTGATTTGAACAAAGGTGAAGTCACAACTGAAAGAAGAGAGGCTGTCCTCAACACCAGTCTGTGACAGTAGTTACTCCTGGCCTTAGAGTTCCTATACAGCTTGAGCAGGTCGGAAAGAGTCTCACGATTTAGATGATAACTAAGTTTTCTACCACATTGACCAAGCCTGAATTTGACACAAATATTTTGCTTTTAACTGGGCTACAATTAATTAGCTAGAATAAGCTGAAATGACAGACATGGACTCGGGGGCTGCATTCAGCAGGGTGCCACTGACTGGCATTCAGCTGTACAGTCTGTGCGTTTGGCACTCTTTTGTGTCCTGTCTGGTTAATCAATTACAGCTATCAATGCAGGTCCTCAGGATACAAAGCAAAAAGGAAAAACACAGTGGGTGGCAAGAGCAGCAGACTTGTCGGCCTTCTCAGTAAAAGCAGAGCAGGAACTCTGCTGCGGTTTGCCATTGGCTAAATCTATTGTATATGGCTATGCCCTGTAATGCTGTGTGACTGGTGTAATGAAGCCACGTGTACCTGTACCTGTAACTTGTGGTATGTGGTGGTCCTGGCAGTAAGCGGAGGAAGTCACATGTATAGGCTACTTCTTATACAGCATTTTTCTGGTCTCTTATACTGATGTAAATCAGGAGACAACATTTAAGTATGAGTTTTCAACCTGGATCCAGGAAAAGATTTTCTTTAAAAATAAATGTTGTGTAGGTGAGGAACGGCTTTGATGATGTCCTTTTCATGTCTTTGTATAAGAACCTATGCTAAAAAAAGTATTGCTTATCTCCTGATCTTTGTTTTGGTGTTTTCTTTGGCAAATTGATTTTCATTTTATAAGTTAGCAAAATAAACTTATAAATGTGGTTGGAACATTCTAGGATTTTAACAACAATGGCTAAGTATCAGATGAACAACTGAAGTACAGCAGTTGCTATTAAAAACAAACATCTATTTTAAATGATGTTACCAGGATACTACTACCCAACTGCAAATATTTTTTAAGAATCTTAAACAATGTAAAGGTAATATTGGGTACTAAAGGGAATACCGGCATCTGATGGAAAATATTTGGTGTTTCATGATCAGCCATGAATCTGTCTAAAATTAGACAGGAACATCTGAGGGTATATCTATGTGCATAAGACCAGTTTATTTATATTCTTTTTTATTTGTATTTTAAATTGAAATTCCTCTGTAACTTTTCTCATTATTTAATTAAAATTTCATTTTCTTATGTTAACATCATAGACTCGATCTAACACAACTCTGGCTTGAAAAATCCAGACCAAAATAAGCGCAGCTAAATACAAGTGCTTTAATTACATATAAGCCCTTAAATGTGAATCCAGCTTCACATAGTATTCAACACCTCATTTATAATTGCAACACTTCGGTCACAGTAAATCAGCTAAAATGACAAAGTTGTAAACTGTTTTCCTCACCATGCACTAAATCTACAGTAAAATCAGATTTAGGACAGATTAGGAGAGCTACACTCTCCAACTACCAGGATGCAGAACTTCCTAGAGAAATAAAGGAGGAATTTTGTATTGTTATTACAGAAAAGAAGATGAGGATGTTAGTCATCCCAGCTAACTATAAAAGACGTTTTTACTTACATGGTTCCTGAGCCTGAATAATCCAGCTGCAGTTCTGATTGTTTGGATATTTGGCAGGATACAGAGGAGAGGAAATTGCTGCCCCAACTGAATCTGACTCTATGAAACTTCCGCATGCTTTAGAATGAAACACATGCACACACATACACACGTAGATATTTATATATACAAAACACAGATTCTGTAGTGAAAATGAATGCATAAAATGTAACATGCTACATCAATGTGAAATGAGGATAAAATCCAAAACAGTAATTTATCAGAAAAAGAGACTTAAGGACTAGCTCCCAGCACCAGGTGTACTTTCTTGACCTGGATCCACGGGCTGTGCTGCACCTGGATGACCATCTGAGAGAAACCGTAGTGACTTGGGAACAGACCTTATCTTTATCAGCTCCCCATAGCCCAGAAGAGCAATCATGGGGCCAGAAAAACTTGGTTTCAGGGTAGTGCAATCATACACCCATTTCTCTGATCATTTGCCTGTGTTGGCACCTAGGAAGGAAAAAATCATAAGAAACCCTCCAGAACCTTCCAATGCCCAAGGATGGCATCACACTGTGTTGGCATGATCCTCTTGTGAGCTGCGTCAACAAAACTGCAATTGTGTGAAATGTTGCACATGTGCAAGAGCTTGGCTAACTGCGTAACTTTGGCTGACAGTGCTGAGTGCTGCCATGCCTCATTTCTAAGCATACTGACTCATCATAAAACCCCAGATCTGAGTTTAACACATAAACAGCAGGGTAGGGAGTTAGGCACCAAAGACTAAGATTCATTTATCGTGCTGTGCTGCCTAAAACATTCAGCAGGAGATGGGACTTACAGGGTTTTCTCAGGAAGAAGGAAGTTGGGTTGCCTACATCCTAGGTAGGGAATGCTTACTCACCAGGCATGTTTTGTACAGGGCCTAATCCAGTAAATGTGCTCTGAGAATGTTTAACAGATTAGGCTTTCATAGCTGTTAGTCAAAAATGCCTAATTAGTATCTAACTAGTACCTCAATAACGGGTTCCTGAGATTTTTGCTGATGCAGACTCATCCTTTCCTTTATAATTTTTCAGATTATTTTCGAAGAAAAAAAAATTTCTCGGAAAAATACTCATTTATAGCGAAAAGAATCCTAAGAAGAAAATGAGAGAAAGGGATTTTCTTTGCAAAAACTAAATGGCTATATCTTGGGGAAAAATGTTTCCAAAATTATTGTGAAAAAATGAAAGAAAATCACCAATCGTCAAATAGTATGTAATTTAATGAAAAATTCTGCCCACTTGGTGTCATTTGTTATTAAAAAAGAAACCTTGTAAAATACCAATTAGTCCTTCACAAATTGGATAGTTGATGTTTGGCAGGGTTTGCAGGCCTGAATCCATGGACTTCATCAACAGCACTACACAGAACTCTTTTATAGCTTTTCAGATTTGTGCGCATGGGTAGACATATAAAATGTTATTTTGTCACTAGGTCTGTGGAAACTGCCAGTTGCACATTTTTCTCAGGACAGTTAGGGGTAGCTAACCCTCTAGGGAGGAGGAATAAGAGGCAACTGATGTGTGCTAGATGCCTTGCTATAAAAAGTACATTTTTTTTCCTCCAATCAAAGAATCTAAGATGATCCTTAGATTTTAAATTATTTAATCTATAAGTTGGAAAAATTCAGTCCTGTTAAAGATACACACTGGTATGCTGCATGTATATAAGCAACACTTCCTGTTATCAGCTGTGCTAAAAATTGTGCCTAATACAAACAAACTGGTGATTAGATAAATTTGCATTAATGTAAATGATGAAATTACCTTCAGTAAAGTGAGCACTGAAGCCCCTGTGCTGGGTGGTTGCATCAAAGCGCAGTCGGATGTACATCAGATTCTTGGAGGATGTGATAGTAGGAGGATGCTGTGTTCCACAGAGTTTTCTAAGAAGTGGTGCTTCATTATTAGCACCATCAAATACCTATTGTGAAAAGATCAAATGGAGTATTTGGTTTCAAGAGGAGTACTCAGAAGAATTTTATTTCTCTCCCTCTCTTATATTTCATACATTTTGATCCTGATACAGCGCTGGTATGGGCAATGCAAACAAACTATGCATTGCTTATCTTAATTCTGTGGCCATTTCAAAAAAAATGCATGTATTTGAGGCTGAAGCTACAGTAGCCTTTATAACAAAAATGCATCAAGTAACTATCTTCCTCTGTATGTATCTGGTATGGAAGCAACCTTTAACAATCCAGATATCCCCATATGTTTATTGTTTTCTGTTAATGGCTAACATGAGCTTCTGTGCAGCTTTTATTGAGTTAAACCCTACACCTTGCATCAGTAAAGACTTCTAAATTGGCCCTAATGTGCAACTAGTGCACCAGTGGGAGCTATGACTATCCATATAAAGAGAAGACACTAGAATTATGGTTTTTAGGTACATGTACCTAGCATCAAGGATCAGAGTCCATATATCTATGCTTTATACTAACTTTAGGGTGCTGAATTACACACATATACAGGAAGTGCTATTTAAGCAGATGGTAAAGAAAAGTAAAAAAAAAAGGGAGGAAGAAAGCAAAGATAGTTTTACAAAACTTCACTTTTAATTTTGCCACAAATGCCTGCCTTCTCCTTTTTTTCCCTGTACAGCTGATAATTTCGTTTCCTTCCTTTCTGTTTCACAATCAGGAAGAGGATAGTGAAGTTAAAACCAATGAGTTTCTAGATTAAGCAACATCAAAATTATAACAAGAGAAAAAACAGAGGTGGAAAAATGGCCACAGTCAAAGCGTCCCACTAATCTTTCTTAGCACTCCAGTAGATGTGATTTGTTGCTGCTCTGTTTGGAGCCATGGGCCAATCTCAGAGCCCTTGTGCCTGATTTCAGAAATGATGAGCACTGGAGCCAAGAGCAGTTGCATGACCCACAGAGG